>NC_064807.1:51117295-51458547 GCF_023721935.1 Panthera uncia | reverse complement strand
ATATATACACACATACCACGTCTTCTTTCCATTCATCTATCAATGGACCCTTGGGCTGATTCCATAATTTGGCTATTGTATATAATGCAGCCATAAACATAAGGGTTTGCATATGCTTTTGGATTTGTGTTTTTGTAGTTTTGGGGTAAATACCCAGTAGTGTGATGAATGGATTGTAGAGTAGTTGTATTTTTAATTTTTTGAGGAATCTCCATACTGTTTTCCACAGTGGCTATACCAGTCCCACCAATAGTACACAAGGGTTCCTTTTTCTCTACACCCCCACCAACCCACTTGCTGTTTCTTGTGTTTTTGATCTGAGCCATTCTGACAGGTATGAGGTTATATCTCTTTGTAGTTTTGATTTGCATTTCCCTGATGATGAGTGATGTTAAGCATCTTGTGTCTGTTATCTTTGGAGAAATGTCTGTTCGTTACTTCTGCCCATTTTTTAAAAGATTTTTTAAAAGTAATATCTACATGCAGTGTGGGGCTCAAACTTACAACCCCAAGATCAAGTGTTACATGCTCTACTGACTGAGCCAGCCAGATGCCCCTCTTCTACCCATGTTTTAATTAGAATATTTGTTTGGGATATTGAATTGTATCAGTTCTTTATATATTTTGTATACTAACCTTTTATCAGATATGTAATTGGCAAATATCTTCTCCCACTCAGTAGGCTATATTTTAGTTTTATTGATTATGTCCTTTGCTGTGCAAAAGCTTATTATTTTGTTGTAATACCAATATTTATTTTTGCCTTTATTTTCCTTGCCTCAGGAGACATATCTAGAAAAATGTTACTAAGGCTGATGTCAGAGAAATTGCTACCTGTGCTCTCTTCTAAGATTTTTATGGTTTCAGGCCTCACATTTAGGACTGTAATCCATTTTGAATTTATTTTGTGTATAGTATAAGAAACTGATCCACTTTCATTCTTCTGCATGTAAATGGTTTCCCAAACCATTTGTTGAAGAGACTGTCTTTTTCCCATGGCATATTCTTGCCTCTTTTGTCTAAGATTAATTGACCATATAATTGTGGGTTTGTTTCTATTCTGTTCTATTGATCTATGTGTCTGTTTGGGTGGCAGTACCATACTATCTGGATTACTACAGCTTTGTAATATAGCTTGAAATCTGACATTGTGATACCTCCAGTTTTGTTTTTCTTTTTCAAGATTGTTTTGGCTGTTTGGGATATTTTGTGGTTCCACATTAAATTTAGGATAATTTGTGCTGGTTCTATGAAAAATGCTATTGCTATTTTGATAGGACTTGCATTAAATATGTAGATTTGGGTCGTATGGACATTTTAACAATATTGTTCCTCCATTCCATGAGCATAGAATGTCTTTCCATTTATTTATGTCATCTTCAATTTCTTTCATAGATGTTTTATAGTTTTCAGAGAACAGATCTTTTATCTCTTTGGTTATGTTTATTCCTAGGTATCTTATTGTTTTCGGTGCAATTATAAATGGGATTAATTCGTTGATTTCTTTTTCAGCTACACATATAGGTGTGTAGAAATGCAACAGATTTCTGTATGCTGATTTTGTAGCATGTGACTTTCTTGAATCTGTGTATCAATTAGAGCAAATTTTTAGTGGAGTCTTTCAGGTTTTCCACGTAGAGTATCATGTCATCTGCAAATAGTTTAAATATGAAAGTTTGACTTCTTCCTTGCTGATTCGGATGACTTTAATTTATTTTTGTCCTCTGATTGCTGAGGCTATGACTTCCAATACTACATTAGGTAACAGTGGTGAGAGTGGACATACTTAACTTGTTCCTGACTGTGGAGGAAAAGCTGTCACATTTTCTCCATTAAGGATGATATTAGCTCTGGATTTTACATACATGGCATTTATGATGTTGAGGTATGCTCCCTTTATCCCTACTTTGCTGAGGGTTTTTATTAAGAATGGATAGTTTTTCAAATATTTTTCTGCATCAATTGAGAGAATCCTATGGTTCTTATCCTTTTTAGTATGGTGAATCATATTGATTGATTTGTGAATATTGAATCACCCTTGCAACCCAAGTATAAATCCCACTTGATTATGATGAAATGATTCTTTTAATGTACTGTTGGATTCAATTTGCTAATATTTTGTTGAGAATTTTTACATCTATGTTCATCAGGGATATTGACCTGTAGTTCTCTTTTTTAGTGGGGTCTTTGTCTTACTTTGGAATCAAGGTAATGCTGGCCTTGTAGAATGAGTTTGGAAGTTTTCCTTCCATTTTTATTTTTTGGAACAGTTTGAGAAAAGAATAGGTAGTAACTCTTCCTTAAATGCCTGGTAGAATTCCCCTGGGATGCCATTTGGCCCTGGACTTTTGTTTGCTGGGAGAGTTTTGGTTACTGATTCAATTTCTTTGTTGGTTATTGGTCTGTTCAAGTGTTCTATTTCTTTCTGTTACAGTTTTGGTGGTTTATGTTTTTAGGAATTTATCCATTCCTCCCAGATTGCCCAATTTGTTGGCATATAATTTTTCATAATATCCTAAAATGATTTGTATATTTGTGGTGTTGATCTCTCCTCTCTTATTTGTGCTTTTATTTACTTGGGCTCTTCTTTTTTCTTTTTGATAAGTCTGGCTGGGGTTTATCAATTTTATTATTTTTTTTCAAAAATCAAGCTCCTGATTTCAGTGATGTATTCTACTGTTTGTTGTTGTAGTTTTATTTGTTTATATCATTTATTTTTGCTCTAATCTTTACTATTTCTCTTCTTCTGGCTTTATGCTTCATTTGTTGTTCTTTCCTAGCTCCTTTGGGTATGAGGTTAGGTTGCATTTTGAAATTTTTCTTGCTTCTTGAGATAGACCTGTATTGCTATATCCTTCCCTTTTATGACTGCTTTTGCTACATCCCAGAGGTTTTGGACCATTGGGTTTTCATTTTCGTTTGTTTCCATGTATTTTTTTATTTGTTCTTTAATTTTCTTGTTGACCCATTCATCTTAGTAGGATGTACTTTAACCTCCATGTATTGGTGGTCTTTCCAAATGTTTTCTTGTTGTTGACTTCAAGTTTCATAGTTTGTGGTCTGAAAATATGCATGGTATGATCTCCATCTTTTTATACATATTGAGACCTAATTTATGACCTATGTTTGTGACCTAATTTGTGAAGTATGTTCAGGAGAATTTCCCATGCACACTTAATAAGAATGTGTATTTTGCTGCTTTAGAATTAAATGTTCTGAATATATCTCTTAAGTCCATCTGGTCCAGTGTGTCATTCAAAGCCATTGTTTCCTTGTTAATTTTCTGTTTAGATTATCTGTCCATTGATGTCAGTGGGGTGTTAAAGTCCCCTACTATTTATTATTGTATTTTATCAATGAGTTCCTTTATTTTTGTTATTAATTGTTTTATATATTTGGGTATTTCAAGTTTGGGGCATAAATATTTATAATTGTTAGATCTTCTTGTTGGACAGACCCCTTTGATATGACATAGTGCCCTTCTTCATTTCTTGTTACACTCTTTGGTTTAAAATCTATTTTGTCTGTGGCACCTGGGTGGCTCACTCAGTTAAGCGTCCAACTTCTGCTCAGGTCATGATCTTGAAGTTCACAAGTTCAAGCCCCGCGTCAGGCTCTGTGCTGACAGCTCAGAGACTGGAGCCTGCTTCAGATTCTCTGTCTCCCTCTCTCTCTGCCCCTTCTCTACTCACACTCTGTCTCTCTCTCTCTCTCTCAAAAATAATAAAAACATTTTTAAAAAATTTAAAATCTAATTTGTCTGATATAAATGTTGCTACTCTGGCTTTCTTTTGACATGCATTTGCATGGTAACTGTTTCTCCATTCCCTCACTTTCAATCTGCAGGTGTCCTGACATGAGTCTTTTATGGGCAACATATAGATGAATCTTGTGTGGGTTTTTTTTTTGTGTGTTTTTGTTTGTTTGTTTGCATTCCATCACTATGTCTTTTGATTGGAAAATATAGTCCATTTGCATTCAAAGTAATTATTGATAGGTGTGTATTTATTGCCATTTTATTATTTGTTTCATAGCTGTTTTGGTAGTTCTTCTCTTTTTTTTTCTTCCTTTGCTCTCTTTTCTCATGATAAGTTGACTTTCTTTAGTGATGTACTTAGATTCCTTTCTCTTTATTTTTTTCAGGTCTATTGCTGTTCATTTGGTTTGTATATAAATAACATCTTCTGCATATAGCAGTCTATATTAAGTTGATGGTCATTTAAGGTTGAACCCATTCTTTATTCTTCTCCTCCCCATGTTTTAGGTGTATGGCATTATACCATACAACCTTTTATTTTGTGAGCCCCTTGACTGATTTTTACAGATATACTTATTACTGCTTTTGTACTTCCTACTTTTCCTATTCTTATTTATGGTCTTTCCTTTCTACTCAAGTATCCCTTTTAACATTTCTTTTGGGACAGGTTTAGTGGTCCTTAATTCTTTTAACTCTTGTCTGGAAAACTCTTTATCTCTCCTATTCTGAATAACAGTCTTGCTGGATAGAGTATTCTTGGCTGCAGAATTTTCCCTCTCAACACTCATAACATTCCCTTCTGGCATGCAGTGTTTCTATGAAATATCAGCTGACAGCCTTATTGAGTTTCCCTTATATGTAACTGTTTTCTTTTTTCTTATTGCTTTTAAAATTCTCCCTTTATCACTACTCTTCACCACCTTATTTTCTGTGTGTCTTGGTGTCCACCTCCTTTGGCTGATTTTGTTGGGGGCTCTCTGTGCCTAGATCTGGATTTCTCTTTCCTTCCCAAGATTTGGGAAGTTTTCAGCTATTAATTTTTCAATAAATTTCCTGCCCCCTTTTTTTTCTCTTCACTTTCTGGGATGCCTATCATGTGAATGTTATTACGTTTAATAATGTCACTAAGTTCCCTAAGTCTAATCTCATTTTACATAATTATTTTTTCCTCTCACTGCTCAGATTGATTACTTTCCATTACTCTGTCCTCCAGGTCACTGATTCATTTTTTTTTTTTTTTTGCTTCATCTAGTCTACTATTTATTTCATCTACTGTATTTTTAATTTCATTTATTGTATTATTCATTTTCTAATTGGTTCTTTTGTTTCTCATTGTTAAGGGTCTCATGGTGTCCCTCACTCTTTTCTCAAGTCTGGTGAGTAACTACAATCATTACTTTAAATTCTGTGTCAGGCATATTACCTATCTCCATTTGCTTAGGTGTCATACTATAATTTTGTCCTGTTCTTTCATTTGGGACACATTCCTCTGTCTCCTCATTTTGTCTAACTCTCTGTGTCTGTTTCTGTTCAGAGACAGCTATGTCTCCTTCACTTGAATGTAATGGCCTTATAAAGAATGGATCCTTTAGTGCCCCACAATGCATTGTCCCCTGTTCACTAGAACCTGGCACTTCATGGGTATCTCCTATTTGTGATGCATATGCTCTGTTATGGCTGAGCCCCTTTTTCCTTCAGTCCAGTTTTCTATAGTGGCTCTCCTTGGCTGTTGTGGGCAGTGTTTGGTCCCTGAGGTGTTAGTGGGCTGGTCTGGGACTCTTTTTTTTAAATTTTTTTTAACATTTATTTATTTTTGAGAGACAGAGTGAGACAGAGAATGAGCAGGGAGGGGCAGAGAGAGAGGAAGACACAGAATCTGAAGCAGGCTCCAGGCTCCAAGCTATCAGCACAGAGCCTGATGCAGGGCTCAAACTCATAGACTGTGAGATCATGACCTGAGCTGAAGTTGGACACTTAACCGCCTGAGCCACCCAGGCACCTCTGGCCTGGGGACTCTTTTAGCTTGATTTGAGTCAGACCAGGTATTTACTAGAGATACAGTAGCACAGACCTGGATGGCATTTTCCCTGGTTGTACCCTGAGAAGCTTTCACTGGTGGGCAGGACCTATAGTCAGACCAGTTGTCTGTTTCCAGTCCACTGTGTGGTTATCTTTCCCTTTCTCTGGGTCAAGAGTCATATTGAGTGATGCTGGCCACTGTAGGGGCTGCTTGTTCACTACAAGTCTGTGACACCGCTCTATATAGGCTCTGGCCAAGAGTATATTAGAGAGGGTGGATATGTCAAAGCACAGTGCAGGGGCAGTGATTTGGGGTGGGGAACCTAGCAAGCTTTTCATGCCCCTGCCCTCTGTGGGAAGGGTCCTGATGTGGAGGGACTGAGGCAGCCTATCCAGAGGGGTAGACCCCTGGAAGCACAGCATGGTGGGACAGGGAAGCCATGCCAACAAGTTAGGTAGTGAGTCATGCAAATGGCCATATGTTTATGTTGGGAGGCATGGGAGGAAAATGGCACTTTCCAGTTCGTTTGTTCCTAGAGGAGTTCCCCAGTGATTTCTGTCCCTCCAAGACATGCTCTGAGATTAGTAAGTAACTCTCCCTCCTGTAGGCCGAGGCTTCTTTCAAACTTCTGCTTCTATGCTGTATCTCTGAGCTGTTTGTTGTACTATATTTTTACAGGCATGGACTCAATTTCCTCTCATCTTCCCAATTCTCGTAGAGTGAACCCTGCTGTTTTTTAAAAACATGTTTTAAGTCCTGCTGGTTGAAAGAACTCATGAAATTTGAAATTTTGTCCCTCTGGTTTTCAAAGCCAAATGTTAAGAGGATTCATCTTCCCCATGTGAGCTGCCCAGTGTAATAGTCTGTTTCTTTCACCTCTCTGTGCTTGTGGTATCCCTCCTTCCTGCAGATAGTCCCATGAGTCCCTTTAATTCCCAATTGTATCTCCTCCCTTCCTACCCTCTTCATTATGATATCTTCTTTACAAAAAGTTGTGGAGTTTATTCTGCCAGTCTTTGGGCTGTTTTCTGGGTTATCTGAGTGAGTGTTATCTAGTTGTATCCATGGGACGAGGTGAGCCTGGGGTCCTCCTACTCTGCCATCTTCCCTGGAAGTTTCAAAAAATTTCTTTTGAAATGTTTCCCCTCAATATGAGTGCTTAACTTTTTCCTTTTAGGTTTTGTGGGTACTGCTAGTGAACTCCCAGTCCAGACTCAGGTATTCTATCAGTAGCTAAAAGCCTCTGTCTCATAGTAATGTTGTTGGTATTCCAGCCTTCATGTTTCAACCAAGGGATAAATTGCCTGTAGCTCCATCTGCAATGATTTCTCCTGCAACCAAAGGTATACTGATCTCTATCAACTGTAGTCCCAGGCAGCATTTCCAGCTTATTTTCAGCTTCCTTGACTCAAATGGTCAATTTTGGTCCTGGCCTATGCCCCTCATTGGTTTTTCAATATTTGCTATGAATGTGCTATGCTGCTCCACTCCTAGTTTACTTCTGTGCATTTAGAAACCATGGAAAACTTTTTTTTTAATTGAGGTTCTGTTGTTCTTAGTATTGGATTTATAGTATTATAATTTAGTTCAGTACTTTTCCTGGAATTATCATGATTTAGTTGTGTGGGAGTAGAGTTTCCCAGTACTAAGCTCACATCCTTACAAAAGCCTTTAATGAATTTTCCAAAATTTGTCAGAAATACTCAGAAGGATAGAAACTTTTTTCTTTGAATTGCATTTCTTTACAGATGAATAGAAGTTCTCCTGACTAGCCTCTGTGCAATTTCTCTGCACCAGTTAGAACCTTCTGGTTTACATGGCAGATGTGGCTTGAAATGTTCTTGTGTAAACATCCATCATAAATACTGTGATATTGGCATACAATATCTGTGAGTTCTCTCACCTCAAGTCAGATGGTGCATGAAGCAAATGTGGATCTTCCTTGCCTTTCTTTTTTTTTCAACTTTTTATTTTAAAGTAATAATAGAGCCACAGAGAGGTGTATAGAAATATACAGAATTGTCTGCCCTCTTTGCGAGTGTAATATAGTAGTGGATTTTCTTGCAATTTTTTTGTTGCTATCTTCCACATTTTCTTCTAAATAATTGATATACATTTGTACATAAAGATAGCTGTGTTCAGGATGTATTTGCTTTTAAATTCTAACTTAATCTTTTAAAATTTTCTTTGAAGACCAACACTGTTTCTATATCGAGATATGCCAATCATTAGACAGTAAATATTTCAAAGCTTTTGTTAATTTTAGTCAGCATCACTAAAAAACAATGTTGTTTATTTTCATACACACACACACACACACACACACACAAGCGCTCACGATTATACACAGGCTGTCTTTGGAATGTATACAAGTAAAACTGTATGATAGCATAGTGTTTTTCAAAATGCAAATTACTATTTTAGAGAAGACCTGGACAGTGAGAACACCATCCACCTTCCTGTGGACGTTTGAACAGAAATAGCAGGGTCCTCTGCCTTCTTTTCATCCTGGTTATGGCTCATCTCTTTAATATTGTTTGTCTTGTATTTTACCATATTTTTTTCTCTTTTTTTCTTTACCATTGCTTTCTCTAACTTCTTTTTCAGTATTTGTCATTAAGTTAATTAGTCTTCTGTCTTCATAGTGCAATTCTCTTCTCCATCTCTATACAATACAGCAGTCCATATACCTAAAACACCATTCATTTATTCATTCATTAGAGAACACTGCATCAGTCCTGTCCATTAATAGCTATTGTGAATGTCATTAAGTCCCATGGAGCTAGGAACCCATAATTGGGAATATGTCCTGAATGGCAGCAATAGCTCTCCTGTGGGAATGTTAGTACGGGATCAAAAAAGAAAGAAAAGAAAGAAAAAATGAAAAGTTTCCTATTAAAGAATTTCAGCATCCAAAATTACAGAATCTGTGTCCTTTCAGAATGCATATGACTTCAAAATTCCATTTGTGTTTTGGAGAAGTTTTGCTTAGTTATCAACTTTACCCAGTTGTAAAAATGTGTTGGTTTTAATAGTTATTATTGCTGATTTTGTTTCGGAAGGGTCTCCATCTCTTCTTTCACTGAATTTTCTGCCAATAAGAATCAGAAAAGAAATGGAAAAGAGGCTAAAAGGAAAAGGTTTACCAGAGAGAAAGGCAGAGTGACATTTATTTTTAAAATTAAGTTGTAATAATTTATCTTGTTCACAGTGCAGATAGATACTGTCATACATTGTTCTTAGACTTACAAATATTTAGAAACTGTTTTAGAGGTATGGCAAATAAAACTTTAAAGTAATATACAATTACTCAAAAGGGGTTTTGGTAATGTGCTCAAAAGTTGCTTTTATAGGGGTGCCTGGGTGGCTCAGTCAGTTAAGTGTCTGACTCCAGCTCAGGTCATGATCTTACAGTTTATGAGTTTGAGCCCTGTGTCAGACTCTGTGCTGACTGCTTAGAGCCCAGAGCCCAGAGCCTGGAGTTTACTTTGGATTCTGTGTCTCCCTCTCTCTCTCTGCCCCTCCCCTACTCGTGCTCTGTGTCTGTCTGTCTCTCTCTCTCTCAAAAATAAATAAACATTTTTTAAAAAATTTAAGAAGTTGCTTTTATACAAATTAATCTTAAATATACAGCATCTCCTAAATTTCTAATACACATGAAATATTTCCTTTATTTCTTTTTCTTTTTCTTTTATTTTTTTGGTTCTGCCTGCAGTTTTTATTTTCTATTGTATTAACAAAGAAAGACTTTGGGAAATATAATTGCCCTAAAGAAAGAAATTGGAAATGTTTATCACAAATGTCAAGATGCTGCTTTCCTTATATGTAATATGTAAATTGTTAAATGGTCTGTTAATGCATAGATGGAACTCTAGTGTATAGTTGTATTTATTTGTTGTTTACTCATTTATTTCTCATCTGATTAGCATCTGTGTTTTCTCCAAACTCATCTGAAATATTTGGTCTCAGAACTTGTGCAAACGCAGTGTTTCTGCCATTTATTTATAAGAAGAGGCTTTAAAAGTTGTTTTGTTTTTTTTTTTTTTTTTGAAAATAATACTGCCTTGAAAAAAATATACAGGTACACTTACAGATTTTTGCCATGGCCTTAGATAACACATACACACATGAGATTAAATACCTCATAAGATCGACCCCATTCCCTGGGAATATAAAAAGTTGTGTAAGACAGGCTAGGTGCATTTATGTAGGACATAGTTGCTACAGCTGTGCACATCTCAGCAATGTCCTCTTTGCTGAGGTAGAAAATGCCAGAGGCCAGCATACTTCATATCAATACCCACTGATAATATTTTGTGATTTAAAGAAACAAAAAATAAAAAAAAAAAGAACACAAGGGGGAAGAAAACAGGCCCTCAAGTGAATGTTCTTATAATTCTACTTTCATGTTCGCCCCAAACTAACCGTGTTGTACAGCACATGTCGTTCTACTTCATTTTTCTCAGCTATTCATTTTGATTGATACGCTAAGCCAAAATAGTTAACTGAGTAATAAAGTAGCCCATTTTTCTGAGTGTAGAGACTGTTGGAATCTTTGCTATCCCAAAGCACAACCCTCTGAAGCTGCCTCTGCAAATCAATCCCTGTGGGTGGCCTCTTGCAAAAAGAGTATGTTATCTAACAACCTCACATAAGAAATGGAAAAGGGCAGGGGAGAAAAGATAAGAGAAATATCTTCCCTATCCAGGGACCACACTTCATCTTGCTACGAGCTAATTAGTTTTTTCTTGAAATTTCTTGACCACAATACTCCTTATACCTTCTACAACTGTGGTAACTCAGAACTTCAAGGGTTTTTAATGTTTTTTGTTGTTGTTGTTTTCTCTCTCTCTTTATAAATCACTAGTCATTGATGTAGGAAATCATTGTATTCTGAGCCTGATAAACTTGAATGGACTTTTTTTTTTAAGATTTTATTTATAAGTAATCTGTACACCCAATGTCAGCCTCAAACTCACAACCCCAAGAGCAAGAGTCACATGCTCTATTGACTGAGCCAGCCTGGTGCCCCATCTGTAATGAACTTTGAATTATGTTATACAATACCATTATATGAAGAAAAAAAGCCCCCTAGATATGAGTGTTCCAAATATGTTCTCACAGATATGAGTCTTTATATAGGAATATTAGAAGAATATGTCTTTCACTTCATAAAGTGGAATCCCTGATGTGCTCCCAAAATGGAATGAATAGAAGACTAGGCAAAAGGAAAGTATCAAAACACAGAAGGGAGTTCAGTTCATATAATCTCAGGGAGTTTCAGCAAAGTATGCTTTTTTATTTATGCTAAGTTATGTCCAGCAACAGAGAAAGCTTGAGACATGTTATTATTCCAGGAATGCATTTGGGCCTGAACAACCAGAGATTCAACTGTACAGGGATGACCATCCTCTCCCATCCTGGGTTACATGAATGGAGGTCTCCAAAGACCTAAGGAGCAATGGCTGAACTATACAGTAACTCATGGAGAGCTGTAGGCCAGATATAACAGAGGTTCTGGAGCCATGTTCTGAATCTGGAAGGGCAAAAAGGGGTCAGGAAAGAGGAAGGAAATTGTGGCAGTAGAGAGGCCACTCAAATAGTCGCTTACAAGGGGATCAGCAAAGAAGGTTAGTCCTAACTACAAATTGGGACATAGTGTGGAACTTGGAGCCCAGGATTCAATAGTACATTAACCCCCAAGCTTTTTAGAGAATCTATATTATTAAAGGCTACTTAGTGAAAGAGAAATGAGATTGGGGACTATAGTTGGTATCTAACGCTAAGTAGTGGATGTAAAAAAGTGGCCAAGGGTAAGGAACAAAAATAGGAAATTTGGAGCTGGGGAACAGTGTGGGAATTAGCAGCTACCTTGCACAAATATCCCACGACTGCCCCATGCCAGAATAATATCACTCTCTACTTTTAGAGAGGCACAAATTGCCTTTGATTTTGCTTTTCTGTGTCTATTTAGCCTTGGAAACTGAGTGATATTGAGCCTGAAGGAAAGGCATTCAGTAGCATTGAGTGTAAAGAACTAGGGGTGGCAAAGTCAGGAGCTAAGAATCTGGAAGGCCTTATTCAAAGCAAGGACACTTTTAGGAATGCACCAGCCTCTCTGGTACTCTTCCTATTTACTGCCCTTGTAAATCTAGCTCATGCATTTGTAACAATTAATTAATGTGATGAAATATTTTATGAATATGTTAGTTGTATATATTTTTTTGACTTTCCCCTTCTATTTTCTTTATTTTGTATGTTATGGTAAATATTCTCTTTTGTTTTCAATTAGTTTTCTAGAATCTTCTGAATTCACAGTACATTATCCATGTGAATATTGTATTTCCTCCTCCTCCTTTCTTTTCTTTTTTAAAATGTTTTTAATGTTAATTTTTTTGTGATAGAGCATGAGCAAGAGAGGGGCAGAGAGAGAGGGAGACATACAATCCGAAGCGGGCTCCAGGCTCTGAGCTGTCAGCACAGAGCCCGATGTGGGGCTCGAACTCACAAACTGTGAGAGCCGAAGCCAGATGCTTAACCAACTGAGCCACCCAGGCACCCAACTCCTCCTCCTTTAATACCAGTCCTGTAATACGAAGTCCATTAGTGTTCATCTCCATTTCCTATAGCTGATAAAATATCTGACACACCATGACAATAAGTGGCCTACACAGCTCATTTTCTAAACATTTTTCTGTGTTTTCACGCTTTTTTGTGCTTGCATATTTTATTTACTTTTAAATAAGATCTTTTTTAGGTTTATTTTTTAATTTTGAGAGAGAGAGAAAGGGCAGGGGGGCAAACAGGGGAAAGACAGAGAGAGAGGGAGAGAGAGAGAATCCCAAGCCGACTCTGCAGGGTCAGCATGAGGATCAGACTCACAGACTGTAAGATCATGACCTGAACCAAAATCTAGAGTTGGATGCTTAACCAACTGAGCCACCCAGGTGCCCCTGTGCCTGCACAGACATTTTAATGGGAAGTTGGCAGGGACTTATCATGAGTTGTTAGCCCAGTGCTTTCTTAAAAAACAGTTTTTTTTTTTTTACTCATTTATCATTGCTGCAAAGACTGTCAATAGTCCAAACTAATAGTGCTTGAGAGCTCCCAGTTTATAGGTTTTTGTTTTTTGTTTTTTGGGTTTTTTTTTTTTTAAATCCTTCTTACCTTGGCTGCAGAATCCTTAGGCAAGAATCTGAGAGAGCTAGAGAAGTGGGTAAATTGTAGCACTTACAAAACCTGACGTTGGAAGCAAGTTGTCTGGATCCAATTCCCACCTTGTTATCTTACTAGATGCACAACTTTGGGGACCTTGGGTAGGTTTATGTTCTCTGGGCCTTAGTTTCTTTATTTGTAAAATAACATTACCGAGAGGATGTGATAAGGTGATAGAGAGAAGCATTTAGCACAGCACCTGGCAAAGAGTAACACTATAGGGCTTTCATTATTGCTGTCTTAGAAGACCAGGGGTATATAATCTTATACAATTGCTTTGAAATCTGTATCAAGCATTTTTTTTAAATTATAGCTCGATCATACTTGCAGCAACAGAAACCAAAGATATATGCCTCTCTTAGTTTTCAAATGATACTGATGATTCTAAAAGTGAATAGATGCTAAATACTGTGGTTTATTAGCATGGCTTTAAATTTTCTGTCTTAGGGTGATAAGCATACATCTCATGATCAATAGGGTTGTTTAAATCAGAACCATATTTATGATCAATCAAGACACCATGTATTTTAGTTTAAAAATATCAAAAGATGGAAGCCAAATATAGCATTGTTTGAGCCTTTGTTGTCAGCTTACCAAAGCTCATCTCCCAATGTGATCGAGCATAGATTTACAATTCTCAGAACAAATGGGGCTGAGTAGTGTGAAAGCAAACCAAGAGCCTTTGTTTAAATTGTGTGTGTGTGTGTGTGTGTGTGTGATTTTTCTAGGTTTAATTTTTTTGGCATAATGTATCATTTTAATGTTTTGGGGTTTTTTTTAAATCATAGTTAATATTCTTCTTACCGTGCTTGGACTTTGCTGCTCTTGATGGCTCTGGGCCAGAAAGATGAAAAAAATATACAATGAGATCTCTAAAACACTGAAACTACAAGCTTTTATGTACAGTTTTGAGGTCTAGCAGGTGCTAGCAGAAAAGAAAATAGAATCCTTGCTGTCTTACTATTATAGAAACGTAAAATCAGTGGCATGGAGAACGAAATCCCAAAGTCCACAGACTTCTACACATCTCTTATTTATAACAATACATCTACATTAGGTAAAGCCTATCCAATTTTTTATGACTTAATTGGCTCTCTCTCTTTGCATTTATAACACCAATCTACTTTCTGTCTTTCAACATATATCCCAGAGAAAGGAAATAGAAAATAAAACACATTATTCAGTAGGATTTCATTGTGCACTGAGGGTAAAAAGCAGGCATGTATAAATGGAAACACATTTGAAAGCCTTCCCAACTGAAATCTGGCAGGAGGTAAAGCACTTCATTAGGATTTGTAACATCGATGGTGAACTGCTTCATACAAAGTGCTACATTTGCGAATAAGGCACAAAATTGACTGTCAAGGAGATATAAGACCATAACAGATTCCAATCCATTTTATACAAAGTAGTCTATGGGAACACTGTACCTCAGCAACTCCAAGATTTAGATTTCATAAACTGTTGGTAGAGATTCACCATTGAATCTTCATTTGGTTCTGAAATAAGTCCTCTTTGTAATGACACCGTGTAAAGGGCACAGCTACACCCCGTTAGTCAATGAGCTTTTTAGTGATATACTCAGAGAATTACTGGCAAAAAAGTAATGCACATTTCCTAAATTTTAAACAGAGACATTGACATATCCTAATTTCATAATGGTCATAATTATATGTCACTTGGCAAAATGTATGGTTCAAGATAATGTCAAAGTTGCATTTTAGAAATCAGGGTCAGATGTAAACAGTAAAGCCTCTGATCTTCTGCTCATATTGACTTCCATTATTGACAAGCTTATTAGCATGTAATAAGTATGTTTGCTTGCTGAGTTACAGACACGTGACTTGGAAGCACCTTTTAAAACACATCCCCCTAGTCAGTATTTAACTGTCTCTTTACCAACCTCTTCCTCCAAACCACGATTCTTCTGCACCACTGACATTTTTTTTCTGGCTAAGAGTCAAAACCGTAAGGATGACCCTGTCTTTATTACCAATACCACTTATGTCATTTCATACGCCTCATGTCAAAACCCTAGGAATTTAATTATTTGCAGTGTATGAGGTAACATAAAGATTGGCTCTGTAAGACCTGTTTCCACCTCATCCCATAAAAAGAAGTATATAACTTGATATGTTTCCTTTTAGACTTGGATTTTAAGAATAAAATTCCTCAATATGATTTCTGTGCTTACATGTGGTTTGGATCTCCTACGCCTCCATAGATTCTTGGTATGTCTGATTCTCCCTTTCTGAAGGATTTTCTGCTCAATTTTTACTTCAATTTCAACTGTGTTGTCAGAGTACCAGCTCCTCAAGGGACAGGAAAGATGTCTGGTTCTTCTGTATTGCAAAGTGATGTAGTGCCGGTAGCATAGATGTGTTGGATTTCATTTATGTGATATTAAAATATAGTCTTGTTTTAAGGAAAAGGTATAGCTTACTTGTAAATGGTGGGGAATTAAAGGGGTTCAAAATTTAAGTGGCTTGGAATAAATTATGTGAGAGAACTACAGAGTACCATTGTTATTTCTAGGTAGTATTTCAGCACAGGCCTGGTTTTAGGTTGTCTTCCTGTGATTTTGAAACTTCCTTGTGGACAAAAACCACCTGAAATACTTGTCAAACATACAGATTCTACAGAATCAGACTGTATAACAGAGAAAGTTTGGTAATCTTAGATTTGACACATAGGAGCAACTGTTCAATAGTGCTTAAAGAGAAATATTGAGATGTGTAATGAAAGAAGAGACTGATGTGAAAGCATCCAGGACCTGAGGGGAAGAAATAAAAGTCATCACGAAAAGCAGCTGGGAGTTTCTGCCTCAAACAGCACCAACGGTCAGTCATATTCCTGGGAGTTTTCATCAGAAAGAGAAGTTTTACATCCTCTAGTGACCAACGTTCTAGGTTGACTAGAAGCAGATGGTGTGGTAACCTGGGGAAACCAGATCAATTGAAGGTCCCTTTTCCTTTCTATATCATGTGAATCACTCCTAAAATCTAATGCGGAGATGACTGAAAGCACAAAAATGGAGAGAGAAGGTGATTGGAGAGCTAGAAACTCCAGGTCTTTCAACATCTAGTTCCCTGAGGAGAGAAAGAGCATATGGTCACCAGGACATGTGGGACTTCGGAAACTGGGTGCTCCACAAGTCTGTAACTCAAGTGTCAGAGTGCTGACCAAGGCACCAGTCTTCTAAAGCACATCAGAGGACTAACTATTGGTAAAACTCATCTGATTCAACATGATTCAAATCCCTTTCAGATTTAAGGAACAAACTATACACTCCCATTTTTTATCTTTTCACATCTCTTTACTCCATTTTTTTTCAGTCTGTCACATGTGAAAGGAGTTACATAACCATGAAAGGGACAAGAAACTCAGTTATGGAAAGTAATTTATTGGTTATCTATTGCTGCATAGCAAAATATCCTGAAACATATCAGGTTAAGCCAATGGAGCTTCTGTTGTTCAGAAACCTACACTCTATGCAGCCTTCTCCAAGGCTGAAATTAAGGTGTAACCTACAGACGTAATCATCTCAAGCCTCAACTGTGGTATGATTTACATCCAAGTCCAATGACATGGTTGGTGGCAGGAGTCAGTTCCATGATGGCTATTGGCCTGTGACCGAATGCTCTGGCTGGCTCCTGGCTAGAGGCCTGCATCAGTCTCCTCCCATGTGGTTTCTCCATAGGGCAACTCACAATATGTCAGAGGAGCAAGAGAGGGCAAGCAAGACAGAAGCCAGAGTCTTTTTGTAACCTGGTCTTGAAAGTGGTTTTGCCCTATTTTATTTTTAGAAGTGATTCACCAGTACAACCCACAAGTAAGAGAAGGGATTAACAATGTCGTGAATACCAAGAGATAGGGAGCCATTTTAGAGGTTACAGATGTTAATGATAAATAGCTGAGGACAAGAGAACACTAGGTTTTGATGTAGAATCAAGCATAATGACGAACTGCTACCTATTAGTAGTAATGATAACCACTAACAGGTGGTGGTGGCAATTGTAATAATAGTTGTAAGAACAGCAGTGATAGTAACACCAGGTCCAATGATAATAGTGATCTAAGAGAAAGAACAAATAATATTCAGAGCTTACATATTCTAGGTATGGCAACTGGATTTATTTCAGAGGCAGTTGGCTTTGATGTTTTGGAAAAAAAAAAGCTTGATTGGTATTTTTTTTGTGGTGATATGTGAAGGCTTCGGGGCATGATTTGAACAAGTTTTTATACACTGGAAGCCAACACCCATTAGTGTTTTATAAAGTCACTTAAGTGGCTTGAGAGTAGGACACAAACAGAAGACAGAGACTGAAAAAGTAAATTGTTCAGGTTAAAAATGAGAAATAGATCAGGGACATAAAGTCTTACCTAGAAAAGGAAATCATAATGGAGAATTGTTGAAAGGAAAATTGACCTGAGGGAAAGGAGGAAGCTTGTAATTTGGTTCTAGTATTTCTTTAGTATTTAAAATTTCCTCTGAGTTCCCATAATCATTTTTTTCTATAGACAGCAGCTTGTGTTAGCAGTCCATGGAGAAAATGATGAAAAGTGTGCCTGGGGTGACACATCAGCATCATGGAAGCCAAGAGTAAGGACTGGGATCTGGCAAGGACACAGGCTGCTGAGGGAACAGTTCAGAAACAGACTTTGAGGGGGCACCTGGGTGGCTCAGTTGGGTAAGCATCTGACTTCAGCTCAGGTCATGATCTCACAGTTTGTGGTTTTAAGCCCTGTTTTGGGCTCTGTGCTAACAGTCCAGAGCCTGGAGCCTATTTCAGATTCTGTATCTCCCTCTCTCTCTTTGCCTGTCCCCTGCTCATGCTCTGTCTCTTTCTCAAAAATAAAAATTATTTTACAAAAATAATACATACAATTTTACAAAAATTATACATACATACATACATACATACATACATAAACTTTGAGACCCAGTCAGGTTGCCTTTGATAGCCTACAGATGAGACCAGAATCCACACCCAACGATATCTTAGATCAGACTAACATTTCACATAGTGCCACACTACTGGGGATGAGAGTAGGAGAGTAGATTCAAACTGTTATGATCAAAAATGGGACTTAAAATCCAGGATCAAAGTAAAAGCAAAAGCAATTGAGGGATCCTAGCATACTGAGGGATGAGAAAGCTCTCATTTGACTGGTTTAAGAAAACAAGGCTGCCGTTATTATTTTTTATTTTTTTAAGGTTTTTTAAAATTTATTTTTGAGCAAGAGAGAGAGACAGAATGTGAGCAGGGGAGGGGCAGAGAGTGAAGGAGACACAGAATCTGAAGCAGGCTCCAGGCTCTGTCCTGTCAGCATGGATTCCAATACCGGGCCCGAACTCAAGAACCATGAGATCATGACCCGAGCTAAAGTCGGACGCTCAACCGATTAAGCCACCCAGGTGCTGCTCAAGTCTACCATTATTGATGGGATTCACCATGAAACTTGTTGGACATTAGAAGAATTCTGTGCCTTAATTAATAATATCTCCTTATATGGTTTCACCACACCAATCAGAAAATGTTCTGAACTTTTTGCATTTCTCTTCACCATCCATGCCACCTTGAGAAATTCAGGTTTTACTAACATTGATGACCACTGGAACTGTGCTCCTTCTACTTTTAGGAAGATGCTATCAAGCTTAAATTTTTTCAGTCTTTCTCTCTCTACCATAACTACTTTAATGCACATGATTGATTTTTAAGAATATTCAAATTATATGTTCCCTTAAAAATCATGTATAATTCTGTTTAAAGTGCTCTTTATATATTTACATTATCAACAGATATTTTAGGAATAGCTTTATTTAAAATTTAAGAAAGGATAGTTCATAACTACAGTTAGTTTATTCTACTTCATGTATTATTTTGTGATTAATTTCTTAATGTATTATTTTACACATTTAAATTTTGAGACTTGAAAAAAAAAATTATTTCTTTATTTTCAGAGACCAAGAGAGAGCAGGCAAACGCACTCATGATAGTGGAGAGAGAGAAAGACAGAGAGAGAGAGAGAGGGAGAAAATCCCAAGCAGGCTCCTTGTTGTCAATGCTGCAGAGCCTGAGGGGGGGCTCAATCTTGCAAACAGTGAGATCTTGACCTGAGCCAAAATCATGACTTGGTCACCTAACAGCCTGAGCCACCCTGGTGCCCTGAGACTTTTTTGATATTAAAAATAATAATTCCTAAAAAAAATTAGATCTTGGGAATGTTAGTTCCTGTCTCTTGGCTGAAGCAATAATTGGTGAAATAAACTTATGAACAGTTCATGTGATTTCAAGCTACTGAAGGAAACTAATTGAGGACAAGTGTTTAATGAAATCAGAATTGGCTGTGTTTCTGGATCTTTTTCCTGCTGAGGGAATGTAGTTAGTTGCTTTATACAACAGGGACATAAAATAGCCTCATATACAAACGAAAGTTCTAATAATGGTTTTTTTTTTTTTTTTTTGGATTAGCAGTTAAGCAAGCATAAACATTTATCAAATTGTAAAGAAAAAAAGACTTAAAAACAAATGAAAAATAATACTAATTTCAGTACAAGGATAGAAGCAATGAACAGACAATGAATATAGAAACACTTGAGCTTTCCTATAAAGGAAGGGTAAGAGAAACAATGTAGTTAATTTACTCATGAGAGAATTATGCAAATGTGTACTAAATTTTCTTTGGAAGACTTATAATTGGATACAGAGTATAAAATACAGTCACAGTCACACCAGGCTAGCTAGCATCTGGGAACTGAGACTAATAATCATAATGCAATTGTACTAGCTTTCTATTGCTGTGTAACAAATCATCACAAACTTAAGTGTTTAACACAACATCCATTTATATCTCACAGTTTCTGTAGGTCAGAAGTTCAGGTACTGGTTAGCTAAATATTCTGCTCAGATCTCTCTAGGCTTAACCCCAGATGATAGCTGGATTTCCATTCCTTTTTGGTCGTTAGGGTTCTCTTCCAAGCTCATGTGGTTATTGGCAGAATTCAGTCCCTGCTGCTGTGGGTTTGATGTTCCCTTTTTCTTTCTAGCTGTCAGCTAGAAGCACCTTCAACTCCTAGAGTCAACTGTCAGATTCTAGCCAGGTGACTCTTCCCATAGGCAGTTCACCACATGCTTATTTCCTTTCTTTCAGGTCAGCAAGAGGGCTCCTCTTTTAAAAACTCACCTGATTAGGTCAGCCCCAACAAAGATAATCTCTTTCAAAGTCAATGAATTAGAGATCCGAATTATGTGAAAATGCCTTTACTTCGCCATGATGAAGTAAACTAATCATAAGAACAATATTTCATCAGACACACAGGTTCTGTTCACACTCAATGGAAGGGGATGATACCAAATATACGCAATCGATGGCAGAAGTCTTGGGAGCTATATTAGAATTTCGGCCATTACAATCTGCCCTCTAGCCCCCAAAGATTCACATATTTCCCAAATGCAAAATCCATCCACCCATAAAGGATGAATCTCATCCCATCACAGTATTGGCTTGAAGTTCAAAACCTCATAATCTAAATCTAAATTTCATCATAGCTTCCACTCAGAATCCAAAATCAAATCTAGATATCAGCACTTCAAAGTCCAAAATCTCATCATCATCAAAATCATGCTAAGTCAGATGCAGTTGAAGCTCCTGTTTGTGATTCTTTAGTATAGCTCTTTGGGACACAATTTGTCTCCATCTGTTTGCTTCCACCTGGTCCCATCCATAGGTCCTTTTACAAAACAGAAATTTGTCTCATCTTCCATCATTTTCCCCCTTCCCAGATTTATTGAAAATTGTATATATTTAAAGTGTTCACTATAATTTAATATACATGGTGAAATGATTACCACAACCAAGTTAATTAATGCACCTTTTATTTCACATAGTTATCTTTGTGTATGTGTGTGGTGAAAACACTTAATACCTGCTCTCTTAACACATTTTAAAGTATGTAATACAATATTGTTAACTGTAGTCACCATGCTGTACATTAGAATTTACTCATCTAGAATTTACTCATCGCATAACTGATAGGTTGTACCCTTGACCAATGTCTTCTTATTTGTCCCCCCAACACCCCCAGCCCCTGGTAACTGCCATTCTACTTTGTGTCTATGAGTTTGATATTCTTTTTCTTTTTCTTAAAGTTCCACATATAAGTGAGATCATACAATATTGGTCCTTCTCTGTCTGACTTATTTCATTTAACATAATGTCCTCTAGTTTCATTCATATGGTTGCAAATGGCAGTATTTCCCTCTTACTTATGGCTGAACAATATTCCATTGTGTGAAATATTTATTTATTTATTTATTTTTTTAAATTTATTTATTATGTTTACTTATCCATTCATTGCTTCAAGGCCAGCACAAGAGCATTTCTCTGAAATCTCTCCCTTTTTTAAAGGGCTCACCTGATTAGGTCATGCCCACCAGGATAATATCACTTTTTATTAAATCAGAGCCACCTAATTAGGATTAACTACATCTGCAAAATTTCTTGTTTCATGTCATGAACATAAATGTTCAAAAACATTTCTTGTTTTATGAGAGTTATAGCCCACCATATTCATAGGTCAAGCTCACACTTGAAGAAGGGTTGGGATAAAGCAGGTATGTTTACATCAGTAGGTGGGAATCTTGAAGGCCATTGTAGAATTATGCCTATTCCAATAGGCTATAAAAAATAAGGTCATTTCCCCAAAGCTATTTTAAACATAATGCATGCAGGTAGGAGAAAAACCTCCCATTTCTTATTTTTAAGTAGTTCAAATATAACTCTAGTATTGTCAATAAAGATTTATGGGATATGTAACTTTGGGTTAAGAGAGAGGGCAGAGGGTACGCAGATGGCACAGTGTGGGAAAAGTTAGAGCATCTTACACTTAATCAAAATGTATACGATGGGAGAGACCAAAGGGGAAACAAATAATAAAAGCCTAAACTATTAGTTGTACTTCAATATTTGAAAGAAATTAGGCAAATGTGATATATCTACACTAAGGAAAAGCCGTGTTTTAAAAGCACGATTAACTCTGTGTGGGTTAATGAATGCCAAACAGGAGTTCTTAAGGAAAGGAAAAAAGCAGAAAGTATGTTTTAGATAGAACGTCCTGCAAGACACAACGCTGTGTACAATGTGTTTTGAGACCAGTAGAGGAGGGACAGGGGGCGTATGGGGAGGTGGCAGATTATTAGTGTCTGTTGAGGTCAGATTAATCATTCCTGTTGAGATGAGATTATGAAGGATCTCTACATCATTCTTCACAAAGTACGTATTTTCATGAGGGTAGTAGCTTTAAACATCTTTAAGCAGCTGAAGTGTTTTAAGCTTCTGAAACTTTTTCAAGTAAGATCTCATGGAATGTGGGATAGATCAAAGCAAGGTTGCACTGATGTTTAGTGGCTCTTAGTGTCCCGCCTGGGGAATTTATTTCATATCTCAAAGACAAGAAAAGATAGAGACAAAACAAAGTTTAAGTGTGGATGCACTGATTAACCAAGTTCCTATCTATTAAGGACTTACATTTGTTAATACTCTGGAGACAAAGAAAAAGAAATAATGTTATTGTGGTAGGTTTTTTTTTTTGTTTGTTTGTTTTTTGCAGAGGGGGCTGCCTAGTTCTTAACAATCCCCTGCCCAGTCTTTTGTGATAATTGCCTCTGATAACCAGGATAGGTCAGCTTCCTCTCTGGGCCTCTGCCTGCCTTGTGTGGCCTTTCCCGTCTGGCAGAGGACATTCGATCTAAGAGCAGAAAACCAGCTTCAAATAAGACAATAGGATTTTCTTTTCCAGAATTTTAAACTTTGAACAAAGAGAGATCGAACGTCCTTGAGAGTTCTTGGCTGCCTCCTCGAGGAAAAGTGGACAAAGTCTACCAGGCCAGTCCAGGCTGCCTATTTTTGTGTTTTGCATTTTTTTTAATGGTTGGAGAAAAAAAGTCAGAAGAAGAATAATATTTCATGGCACAAGACAATTCCATGATATTTACACTTCCGTGTACATCTGTAAAGATTTATTAGAGTACAGCCCTGCTCACTCATTTGCGCATTGTGTGTAGCTCCTTTCACGCCACAGTGGTAGCATCTAGTAATGCAAAGGGACTGTCTGGCCCACAAAGCCTAAAATGTTTGCTATCTGACTCTTGATTGAAAAAAACAAAATGAAAAAAAAAAAAAAAAAAGTTTGCTTGCCTCTGCTCTGGTCTAGAGGAAAGGACCAGAGTATTTCAAGCTGGCTTGGTTTAATCCCTTTGTAAGACTTGTTTACACGACTGTTCTTTTGATGACATAAGCGATTTCACTGTCTTGCCATTAAGGTTTCTGTTTTGTTGGAGCCAACAGAGTCCACTTTCATTGCTTGCAACCAAAAGAACATTAACTAATATAATTATCTAATGACTTAGTCCAAGAAATCCATTAGCTTTGCATAATTATAGAGCTGGATTGACCATTTCAAGTAAATTTACCAGTAAATTAGTGAAAACAAACAAGCAAAATATTCATTTAAAAAAATACCCAACGCAGTGAAAAATTGCTTCAATTTGTCTCAAATGGACAGCTAAAATTGTTAATGGAATTTATATTGTATGAATGGGTTACTGTGAATTCTGAAATTATTATTGCTGTTTTCTTAAAATTGGTGATTTCTGGGGATCAAGACTTAAACGGAAAGCCTGTGGTTCCTATATGAATTCTGTCAGGACCACATGGCACAACAGGTGGATACACTATGCAATGCTACCTTTTCAGTGCTGGAGGGAAAAGTTGCTTTCTCAGCTTTGCATGACTTTGAGCATGAAGCTTAGTGACTCTTCAGATCACCCTACTTGACGTTCTCTGTTTCTTATCTTTTTTTCCTTCTTCCTTCCTTTTCCCACACCTCCCTTGTGGCCAGCAGGCTGTTCTTGGCCTGTGCATACCCACCCCTTTTCCTGCCTGCTCTTTGCTCTCATCACGAGACCAGATTCTTCTTGCTTATTTTGTGCAAGTGCAATTTGAGGACACAAATTATTAAAATTTTCACTCATTGTCCTTTCTTACTAAACCTATTACAAGAGTTGTATTTCTGTAATGGTTTCCTTTCCCCCTATAAATCAACCACATTATGATTTTATTTCTCAGTGCAAATAGCATCAATAATATAATAAGCCCTATCTGTGGTACATTTGCTACCACCAGAGATTCCCTCCCTTGTACTAACACAACTGCCTTTCTACCTCCCAATCATGGGTCAAACATGCCTTCCACTTTTTCACTTCTGCCTCTTCTGGAGGCAGAATAAGGGACACACAAAACGTGGTTTCCAAAGGTGTCGGTTAATAAAGACTACAAGAGCACCACTGGACACTTTAAGAATCTTGAATGTTTTCGGATTAAAAAAAAAGAATTACAATAAGCCTTAGAGAGGGACACCTGGGTGGCTCATTTGGTTAAGTGTCCAACTTCGGCTTAGGTCATGACCTCACGGTTCATGGGTTGGAGCCCCGCATCATGCACTTTCGTGACAGCTCGGAACCTGGAGGCTGCTTTGGATTCGGTGTCTCCCTCTCTCGGTGCCCCTCCCCCACTCTCTCTCTCTCTCCCAAAAATAAACATTAAAAATGTTTAAAAAAATAAGTCTCAGAGAAAGTCATATAGGTATTGGGATGGATTTCTTTCATAATCTGATTATTATGGGTTCAAGACCCCAAAACATAAATGAAACTGTTTCTGTGGAGAGTGCAATTGCTCAATGTAAGGTGTTAATTCTACTTCTCCCCAGAAGTGGGGCCAACCCTCCTGGGCTCTGGCAGAAACAGGGAGAATGATTAAAAACAGCAAGACGGTTTCTATCCTAGAATCCCCCAAGACCAAGAATGCAGTGTTGCACTTTTTCAGCCTATGATGCTGGGTTTTCTAATAAGTAGTGCTGCTACCCAACGTAATAAAGCAAATGTTTCCATGTGAACACAAAACTACATAATTTATTACCTGGCCAACCTGACCAAAAGCCAGGATTATAATGTACAAGAATTCTGACACATAACAATTTGGATTTACATATATAAAGAGAATTTTAAACTCTACCTTTATTTTTATTTATTTTTGTCTTATCCAATCTAAGTTCAGACTTAGAATTGCCCTTGGGATGGCCTAAGGTATTTAACTTGGAATTATAATAGGTCCATTCTTCCTTTTTTACTTAACTCTTTTTAATATAAAAACTAGATTTTTCCTTCCCATTCTTTCTTCCTAATGGTAGTTGCTATTAAGGTTTTTGGTTTGACCAGATTAATTTGATCAGATAAATTTAAGGCATGTTCATTCATTTAAAACATGCCATGAGACTGGTTTTTAAATATTTCAATAGTGCTTTCAATCTCAGGGATTTTGTTTTATTGAATGGGGTATAAACACTGGACCAGAGGAAATTGTCTGTGTTATAAATAAAGAACCTATGGAGGAGGCCTCTTTTCAACTCCTTTTGCTATAGGACTGTACCTCTCCTCTAGGTGATTGAGATAAGAACCTCATAAAACATTACTTTAGGATTCTCATTTTTTATGTATAAGAAGAACCAAATTATTATTATCATTATCATTATTATTATTATTAAATTTATTTATTTATTTTGAGTGATAGGGTGAGGGCGAGCTCAGGTACCCGTGCAAGAGGGGGAGGGACAGAGAGAGGGTGAGACAGAATTCTAAGCAGGCAGCACAGAGCCTGACACGGGGCTCAATCTCATGAACTGTGAGATCATGACCTGAGCCAAAATCAAGAATCAGACACTTAACCAGCTGAGCCACCCAAGCACTCCAAGAAGAACCAAATTATTCATTAGCCTTTCGCAGCTCTGTATCTAGAGCTGGAAGCATCCTCAGTTGAAAGATCTTGTCTTTCACTTTACTAAAATATACAAGAGTTATGTGTTCTCTTCCTTAATCATCCCTGCTCCTCCCCTGCATTTGATGTCACCTCATTTCTCCAAATCTCCACTCTACATGTGAGGCAGATGTGCCTGTCCTTTTATCCATTAACAAAATTTCCATTTTCTTTTTGTCTCTACCAAGTCAAAGTAGCACATCCCCTCTGCTAAAAATATCCACTATTACGCTCAAATCCATTCTCTTCACAAACACTATTGCTTCAGTCCATATATTGTCATATATCTCTAAGCTGGATCCTAGAACTATCTTTCCACCATAATATGCTGCTTTTCAAGTTCAATAAACTTTTAGTCATTACCTACTACCATATGTTCAATTGAGTCAAAAGTATCATTGATTTTAAGATGCACTAATATGTATGTTCCACTGAGGAGAAAAAAAAAAGGTAAAGAAACTATGACATGTCATTGATTGTAAGATACATTCCAGTTTCAGAGATATTAAATTATCAAGAATGTGCATTTTTTTAAAATTTATTTTTATTTTTGACAGAGAGTGTGAGCAGAGGAGGGGCAGAGAGAGAGAATTCTAAGCAGGCTCCGTGCTGTCAGCAAAGAGCCTGACACGGGGTACAAAATGAACCGTGAGATCATGACCTGAGCCAAAAGCAAGAGTCACATGCTTAACTGACTGAGCCACCCAGGCACCCCATGAATGTGCATTTTAAATTGATGAATTATGCGTATGTTCTGCACTGAGGCATACTGAAGATACAGAAATGACTAAGATCATGTCACAGTTTTTGGAGAGCTTATGGACCTTTACACTTATTGCACTGTATGCTGTCTCAACAAATAAGGAAAATATTAAAAATTGAAAAATTTTATTCAATTGCATAAAGATTGCTAATTTCTGATTGTGCGTTTGCATCGTCTATGAGTTTTACTGAGCAGTTTTTGATCAGTTGTTCCAAACTCTTCAGAACAATTTTGATCAGTGCTTGTTGATTACAATAATCCTAAGTCACATTTGTATGGCACTATTATTTACAGTGGATGATCTGACTTAGTGTGCAAGTAAATCGTGATATTCACTCAAGCAAATACAATTAGGAAAGTAAATATGCTCATAAACAACTCTTGAAAGCATTCTAGTTCTATGCATAAATGTCAGTGAGGACTTTGACTCATCTTTATTACTCAAGAATAATAGAGGGAGAAACGTGTGTTGCAGTTAGCTGATGGTAAGTTTTGTGGCCATAGAACTGGTGACTTAGAGTTTGGTTTGGAAAAGATGGAGATTATTCCACATGCTGGAAGAAATCTTTAGCATACATTGCACTCTGTGCTGACACTGAAGATAGTGTCAGTTGGAAAGAAAATGTTAATGAAGATATAATGAGTGAAAAAAGAACCAGAAATTCCTATTTCTACAACCTTTCTCCCCAGCATCATAGGCACATATGCAGAAAATAAACTTGTCTTTATATTGTCACAATTCAGTTGAACTTGGATTGGTCACAGACTGGTTGTGCTTATATTAATCCTTTTCCTGATACTTATAAGTACATGAATGCTTTTTGATTACTGCTATTGTGACAATCCAGGGCTAAAGTAGAAAATTTACTGAGAAGCAATGGATACCCATGGATAAAGTTGTGGAATCAAAGGAGATTAGCAGTGGCAGAGATCCTCTATCAGATCTCTTTCATTTCCTTGGACCTGACGTGAAACTAAGAAGAATTTTGAAACTAGTTTAGAGCAAAAAATGTTTATGAAACAAGAATAAGTTAAACAGTATGCATTTCTGTTATATTTGAGCAAGTCACAACTAAGAAGGGTATGGCTCAACCTAAAGCTTAAATTTGAATATAGAATATTTCAAACTAAATCTAACATTTCTTGTATACCTACTCTTTGTAATGTGTGTGTATTTCTCAGTGATATCCATGGCAGATAAGTGTATTCAAGAGGAGGATCTGTTTGTTTTTCTATATTCCTGTATAAGTATATAGTTGAGCAAGCTTAACTTAGTTCTTAGCTCCATTGGTAATAATTCATCAGATATTAGCAAAAGTGAATGTCTGTGATGAAACTCTCATAAATTGTTAGCTTGAAAACTTGTTACTAATAAAATTCATAAAGTCAGAATAATTTATCAAATTATGACTTTTAAAATGAAGGGCCTCTTAAATAGCATTGGATTTTTTATTCTAATATCTAATGTTATATTACTTTGACTCAACTTTTAAACTATGGAATGCTTTTTATTTATTGTTACTATTAAAATACAAATCTACTTTAACTTTGTGGCATTAGACAAAGTAATAAAAATTGTTTCTGATATTTTATAGTAAATTCTACTTAATGCTTTTACTTTTTCTTGCTGCCAGTATATTTAAGGCAATATCTCTCTGAGCCTCTTCCTGAGTCTACATTAAATCAGAGAAAACATACATACTTAGATACAAGGTAGAAACCTATTCTCGGGGCAGACGTAAGGAGAATTAACCAACAGTCCTTAAAAAAAAGTGTGTGTGTGTGGTGTGTGTGTGTGTGTGTGTGTGTGTGTGTGTGTGAGTGTATCAGCTCTTCTTTCTTTTATCACTCAGCTTAGTTTTCCTTGTAAGGGGATACGAGGTATATCTAAGCGGTCCTATTTGCATTTCATTTTTTATATAAAGGGAATCACATTTGATTCCTCTAAAAGGAGTTGCATAAACAGAAAAATCATGTTTGTGCAAAAAAACTATTTAACTTACTTTTGTGTAGAGGTGCTTGATGGACATCTTTAAGACTGAAATCAAATGCATACCCTTGAAAAGACCCAAAACCTTCCCTGTTGCAGATGATCCAGTCTCAAAGGAAATATGTTATTCTTCCCCTGAGTCTTTTGGTGGTTCTACTGAAATTGTTTTTTAAAAACTTCTAATTCTATGTTTATAGCCATATTATGCAGTATTCTTATGATAAGTCACATCAATATTTTTTTTTCAAAAAAATATTTAAAGATTAAATAACAAAATGAAATATACTTCCTTAATCCAGTACTTTTTAAATGGTGCTGTTAAAGTACCTCTATCAGCAAAGTAAATGCCTGCTCCAATTTAGTGTCAAGCTTCTCCTGGGAGTAAAGGATGGCTTTGAATGCTAGGTTTCATTTTGGAAAATGCAGAGGAAGTTTGCATTTTATCCCATGCCATCTTAGGGATAATTTACTATAAAATTAACTTTGCAGTTGTTTTATCTTCTCAAGGAGGATGGACCAGTGTATACAGTCATTCTAGGCATTAAGTCCTTCTGGCATGCCACCAAGAAAGCTTGATAGGTCCACAGTATGAGACATTCTGTCTTAGACACTCAGTAATGTGGACAAAGAAAAAAGATAATTGGTGTTGAAAATGACTACAGTCAAAATATACCTATAGCCTGATGATTTTGTTAACTGTTTGCAAGTGACCCTATGATAGGTAGAAATAAATTGGATCCTATACAGTGTATATTTTAATAATACCATTGTGTTCAAAAATAGGGGGAGACATTTGATGTCACACTGCATTCTAGTCTACATTTCATTGATGAAGACAGAAAGGTCATCTAAAACAGCGTTTGCCATCTTTATAACAATACGTATATCATTTCATTTCTTTTGCTTCTTACTGGAAAAGCAATTCAGTGAGTCCTAAGTATCATTATTGTACATGAAAAACACACGGTGAGTGACACTACATAGTTGATGTCTTTATTATACGATTGACAAAAATACTGAGATGAGAATACCATGTAGTTTTTACTCAGAGATTGATTCATCTAGCATTTACTTTATCTCCTGTTGGTATATTAGGAAAGTTCACTAATTCTTTTGTATCCCTATACTGTCATTTGTGAAGGGTAGAAGTGGACAGGTTTGGAAAATACTGAAAATAATAATTATCAGCTCAAAAATTAATGCATTGAACTTCCATTTGTGGCAGTAAGGCAGACTAGACATTCTGAATATTCTTTTCAATGTGAAACACCTAGATGTTAGATAACCTAAAACAAATTTTTAAATGCATTGCTGAAATATTTCCTAAGTAATTTTTCTTAATCTCTGTTTTTTTTTCCATCTTGGAATCAAATTACACATATATTTAACTTGATACTGTACTACAAGCCACTAAGACACTTCATATTTTTCAATCTCCTTGCTCTCTATTGTTCAGAATGGGAACTTTGTATCAATACATCTTCAAGTTTAGTAAATATTTTGTAGTCTTCCTTGCTGTGAAGTTCAATGAAGTTTTCAACTCAGAAAATTGAACTTTCCAAGTGTAGACTTTTGTTTTGTTTTGTTTTAATTTACATTTTTACGTTTAAATTCCACAGTTTATTCATTATGATCCTCTTTTCCCCTACTTTCTTGAACACATTATAATAATTGATTCGGATTCACTGTCTTCTAATTTAAACATCTCGGAAACTCTTGGTCTTTTCTGTTGACTGCTTTTATTCTTGATTATAGGTCATGTTTTTCTGCTTCATCATATATCCAGTAAATTGTTATTTTATGATGGTGATTTGAATGATATATTGTAAGGTGTCTGGATTATGTCTTCTTGTTCCGAGAAGTATCGAGATCTGTTTCTGCTGGTGGTTAAATTACTGGAAGATCCTTTTGCTCCTCCCAGAGGGATTTAATTGTTTGCTAGAGCAAGGCTACAATGATTTGAGGTTCTGTCTTAGGGAGTGGCCATTATTCCTGGTTGTGCTCAGTCCTATTAGTCATGCATTTATTTTGGGATTTAATCTCACTGTACTAAGTGGTCAGTGAGGACTCTCCCCTTCTACTGGGTCAGAACTCCAATATCCCCTATGATGTATAAGCTCTGGTATCATCGTTGTTTTCAGCCAGAAGTAAATGTTATCTATAAGGTCTCATAGAGTCTTTGCATTCACTTAAGAAGCACAGCTTTTAATGAAATAATTATGGTGAATTTCCATGCAAATTCTGTACACCATAATGTACTGCTCTGTCTTTCCCTGGAATCCTATTATTTTTTAGTGGGAAGGGAGTCTAATTTCTTTTTTTTTTTTCTTTTTTTTTTGGGGGGGGGGGAGTCTAATTTCTATCTCCTTAGTGCAGCCCACGTGTTTCTTAACTCATTGCAAAAAATTGGCCCCATGCAGGAGGTTAAGATGATTCCCATGGGGCTTACCCCTTGTGTTTTCCTTTGTATGAAAATCATAGTCTTATGCTGCCTGTTGTTCATTTCCTAACAGCAGTTGTCTCAAATATTTTGTCCAGTATTAACATTTATTTTTTTTCCCAGAAAAGTAAGTCTAATACAAATTGCTGTGTCATGGCTGGAAGCAGAAGACTTCTGCTGGCTATTTTTCTAAAATCATATATCGGTTATATACGAAGACATTTTGTATACCTTTGCTCAGTAAAACTCTCTTGGCATCATCAGAATCCTCAGATAACCTCAGTCCAGAATAGCTTCTAAGTATGTTTTTTGGATAAACTAGCTAAGCATAATTTCTCATTAGTGCTGTTTTTCAAATTTTGTCAACGTATATTCCTAATATCATTGCTTATAAAAAAGAGCCTTGAAGAACAGAATTATAGCATAATTGCCTGTATTTGGAGGCCTAATGGCCCTCTTCTCAATTTGGTTCATGACAAATAAAATTTCTTCTTTAAGAAAAATAAGGAAATGTTTTTTGCTGCTTTGTTTTAGTCTTGGCCCATCAAGAAGCCTTCACTGCCTCAGGCAGGGAAGAATGCTAATACTTGGAAAAGGTCATTTAGTTTTCTTCATTAAGACCACAAAATCAAATTGGATCTAAATGGTTCTTTACTTGAAGATAATCAATCTAAGATGATCTTTATATGATCATTTTAAAGGGCCTCTAGATCACTTATGAAAAAATAGCATGATTTTGTGTGTGTGACTAATTTTATCAGTTTAAACAAGTTAGATCCTTTTAAGACACAAATACAGACACTTTGCTGATATTCAGAGACTTTTATAGGTTTTTCATGATTGTTTTTCATGATAAAGCAAATCCATTCAGAGCCTGGTTATACCACTTTAAAATTAATATTAACTCTGAATTGGCCAGTGTTATATAAGTAGATATTTCATGTCCTCAAAACTGAAGTATTCTAAATCAAATTCAGGTAAGAGGCTGGTTATTGGAAACAGGTGTCATTTAAGCTGATTTATGCTACGTTGTAAGAACAAATATATTCTAAATCCCGGGGAATCAGTCGGGGTTCAATCAGAGAAACAAGGCCAACAGCAGTTACATATTTAAAAAGTTGTTGCGTGGAATTGACAGGCAATTGGGAGAGCTGGTGGGTAAGCCTAAAATCCATAGGGTAGGCTGCCAGGACACCAGGCTAGATCTTTCAGATGTGAACTAAAACTGCCTTCTATGGGCCGAATTTCTTCTTTTTCAGGGAAGCCTCAGCTCTGTTCTTAAAGTCTTTCAGCTGATTTGAATGGCCATCTTGATTATCCAGGATCAACTTTCTTATTTAAGTCAGCTGATGACTTTAGTAATCTCTATATGATGGCTTTATGAAAATACCTAAGAAAGTGTTTGAGTAACTGAGGACGGTAGCTGCTATCATTTGTATATGTTCCCTCCAAATTCAAGTGGAAAGCTAACTTCCAAGATGATTCGATTAGAAGGAAGGAACTTTGGGAGGTAATTAAGTCATGAGGGCGGGGCCTTCCTTATAAAAGGGTACTTAGAAGGCTCACCTGCTCGTTGCTGCTGTGGAGGATACGACGGGGGCTCTGTGACTCAGAAGACGTTTGACTATAATGACACCCTCATCTCAGACTCCCACCCTCCAAAATGGTGAGAAATTTCTCTTGTTTTTAAGCTACCTGTTCTGTGATGTATTGTTGTAGGAGTCCAAACAGACTAAGCCAATAGTCTAGGTCATGACTGAGAGTTGCATCCTGCCCCTCATGGCAGTCTGCTGTAGGAATTTCTGGCTTGCCTTGGCAGTCCCACAGTTATGGCTGCCAGTTCTTAAAAGTAAATATTTTAACATGTATCAACAGTGGTTCTGTTTCTCTCCTTGAACCCTGATACAGTTTTTAGCACCAGGAAATGGGGTGCTGCTATTTCAAATGCTTGGAAATGTTTAAGTGGTTTTGGAATTGGGCAATTGGCAGAGGCTGGAAGATTTTTGAAGAGCATGACAGAAAAAGCCTACATAATTGTGAAAAAAACGTTAGGACTATGGATGTTAAAGATTTTGCTGGTAAGGACTCAGAAGGAAATGAGGAAGTAATTGAAACTGGAGGAAAGGGGATCCAATAGAAGGCTAGAAGGCTACATTCAATTATGTCCTGCAGTTACATGAAAATCAAAACTTGTAAGCAGTAAATGGATATTTAAGGAGATTTCCAAGTCAGGTATTGAAAGTGTGGCCTGAGGAGGTCTTGCTGCTTACAATAAAATGTAAGAGGAAAGGGAAAAATTGAGGGAAGAAATGTTCCGTAAAAAGGAACCAGTATTTGATGAGGGGAATTTTGAGCCTACCCAAGTTGTAAAAGTTAGGAGATATCAGGCAGAGAAGTGTGTTTTTAAGAGAAACTCAAGGGTCGGGGTGCCTGGGTCTCTCAGTCGGTTAAGAGTCTGAATTTTGGTTTCCGTTCAGGTCTTGATCTTGTGGCTTTGTGGGTTCGAGCCCTGCATCAGGCTGTGTGTTCATGGTGCAGAGCCTGCTTGGAATACTCTCTGCCCCTCCCCCACTCGCGCTGTCTTAAATAAAGTCAAGTGTGTAGCTGGGTAATCTTTCATTAGTGTTTTGGAAGAATCAAATACACTATTCAATCACAAAGAGCCTTGTTTAAAGAGAATCAGAGTGTAAGGCTTCGATCTGCTCAATCATCTCAGCAGAATCCAGGGATAGGAATGGGAGTATCCATAAAATGTCTCTATAGAAGCCTCTTGGTTTTCTTGTCTGGAGGAATTCCTGTTACATATATAGAGACAGTGTTCTGGAGAAAATAATACCAGCAAAATCGGTCGTCATGGACTGAGAGAGGTAGAGTGTTCGCAATGTGGGATTGGAAGCAGAGGGAAAGAAAATGCTGTGATGAAAGTAGCAGAGGTCAGAGCCTTGGGAGATCACAAAACAGAACTTGGGCAGTCTGTAGAACCAGAAAAGGGCAAGGAAACTCTCCTTTTCTGGGAGAGTTCTGGGAGGAACCAAGTGACAGCTTGATTTTAGACTGTTAGTCACTTTGGATTCACGACCTCCAGCACTGTAAGACAATGTGTTTGTAAGTCACTAAGTTTGTGATCAGGAGTCTTTTATTTGTCCTTTTCCTTTAGGTTTTTCCCCTTTGTGTCTATGGCGATGATGATGTATTTTTGTTTTTATTGCGTTGATATCTTGTGGGGGTTCAGCTGGGAGGCAGAGATGGTATTTCACCTCCCATGTCACCAGAGTGTGAACCTCGGGGCACTAGGAGAGGCAGACTTGCCTGGTGCAAGACAACCACTCCATCTGTAGGAGAGGAGCTTCTCCCTGCACAAAGGAACCCGATGAGGCCCAGGAGCCAGCTCAGGGAGCACTGCACATGAGCCTGGTAAGAACCCGGTTCATTTTGGTAGACCCGCCCCTAAGAGGCAGAAGGGGAGCCTGATCACCTCCCAGAGTTGCCTGAGTAGTTCCATAAGGAATAAGGAACAAAACTGCAACTCTAAGGGGCTGAGTGGCCGGTTGGAGTCCGTGTGTGACTGTGTGGGGACTTCTCTCTCATTGATTTCCTGCTTCAATGACTAGGATGATTACAGCCAACTGTCTCTGATTAGTCTCAGAATGGGGACGTTAAGGAATATTCCCAAGCAGCTGCTCAACTCCCTTTGTTTAGGGGAAATTCCCTATCTTCTCTGATTGACATGGACTGCCTAATTCCATTAGTGGAAAACAAAACCAAACAAAAACCTGGAGTCGGCTCCACTGCTGAGCATACACGATTTAAAACTGGGAATTCTCTTCCTCTGCCTTCTGCTGGCACCTCACCTCTTCTGCCTTCCCTTCCCCCCTCCTGTTTCTGCACCACCTGGGGTGCGGCCTGGGTAACTAGCTCCTCAATGCCTCAGGCACTGTCAGGTCCTCCCCCCACCCTAGAGGTTTTGGAGAGAAGATCACAGATTTCCCCACCTGTATTCTAGGTCAAGCTTAACCATGGGGAACAAAGTGTCTTAAGTGGACCCAAGTAAAATGTATTCAGTATTTCAGCTAATTTAAGTTTGTTGGTTTAAGATAGACCTGTTTATCAACATTAAGTAAAAAAAAAAAAAAAAAAAAAAAAAAAAAAAAAAAACTTGTATTCTACCTAGGTTTGCTGAAGGTCGCATAAGCTCATGTTACCTCTGTTCCAATTTGTTAGCAAAATGATGACTTAAAGTAATGGTTAACTTTGTCTCATAGTTTTCATGGGTAATTGTTGAGATAGCTTTTAAAGTCTTTGGTAACCTAAAATGTTCAAGTTATGCCTCCGTGATAAATTTGGATTGAATTCATTGTATATATCTAAGGAGCTAAAAGGCTAAAGCACTAATTACTAGATGTAGGTTTGTGCTTTTGCTTATTGCAAAAAAGGACTCTGGGTCTTACAAATAAGCTTTGTGCTTTATTAAGATTTACTATGGAAAACCTGCTTTGTGCCTAATAAATTTACCATCTTAAAATTCTGAAGTAACAGTTCACAGTCCCTCACTACTTAGTTTTCACTGGAGATTAAGGTTTCTAAGAGTTAAAATTCTGCTAAATGTAGTTAAGACTGATTAAAAATAAGGAAAGTAACTCTGTGTGTAGAAAAGTAGCATATACATAAGAAAGATGTAAGGAATGGAAATACATTTTTTTTATTGAAGGTGAAAGAAAGCAATTTTGTCCTAAATGAGACTGGTTGTTTGGAGAAAAGGGACTTAGGTCAGAATCTGAAAGCAAAAGAAAGTTGTAGAAGGTTTGTGAAGGGAAATCTTTGGAAAGAAATGTTGTATGTGGTCAGGATGGACTAAGATTAAAATAAATGGATTTTAAAAGTACAGTGGTATAAGATTAAAACTCTGCTTGACTCTTCTGTTTAAAAGGTAAAGTTTTCTTGAATTGTTGGTATGCTTCTGATCAAAAATAAATAAATAAATAAAGGTTGTTTGTTTTTCTTTTTTCTGCCCAAAAAAGATGGAGGAAAAAAATACGATTTTAACCAAAAGGGCAGGACAGCAGGACAGCATGCCCTTTTGAGTTGTTTTACTCAAGCCTGGTTGAAATTACCCCAACTTTGATCCAAAGGCTGGGGAGACAGTGATGACATCCTTGCTGCAAGCCTCCAAATGCTCCACATTTTTGTTGTTCCTGTTTAGCAAAGGAATGGATGGCTGTGCCATATAAGGGATAGATGACTACCATATATAAAGGGCTTTTACTGGAATACATAGGGGCCATTTTGCTACAGTTAGCCCAGTGTATGACAATTTGTAACAATCCGGATAGTCTAAAATGGATATCCACATGCCTGAAACATACTTATGTGGGCTCTGCTGAAAAAGGCAAGGTAATAGACCTTGACTTTAGCCCTTTTAGCCCCCTTGACAGCTAGTTTTATCCTTACAAAAAATGGCTTTTGCCAGCCTTTTACAATATATTTGTAAAAGGGATTACTTTTGAGCCAAAAAAAAAATTAGTGCATCCTTCTACAATCAGGGAAGTCTTGCTTGGTCACAAGTTGATAACTGCACAGTCCCACAGGTGGAAAACGTAGGGTTAGGAGAAATCAGGGGAGACCAGGTTAGCTCTCAGAGGAAAGGTCAAGCCCCTGGGTAAGAGTGACTACTGCCAGCACCTCTCCAGACTGACAAAGCTTTTGGCTGCCAGTTGCATAGCCAGCCAAAATATGTGGCCAGGAGATGAGGTTTCTCCTAGCCAGCTATGGAAATTTAAGATAAGGGATGCCTCTTCCTCGTTTTTCCCTATAGATGGGCAATTCTCCAACTAAGGCCAATACTCATTTGGGACGCATTCTAAAAACATGAATTAATTTTAAAAAATGAGATGATTTTGATCTATAAACTGAAGAAAAAGCAACTTGTTGATTATCGTGGGGCTGGAGGTCCTATAGGGAACTTCCAACTGCCTACTGGGGCCCAGGTAATTCCCTCCCGATACAGACATACTATGCTAACTTACTTTCCAGATGGGAAACCAATCTTACTATATTAATAGAATATATACCACTTATATTATCAATCATCTTTTATATGTGGTTAGATTTACTTGTTTGTATTTTAATAAGGATTTGTATCCATATTCATCAACACTATTGGTCTGTAGTTTTTGTTGTAATGTCTTCGGTTTGAGTATTGAGTTTGGAAGTATTACTTCTGTTTTTTGTTTTTAAGAGTTTGTGAATAATTGTTCACAAATTATTTTTTAAGGGTTTAGTAGATGATAGTGCTGAAGCCTTCTGTGTCCCTTCTGTGTCTGGGTTTCTCTTTGTGGGTTTCATGATAAAAATGATTGCTAATTTAATCTCTTCAGTTGTTTTAAGCCTATTTACATTTTTTATTACTTTTTGGATCAGTTTTGGTAGTTGATGTCTTTTTTAAATGTTTGTTTTTTAAAGAGATAGAGATCATGAGTGGGGGAGGTGCAGAGAGAGAGAGAGAGAGGGAGGGAAGGAGGGAGGGAGGGAGGGAGGGAGGGAGGGGGAGGATCTGAAGCAGGCTCTGTGCTGACAGCAGACAGCCCCATGTGGGTCTTGAACTCACAAACCATGAGATCATGATGTGAACCGAAATCAAGAGTTGGGACGCTTAACAGACTAAGCCACCCAGCTGCCCCAGTTGGTATCTTTTTTAAAAACAGAATCCATTCCATGTAAGTTACCTGATTTACTGGCATACAATTATTTAGTGTCCCCCCCCTAATCTTCTATTTCTGTATTCCCAGCACAGAGTCTGATTCAGGGCTTGGTCTCACCACAGTGAGATCATGATCTGACCTGAAATCAAGATTGGACATTGAACCAACTGAGCCACCCATGTGCCCTGATACTACACTTTTCTTGCTCAGTCTAGCTAAAAGTTTGCCAATTTTGTGGTTTTTTATTTCTTCAAAAAAGCTTTTGGTCTCTTTAATTTTTCTCCATTGTTCTTCTATTTTCTCTTTAATCTTTGTGCCTCTCTTCATTATTTCCTTCCTTAGGCTTGATTTAGGTTGAGTCTACTCTTTTTCCCAAATGTCCTCAGATGGAAGGTTAAGTTTTAGATTAAAATTTTTTGAACTCAAGAGAAAAAAAAGAAAAAAAAATTAAAAAGATGGGCAGAGGATCTGAATAGACATTTCTCCAAAGAAGACATAACAGATGGCCAACAGGCACATGAAAAGATGGTTAAAAATGACTAATCATCAGGGAAGTGAAAATCAAAACCACAATGGAATATCACCTCACACCTGTCATTATGGCTATTATCAAAAAGACAAGAAATAATGAAAGCTGGCAAGGATGTGGAGAAAGGGAATCCTTGTGCACTGTTGGTGGGAATGTAATTGATACAGCCACTATGGAAAACAGTATGGAGTTTCCTCAAATTAAAATAAAATTACCATATGTTCCAGCATTTCTTCTTCTGGGTATTTATCCAAAAGAAAAGCAATGAGTAACTCAAAAAGTTATCTATACTCCCATATTCATTGCATTATTATTTAAAATAGAAGAGATGTGGAAGTAACCTGTATCCATTGACAGATGGATAAGAAAATAGAATGTGTATGCACAGTGGAATATTAATCAGACGAAAGAAAGAAATCTTGCCATTTTCAACAGGATGCATAGACCTTGAAGGCATTGTGCTAGAAAAAAACTTTAAAAATACATACATATATATAATGTAATATTACTATATATATATATATATATATATATATATATATATAAATATATAATAATACACACACAAACACCGGTATAGCTATTAATTACCCTGTAAAGATTTGTTGCATTACGTTCTATTAAATTTTGGTATGTTCTGCTTTCATTTCATTTATTTTCTAATTTCCCTTTTGTTTTTCATTAGTTATTTATATAACATTCCTAAGAGTGTGTTGTTTAATATCCACATATTTGTGGGTTTCCCAAATTTTTTTCTTAATGATTTCTAATTTCAATTCCATTGTGAACAAATGAAATACTCTGTGCCTCTCTACTTTTAAATGAATTGAATCTTATGGATGAAGATATGATCAATCCTGGAGAAGGTTCTACATGTAATTGAGAAGAATGTACATTTTGTTCTTCACTGGGGTAGTTTATAGTCTATCAAGTCTATAAAACACTGAAAACAGAGCTTTGAAGTGTGCAACCATTATTTCTGAATTGATAACTCCATTTCTGTTTTCTTCATGTAAATTGTCACTCTATTATAAGGTGTGTATATTAATAAGTGTTCCTTCCTTTGATGGCTTTACCCTTCTTGAGTTGGAACCACTGTAGAACCACTGCCTTATAAACCAGTGTAGGATGCTTAGGGACCCAATATTCTCATGGTACCATAACCCTCCTAATCTCTAGTAACAAATGGTTTTAACATATGTCTGATATTTGTATAGCCACTTAGCATTCCTTGTGTTTGCTATTTGCATAATAGATTGTTATCCATCTTTTTAAAAAAAACTTTTTTAACGTTTATTCATTTTTGAGAGACAGAGACAGTGAGTTGGGGAGGGGCAGAGGGAGAGGGAGACACCCATAAACCATGAGATCATTACCTGAGTTGAAATCCAAGAGTCAGATACTTAATGGACTAAGCCACCCAGGCACTTTGTATTTGTATTTTTCTTTTCTTGTCCTTTTTTTTTTTTTTTTTTGATTTGTATTTTTCAACCTAAATTTTGTTGACAGTATATAGGTGGATGTTTTAAATTTAGTGTTACAATCTTTGCCTTTTGATTGAATTTTAATCCACTTACATTTTGTGATATATTTGATTTATGTTTCTTGATGTTTTCTATGTGTCACATTTCCTTTCTGTTTGCCTATCCCTCCTTTACTGCTTTCATTAGCATTAAGTATTTTCTCATGACACATTTTACCTTATTTTATTTATTTATTTTTTTTTTACATCATTTTAAGGAGTCATTATTTCATGGTTGCTCTAGGGCTTACCATAGATATCTCAATGTACTGGAATTACCAGATTTAACTTAATTTTCAGTGAGCTAGAGAAATCTTTTCACATATCTGAATCCTCCTTTTGTAATATTTTTGTTGCATATGTATTATACCTATTAATATGGAATATTATGGAATTAATATGGAATAACTATTCCCATTTGCTTTATACCACAGCCTTCATTGTTTGGTGTCCTTAGACCTTAATTTCTCCAGGTCCTGTTGAAAATGAAATCGGATCTTTTGGGAAGAGATTAGGAGTTATCTTGTTTCTGTCCGGTTTTTTACTTCATGAAAAATATGAGCCAAGGCCAATACTCTTGAATTGGGCACAATGGCACACTTTTCTTGGAGTGACACCCCCTTTTTATGTATTAAACACTCAGGTGGGAGATGGACAGTAGACGAAGGCCTCTTTGAGTTGGAACCACTGTGGAACCACTGCCTTATAAACCCGTGTAGGATGCTTACGGACCCAATATTCTCATGGTACCATGAGTAGAGTATTCTATACAGAAAGGCTGGGCAAGAGAAAGAACCCCATCCCTCAACTATGCTCACCTAGTATTTGGCCACAGCAATAAGAAACAGGGTAGATTGAGAAATGCTAATGTCTTGATCTTCCCAGGAATAAAGCCCTCTGACTGGGAACTGGCAGGATGGGGAGCCCTGTGTTCCTGGACACATGAATCTGGAGTCTCCATCTTGCTGAGCTGGGAAGTGGAGGGAGAGAACTCTCCTTGGCTTAAATACTACAGATTCTTGGGGCACCTGGGTGTCTCAGTTAAATGTCTGACTTCAGCTCAGATCATGAGCTCATGGTTCATGAGTTTGAACCCCATATTGGGCTCTGTGCTGTTAATATAGAGCCCGCTTTGGATTCTCTGTCTCTCTTCTCTGTCCCTTACCCACTTCTGTGTGCGCTCTCAAAAACAGACATTTAAAAATAAATACTACAGATTCTTAATTATTACTGAATTTTCAATCTTTTGAACAGAAGTTTCTTCATTTGCTGTATTCTTTTAGAAGTACTCGTAAAGACCTTAAATCATTTTCTTTTTTTAAAAGTAGAACTTTTACCACTTAACTGAGGAGGTGGTCTAAAGATATCTCCATGCTAGAATTTGATGTAGGTATAAAGTTCCGAACCTCCATTTCTGAAACAGTTTGCAAAGCCATTACATATTACATATGGATCTCCAGCCTGGAGACCTAGTTCTCCATTATCTATTTGGGTATGGTTTCATTTCCTTATTGACATTTATATTTCTATTAAGCACTTGAGTAAGACAAATACTTGTATTAAAAGAAAATGAGAAAGTATAGAGTGACTCTAATTAAATTTCGTAAGGTTTTTCTATTTCCAATCATATAAACCACTTGAGCTTTTTACCATTTCTTGAATGAAGTGGGAAATAAGTCATTCCATTTGCCCTCATTTATTCTTCACAAAATTATCCCATAATGAGAAAGAAACATGTATCTGATTCATTAAGTTAGGAAGTCTGGATTTTTTTTTTTTTTTTTTTAAACAAAGGTAAAAGATGTCTGTATTACAGATAGGCTAAAAATGCCGGACTTCTCATAATCTACTTTTTTTTTTCTCTTCCTCAGAGCCCCAGTTCCAATGTACCCACTGATAGAATCATAATCTTCTGAACAAAGTTTTATGATGACAGCCTGTTTTCAGTTTGAATTCTGAATGTAAGACAACACAAAGAATTTCTGACCTCCCAAGACTTGATAATGCTAAATATTTAAAAATGAAAATAAGCATCCTAAGAGGCCAGGTTAACTGTTTTTGTTTTGCTTTTGAAAACAAGGGATGTAAATCCAAATAGCTTTTTCCCAAAACAACAAATAGTCATGCCTTTTCAAAACTGTAATCTGAGTTTTGAGTTAAACAAGGTTACACAGTCTGCCTCAGAAAAGCCATGTGACTTAGGCACCAAAATACAGAAATTACAAAGACCTTAATTTTTAGTAACAATAATTGAGTAATATCAAGCTTTCCTTTTCCTTAATTGCTTTTATTCTTAAAAGTGTTAGGTTTAAAATGATCAAAACATGTAAGATACAGAAAAAGAGTCATGAAAGGAGTGATTTACTGTATCTAGTTGTGGATACTGCTATATCATAATTATGCTTTCATTTTTCAAATAATTCTAAATTTGGAGAAATTCTATCAGCATAAAAGAGAACTCTTAGATAAATTTTACAAAAATCTATTAATTTCTAACATTTTTCTACCCTCCTCCCCACCTTCCTTTGTGTTTATGCATTGTATGCATTACTTTTTTTACACAAAAGTGAATACATGACCCATTTGCAATGATCAAATTAAGAAGTTCATATTAATACCTCTTTTAATAAAACTATCTTCTATATTCCAGTTTGGTAACCTGTCCCAATGATGTCTCTATTCTTCTATTCCAGGAGGAAAGCATCCACTGATGCTTCACCACAGTTTTAAAGCTTTGGTTATGAAAAGGTGAATCTAAATATCTGGAGATTGATTAGTTTCTAAATTTGAACAACAGGTCCTAACTGACATCACTTAGTAGAAAGTTTGTCAAACATACGGTGACCAAACTAGACTTGGTTATTGTCTTGCCTTAAGTGATAAGTTTGTTGTCTATCAAGGCCTCCTGAGATAAGAAGGGAAATGGAGAGAACAAAAATAAAAGTCTCTACCAAACTAAGTGTATTCCTGCTAAGTGAATTTTGGAATGGATATAAATCAGACTATTAAAGTTACTGAAGCTACAGTTAGAGAATATGCCCAACAATAGTCATAGCAAATAACTTTCCTACAAACAAAATTACCATTGCTTAAACATGGTAATTTTACCTCTAAACATTCTTCTATCATCAAATAGAGGAATCAGAATTTCTACACAGGAAACTTCTAATTTTGTGTACAAAACTGCCTTTGATAATGCATTGCAAAGCAAGTAGATGATTTTTACTTGTATTTTATTTAATATGTGAAAGATAGAAAGCTGCTTTTATAAACAAATTATGTGATATTTAAAAAACATTGTGTATAAAATTCTTTGGTTAGTACTGAATACTGAATAACATTTCATCTCTTTCTGATGTCATTTATTTTTTTAAATATTCTTTCTTATTCCTAAGGAGTCTAATTTTATTAATGATCTTAAATGGATATTTATTTTCATTCCTTTCTCCATTGTTTCCCTGGAAGACTGTTCCTATTTTGTTAACCATGCTCTGCTTAGTCCAACATCTACAATTTACCACAGGCCATTCTTTTTTATCTATCCTATCCGTCCACTCAGCTTTAGAAAGTAGAAAATTATTTATAAGGTTAAATTAAGCTAGCCCTTTTAGAAGCATATCATAGTGTATCCAGTTGGAATTAAGCTTTCCCCCAATCCTTTTACCCCAACAGCACTTGTAAGATAGTTTTGATCTGTCTGGCAGTAAATCTATTGGCATCAATGTTCTAAAATTGCACATATTGAGGAATAAATGAATAATTTGTATGTTTATCTTCTTCATTCCAGTTGGTTTCTTTAGAGAAAGAACTTTCTATCCTCCATGGTGTTATTCAGTTTTATATGGTGTGTGTGTGTGTGTGTGTGTGTGTGTGTGTGTATACACATATATATATGTTTATATTGTATACATACATAAACATGTATATAGTGCATTTTATTTCATAATATTTGACATACCCAAGAATAGAACACTGCAATGTCTGCCTCCTGGAAAGAATTTGGTATACTTCCAGATCTACTGGGCGGTGAACTTTGTGATGATTTTTTTTTTTTTTTTTTTTTTTTTTTTTTTTTTAGGAATACTGAAATAATCACTTTGGTATGTTTCTAGGGTTGACATAACAATGCATCACAGACTATCCAGCCTAAACAACAGAACTGGAGGCTGGAAGCAAGATCTAAGTGTGAGGTCTCTTAGAGCTATGAGGGAAAGCTCACTTTTAAGCTTCTGTCCTTATAGCTTATGGATGGCTCTCATCCCCCCCCCCCCCCTTATCTTCCAGTGTTTTCCTTTTCTTGCAGGACTTGAGTTAGATTGGATTAGGATCCGTCCTAATGACCTTACATCAAGACTGTATTTGTAAATACAACTACATTCTTAGTTACTGGTGATTTTAGGACTTGCACATCTATATTTAAGGAATCAGGGAACATAGTTTGGGCCACAATAGCCCCAGTCAAAAAATTTTGTTACATGAACATTTATGACTGTAAATTTTTGAATGAAGATAGATATTTTCTATTACAATTAGACAATGATAAAAACCACTGGAAAACTTAAAACCCTATATTAAGATTTATATGTTGAGTAAGAGACGATACTGATAAAGACAGAATTCGACAAATGTACAGGGAGAAGGGGGGAAGTAGAATTAAAACACAGCAATTATAAATTCCTAGAAGAAGAGAAAAGGGTTTCATGCACCGTGTAAACCGGTGGAGAGAACTTGGAAATGAGAAGGAAGAACACTACATAGAACTTGATGCTGATTTCCCTAGATATGACCCAGGCTCAATTTTTAAACAATTCCATGTTGATGATACATTCCAACTGTAATATGGCAAAAAGAGAATAGCCCAAACCTGTATGTATGAGATTTTTCCCCATACATTACTAGCCAATATAGCCCTCTCCTTAAAAACTCTCTGGGTGAAATAGTTACCTCTGTTTTTGCCACAGAACTCATTTTGAATTGAGAGATAATATCAATGATGGCCACCCTCTAATACTACTCTGAAAAATGTGTATCTGGCCACCTAATCCTGTGTTCATATAATTCCATGTGGAACAAAAAAAATTCTTGAGCTGATGTTGAAATAAACAGCATCTCTTTTTAGGGACCGATTTAGGGACAGTTTGATTTTTGCTTCCTCCCTCCTGAGGCTTGTCTTTAGTCTCAATTTGTTGCTCATTAACACCTTTGTCAAAGGGTAAACACAGGAAATAAAGAAATGAAACAGTCCAATTCAGTCCTCATATTGGACTCATAAAAGCATTTAATGGAAGAGGATGTTGAATTTTATGGGATGGATAAAATGGTTGTTTTAAAAAATCAGCTCCTTTAAAATTGTAATGAGTGGCTTATTTTTGTAATATTGTATGAAAATAAGGTATGTTAAATCTCACTAGTCACAAAAGCACTAGTCTTGCAGCTTCTGAAGATAGGTGAAGTCCTATGCTATTTTTGAGATTACTACTTATAAAATGCAAAAGAGATTAGAATATATTAATATGACTTTTTTCTAAAGTGATACAAATAGTACAAAGCTGTTTGTTACCTGTTACATCTCTAGTTCACTTAAAGTGACAATTTTCAACATTTTAAGAATTATTGACCATGTTAATACCTGCAGAATATCCCCTATAATTTATTTCCACCAAAGCTAATGTTGTTACCCATGGACTTTCTTTGGGCAATCTCATGCCTCTGTAAGCAATTACTCTGTACTGACTTTCTATGATAGCAAGTAGTATTTTCCCAAGCTTGACTTTTCTGAAAAGATTATTGGCACTGTTATTTTTTCCCCTTGAGAAGTCAAACTGACTTACAAAACAGACTCATGGATACTCCTATCCAGAGTGAATTAAATAGAAATCAAATTGCGTTGTAAAGTTTTTTAGAAATAGTGAACTTTTGAAACCTGAATTTGGAGGTTGAAATGATGTATTGTTAAGCATATTTTGGCAAGTATTTTGAAAGCTAAGGCAGATGAATGTTGGGGGGATGGGTTTAAAAAAGCTCATGATAAATTCATAGAAACTAGTTTGAGATACAACTTTGCCGTACTACCGGGACGATGATTGGACTTTTAATGGTTTTAGACTTTCTTGCAGCAATAGGCAGTTTTTCCCTCCAGCTATCCTGCTGAAAGTCATTCCATCTGAATAGTAACTGTGAACAGTTTTATGGTGCTATCATATTCCAGAAATTGTCCTACAGGTGTTCCATGTGTAAATGGTGAATTTTCTCAACAAGGTACTATTTTAAATACGAGAAAACCAAGGCAGGCAGAGTTAAATAACTTGTATATTATCACTGTGAGAAGCAAGGGAGGTCAGAGAACTTACACTCTAGTCCTGGCAAGTTCCTGTCCTCAGAGTTCAAAGTGTGGTAAAGTAACACATAAACTTTACCATCTTAACTATTTTGAGTGTGCAAGGCAGTAATTACATTCACAAGGTTGAGCAACAAGTCACAATTAAGCTCTGGATGCATCAAACAACCACTCCTCTTTTCCTTTATCTCCGCAGACTCTGGCAGCAACCATTCTACTTCTTATTTCTATGAATTTTAACTACACTAGGTATGTTATATGAAGGGTCAAACAGTCTTTGTCTCGTTGTGGCTGGTGTATTTTGGTTAGCCTAATATCCTCAAGGTTCTTGTGCGGTGTAGCCTGTGTGAAAATTTCTTTTTTTAATGCTGAGTGATACTCCATTTTACGTATAAACCACATTGGATTCATCCTTTTCTCCCTAAATGGATTCTTGGGTTTCTCCCACTACTAGTGACCATTAATCAGGTTGCTGTGAACATGGGTATACAAATGTCTTCTGAGCCACAGCTTTAAAATTTTTAAAGTATGTAGTCAGAAATGGAGTTGCAGGATCATATAGTAATTGTATTATTATTATTTTTTTTAAAGAACCATTGTAGTGTTTTCCATAGAAGCTGTACTATTGTATATGCCCACCAACAGTGCAAAAGAGTTGAATTTCTCCACATCCTTATCAACATTTGTGGTTTTCTGGTTTTATTTTAATGCCAGCCATCCTGAATGTGTGAGATGATATCTTATTGTAATTAGGATTTGTGTTTTTCTGAAGAGTGGTGTTGAGAATCTTTACATGTGTTGAGCCATTTCTATGTCTTTTGGAGAGATCTCTATTCAAGTCATTTGCCTATTTCTTGGTCATGTTTTGTTGAATTCTAGAAGTTCTTTATATATTTATAAGATAATAATCCCTTATCAGATACGATTTGCAAATTTTCATACATAGGTTTCCTTCTCACTCTGTTGCTTGTGGACTTTGATGCATAGAAGTTCTTAATCTTGACCTAGTGTAATTTACCTATTTTTGCCTATTTGCCTTTATTTTTAACTATTAATTGTGGTCTAGGTCTCCCTAGAAACTTGCCATGTACCCATGCATATGTCTTGAGCCACTAACTCTTCATTCCTTCCCTGTTGAGAAAATGTTTATTGTCCCTAAATGGCTGATAATTCATGAGAGAAGTTATTCGCTTTCCTGAGAACTTTGACCAACCTATTGTGAAAGAAACTGAACTCTGCTGACTGCTTCCTGCTAAAGACCTTAACTTTACTTGGAGACTTGACTTCTCCAAGTTGTTAGGCTTATACAGACTTATGAACTGTTTGATCACAGATTTGAAACCCACTAGGCTGATGATAGAGTCAGTTCTTGTAACCACTGAACCCACTGTAAGTCCATCTGTAATCAGCATTGAAAAAAATTACTGAATGTGTTACTTGCAAACCTATGTAAAGATATTTTATACAAAAATGGTACTGAATTCTTTAATTTCAATTTATAGCACATACTGAATTAAAATATAACTGTTTCATTCATATATACTTTATTAAATAAAATAAAACAATTTAGTGTTTATAACTGTTAGGGAATTTCATGGAAAAATATACTATAAATGTGTAAGATCATTTGTAGCTGGCTCATGTTGCAATAATTTTGTGTGTTAAATTTCCCATTGGGAATAAACTCTCCAACTCATCATACTGTTAGGGTGGCCAACAAAAATCATAATGTACAGTTTACAGTGATTGACAATGAACCCCTTGTCTACTTACTATAAAAAACATGCAATAGAATTTTGAGCAATTTTTAATTTTGTCTACACAATAACCAGTAGTGTGTGAGGTAATACTAGCACAGTAATCATTGTTTTACATTTATCCATACATGCTTTCTTAAAATGCAATTTTTTAAGAAACAAAAATGGAAACCAATCATAAATCAGTTTACCCTGAGAAGTGTCCTAAATAAAATATGCCCAAGCTGAATGTATTAGAATGAATTACCACATTTGTATTTGACTTAGAACTTATGAAACACACACGGGTATATAATTTTACATGGTAAGGGACAGATTACTGAAAAGCTTTCCAGAAGAAATACTATTCCTTATTGGAGATTTGCAGTACACAAGAGGTGGAACTAGTATGGTACATAATTTCATCAATCCAGTTCCTACCATCAACAACTTGAGCCCAAACTTGTATAAAATAAAAGCAGATCTTCATAAAGTTGAACTCCATAACTTGCACAAAAGCAAGATCAAAAAATAAAATTCCCTTAAAATTCATAAACCCTTCAACTTTTGGCTAATAAAACACTTTAATCAGGGAATAATTGAAATAATTTCAAATAGACTTTATCTTGGAGAACCTAAATATTTCACTCATTAAAGCAGTGTAGGTGCCCTACCATCACAGGGGGAAGAAAAGAAGAGAGATCAGAATAAACGTTGTCCTTTCTGTAGCTATTCTCTTTGTGGATTCCAACTTGAATAGACATCTAGTGTGTGGTTTCTTCATCTTCCCTCTTCCCCTTAACAAGAAGAGCCTTTTAGAGATAAGAATTTTAATTGTTAATTGTTTCAGACTTTATTTGGAATAAGAAATTTATATAGTATGTTTATTAGTGGTTTAGGGTTTTCTTTAAACAAGCAATTGCTTCTTTTTAAGTTTATTATTTTGAAAGAGAGAGACAGAGACAGAGAAAGAGAGCGAAGGAGTGAGGGGGTAGGGGCAGAGAAAGAGAATCCCAAGCAGGCTCCGTGCTATCAGTGCAGAGCCCTTGTGGGGCCCAAACTCACAAACTGCGAAATCAGGTCCTGAGCCAAAATCAAGATTTGAATGCTCAACCAACTGAGACAGCCAGGCACCCCTATTAGTGTTTCAGTTTTATCTGTGAGGAGCATTCATGTTCTTAGTAATTTTCTTAAGTTTCAAGTTGAGCTCATAAATTGGTAGCAGATGACTTTATGATATTCTCTTCAGGAGAAGAGAATCCAGCCCCAGCTCTCCTATCAGTTATCCATGTAACTATTAGTCTCTGAGTTCCAGGTTTCCCCAATCATTAAATGGTCCTCTCACTAACAAATTTCCCATCTCCTTTATTGCTGGAGATGATTGAAAGTCTAGCCCGTGCGGAATATCTTACACATAGTTAATTCTGAGAATAACCTGATGTTGTAGATGTGACCCTAATTTTACAAATATTTAGAAGCCAACCAAGGAAGCGTTGTTATTCCACAGTAAAGTCTGCGCTTGCAGACATATTTGTTTCAAATTCGCTTTCCGTAGTGTTCTGCCACTTTGCTGTGATGGTGAGGGCCCACTGAACCAGTAGTTTTGCCAAAAACATTTGTAAGCAGACGGCCGATACTTCTTTCTACTTGTCTGATAGAAGTAGCCTGTTGAAATACAGTAAAAGGGCACTAGAGTAGGGATTTGAAAATCAACGTTCTACTCTTCTGTGCTAGTTTCCTTTGGCGGCCATAACAAGTTAGTACAAAATCGATGGCTTAAAACAACATACAATTATTTTTACAGTTTTGGAGATTAAAATCAAAGTGTCAGCAGGGTCTGCTCCCCTTTGAAGGCTTTAGGAGAGAGTCTATTTACTTGGTTTTTTAGCTTTTAGAGCAGCATTGCTTAAGTTCCTTGGCTCATGGCCCCTTCCCTCAATATTAAAAGCCAGCAAAATAGCATCTTACTATATTATTGGTATGGTCAAAATTGCTAAAGACAAGCAAAATAGTAATGAAAATACACTTTAAAAATAAGTACTGGGGTCCCTGGGTGGCTCTGGTTAAGCATCCAACTCTTGATTTCAGCTCATGGCATGATCTCATGGTTCATGAGTTCGAGCCCCATGTAGGATTCTCTCCCTTTCTCTCTGCTCCTCTCCTGCACTCTCTATCTCTCTCTCTCAAAATAAACTTAAAAGAAAAAAACAAAACAAAACAAACAAAAAAAAAACCACTGCTTTAAGTACTCAAACCTAGAATGACTTCTATAAACGTTTGCTTCATTTGCTTATTTTTAAAAACTTATTTATATTCAAAGTAAATTGAATGTGTTGGACTCAAATCAATATTAAAAAAAAAAAAAAACAAGAGGTAGTTGTATCTTGCATTGCCACAGCTAGTTTCTCAGTTGATCATTTTCCAACATTTTAACTGCCCGATCACAAAAAAATTGAAAGTTGTAAATTAGCCTTAAAAGTTGAAGAAATTGAGAGAGAAGTTTGGTTGCTGGACTTACGTAATAGGTTAATAGAGTTAAGTTTTTATCTATGTTGCTGGCCAGAGAGAAGCACTCTGTAAATATGTCGTAGTTCGTGTAAAATAAGATACATTCCCGCCGGAATTAACTGTGATGCCGGATTCCATACTTTATATCATAATGACTAAAACCCCCATTGGTCATGGTTATTTTTCTTCCATAATTTCATTCTATGATTTTGAGCCTACAAATAATCATATATATATATATATATATATATATATATATATATTCGTTGATTACAGAGATGGATGTATTACAATAGTAGGATATTGTAAAAATAATGGCAACAAGTAACTTAGGGGTGAGTTTTCACTGTTAAAAACATCTATATTCACCTTCACAGAAGTGTGATGTGATAGGTGCTATTATAATTTCCATTTGAGAAGAACATGAAGTGTTAATTACTCTCAAACGTCTTGTTAGAGATGAAGATTGATTTTTTTTTCATTTTTTTTAACGATTATTTATTTTTGAGATGGAGAGAGACAGAGCATGGGTGAGGGAGGGTCAGAGAGAGAGAGGGAGACACAGAATCTGAAACAGGCTCTGCACTGTGAGCACAGAGCCCGACGTGGGGCTCAAACTCACAGACCTTGAGATCATGATCTGAGCCGAAGTCGGATGCTCAACGGACTGAGCCACCCAGGCACCCGAAGATTGAGTTTTGAACACAGGCAATATACAAAACTGAGGGCTTAAATCTACATAATAATGCTTGATTATATTAACTTTTCGGGGTTAGGGAAACATTATATTTTCTATTAATCAGGCCATATTTTCATTTTTGTATTAAAGATAGACATATATAGACAAAATGCCATTGTATTTCAGACTTTCACAGATAAAATTTTATTCCCTGGCAACTCTTGTAGCCCATTGAGCATATCAAACTTGTGCACCCTAGATGTGACATAATTAGATGTCATTGAGAATTCAGTTTATAAGAAAATCTAGTGTATTTTCAACTACAAGTTCCTTCTGATATTAAGACTCACAGAGGAAAAAAAAAAAAAAAAAAAAAAAAAGACTCACAGAGGTACTATGGTGCTAACATTAAAATAGTAACAGCTCTGCTAAATGCCTTAACAGTGTTCATTTGATTTATGACTGTTACAGCACTAAACTCAGAGCTGTTATGGATAGTATTTTTTTTTTTTAAGTTTTAGTTTTATTTTTGAAAGAGTGAGTATGAGCAGGGGAGGGGCAGAGAGAGCGGGGGACAGGGATCAGAAGCAGACTACACACTGACAGCAGCAAGTATAAGGTGGGGCTTTAACTCAGGAACCTTGAGGTCATGACCTGAGCCAAAATTGGCACTCAACCAACTGAGCCACCCAGGCACTATTCTTTAACAGTCTTGATAATCCTCACAAAAAATCAGTTTATAGAGTAAAATAGCTGTAGTAATGATTTTAAGAGAAACCTCTTTGGCTTCAGAGACCAGTAAGTACAGAACTCTATCTTGTTTATGTGGAATATTCTTCCAGATAGACCATATGTTAGGCAATAAAGCAAGTATCCACAAGCATTCAATTGCATTAAAACACAGAATACTTGTATTCTGATTTAAAAAAAGAAAGAAAAGGAGTTAAACTAGAAATCATCAACAGAAGAAAATTTGGGAAATCAATACTTGGATATCTAAATTTTAAAAACAACAACAAAAACTCTGAATTCTGAAAATACTAAAACTTTGAGGCTGTAGAGTTTGTTGGCATGTAACTGTTCATAGTAGCCTCTTGGGATCCTTTGTATTTGTGTGGTATCAGTTGTAATGTTTTGTAATGTTTCGTCTTTGTATTATAATTTGAGTACTCTTGTGTTCCTTGTTAGTCTACCTAACAGTATTGTTTATCTTTTCAGGAAAAAAAAACAAAACAATTCTTGGTTCCATTGTGTGTTGTTTTTTTTTTTTTTTTCTATTGTATTTTTAGTCTTTATTTCCTCTGTGATATGCATTTCCTTCCTTCTGCTAACTTTGGGCTTTTTTTTTTTTTTTTTCTGGTTCCTTTAGGTATTAAGTTGATCTTGAAGATCTTTTTTTTTTTTTTTTCTTCTCTCGCTAAGGCATTTATCATCACATTATGAACTGCTTTTGCAGAATCCCAAGTTTTAGTAAATTCTATATTCACTTTCAAGGCTTTCTATTGTGTTTCATTGGTATATCTGTATGCCAGTTACATACTATTTTAATTGCTCTAGCTTTGTAGTATAGTTTGAAATCAGAAGTCTGATGCCTCTAGCTTTGTTACTCTTTTCCAGGATTGCTTTGGTTATTCAGGGTCTTTTATGGTTCCGTACCACTTTTGGATTGTTTTTCTATTTCTGTGAAAATTGCCAATGGAATTTTATGAAGGAATTCATAAATCTAGCGATGGCTTTGGGTAGTTTGGACATCTTAACAAAATTAATTCTTATCCATGAACACAAGGTATCTTTCCATTTGTTTAGGTTTTAACTTTCGTTCGTCAGTGTCTTGTAGTTTTAATTGTACAGATCTTTCACTTCATTGGTTAAAATAAGTCCTAAGTATTTTAATATTTTTGATGCTACTGTGAATAGGATAGTTTATTTCTTTTTCTGGTACTATATTTTAGAGTAGAGATAGGCCATTGATATCTCTGTTTATTTTACATCTTGAAATTTTACTGAACTGGTCGACTAATTCCAATTGTTTTGGTTGAGTCTTGAGAATTTACTACCTACAAGATCACACCAACCGCAAATAATGACAATTTTACTTCTTTCTGATTTACATGCTGTATTGTAAACCAACATTGCTAAGACACTAGTTCTTAATTGTTCCTATCACAAAAGAGAATTGGTACTTAGGTGACAGAGAGGTGTTAGCTAACATTACAGTGGTAATCATATTGCAATGTAAATGTGTCAAATCGACACATTGTACACCTTTAAGTTCTTAAACATAAATAACAAAAAATCAATGGAACCAGGGCACCTGGGTGGCTCAGTGGGTTGAGCGTCCAACTTGACCACCAGTCTGTTTTCTGTATCTGAGTTCTATCATTTTTAATTCCACTTATCAGTGAGATAATACAGTATTGGCTTTTTTCCTGACTTCACTTAGCTTAACGCGCTCAAGGTCTATTCATGTTGTCAAAAATGGCAATATTTTAATTCTTCTTATGGCTGAACAATCCATTGTGTTGTGTGTATTATGTGTGTGTACACCACATTTTCATGATCCATTCATCATCAATCCACGGATGTTTAGGTTATTTCTGCATCTTGGTTTTATAAATACAGTTGCAATGAACATGGGGGCATGTATAGCTCTTTAAGTTGCTGTTTTCATTTCCTTCAGATAAATACCCAGAAATATAATGTCTGGATCATAGGGTAGTTGTATTTTTACTTTTTTGAAGAGTCTTCACATCCTCACCAGTGCTTGTTACTTGCTGTCTTTATGATAATACCCATTCTAATAAGTGTGACTTGATTCAGCACATTGTGGTTTTGATTTGCATGATTGATTGATTTCTGATGATTAGTGATGTTGAACACCTTTTCCGGTACCTGTTGGCCATATGTATGTCTTGTAAACTGTGGTCCTCTTTTCCTCAAATGATAGAACTAAAAAATGGAACCTACAAAGGACTTGTTTTCTGAATGTATAAATAACTCTTAGAACTCAGTAATAATAACAGAAATAATCTAAAAGAAGATAAGTGGTTTTGACAAAAATTTCACAAATTAACATACTCAAATATCCAGTAAATACATGAAAAGATGCATAGAATCATTAATCATGAGAAATGGGTAAATTTAATCCACAAGATATCATTTAATACAAATTGAAAATACTGAACAATACCAAGTGTTGGGATATATAGCAACTAGAACTCTCATGAATTGCTTATGGTAATGTGTGATGATAGGACCACTTAGGAAAAGCATTTGGAAGCTTTTTAAAAATTTAAATGTAAACCATGGGACCCAGGAATTGTACTCTTACGTATTTACTCATGAAAAAGCAAAACCTATACTTCTCAAAGACTTACATCTAAATATTCAAAGTAGCTTTATTCATGAGAATTAAGCTCATAAAATTAGACAAATTTATATCTACAGGTGATTATTCTTAAAATGGCAAGTATTTAGCAAGAAACAGGAAGAAACTACTGATAATGCAAAACAATGGATGAGTTTAAAAAACGACTATACTGAGCCAAAGAAGCCAAAAAAAGAGACATGGGTAGTATATGATTGCATTTATATGAAATTATAGAAATGAAGAATATGGACCATAGTGAAAGAAATCAAATGTTACATATAACATAAGGCCAGGGAAAAACTGATAGTGGAGTTTAAATGAGATGTCCAAAGACACATAGTTCAAAGTTGGCAAGTGGTTTAATTACAATACCAGTGATGATTCTACCGCCTCCTAGAAAATGTGAAATCAGATGTGTCAAAAGCATGTGGTTGTCCACTGTGTCCCACTGAAGAAGCTCTTTATCTTTCATGTGAACCAGCTGCATCTGGTTGAATTAGGAAATGAGCCAGAATCAAAAATTTTGTAAAGCAACTTGGAGATGTGAATTTAGAGTCTCTTTCAATGTTTTTAATGCATGAGAATGAGGAGGGTTAGAACATAAAGTCTTTGATCGTAATATAGGATTTTCTCCGTAATAAAAAGTTTTCTTCTACTATCATGCTCAAATGTTACTGACCTCTTTAACCATTAGCAAAAAAAAAAAAAAAAAAAAAAAAAAAAATCAGAAGCCAATTTACACTTATTATGGAGCACCTACAGTGATTTCAGCACCGGAATATGACATAACCATCCCTCTAGCTTTTGTTCATTTTATATTGCCCTCCACACACTTATGCATGCCTAATATATGTTAAAGTATAAAAATAATAAACACAGAAGAAGAGTAATTCATGCTTTGTTGTATCTGCTCTGTGAAGTGTTTATTAATAAACCATTAAAAGCAAGGTTAGGGCACAGTTCATTTTAATGCTCTTATAAATATGGATTTCTTTTTAATTTTTTAAAACATTTTAACTTTCAGATACCATTATCTTTCCAGTATGAAAAACAACCTGAACAGAAGAGAAGCAGATACATTAAATAAATATATTGAGTCTGTTTACATAATGCCTTCTACTCTTTCTAAACCCTGGTAAAAATTTAAATTTTGTAGGTTTTAAAATTTATTATTATTATTCCGCACTGGAGCGTGTGGAGCCTTCAAAAGGGGAGATTCATTTTTACCTAAAATTCTTAGCAAAGGAAACTCAACACTGTTAGAGAAAATTCAAAACAATAAATAATAATTAAAAATGGAAAGCCGCTTCATTTGTAGGCCAGTGAGTTCATAAATAAGCATGTAACATTAAGTCTGATGATCTCTCTGAATATTTTGACAAATGTCTGTCATGAAATAGTTTGTCATCGCCCGCATAGTCAAGGTGTAACATGAAGCCATTTGGAATGTAGTATACTCCTCTAATTTAGATTATCTAGAACTTGTAGACATACTGGATTGAATAAATCCAAGTAGGGAAAGATCGATAGAATTTTTGATATTTGATAAATTCTGTGGTTCACTGGAATGAATCAAAATAATGGAATTCAAATTCTGGTTTTGTCACTTACTAGCTGTTTGACTTTGGATAGTAATTTTAATCTCTGAACTGTTGTTTCATCGTAAGAAAAATAAGAGTGATGTAGAACAGACTACAAGGGCTGTATAAAGAGTTAAAGAAGGTAATATTTAAACTAGCTCTGAAAGCATCAAAATCCTACAAGGGTAAATGTAATTAGTGTCCCAGACATGTTAACCCATATGAACTATTTTTGATACAATAGCATCTGGTTTTTCTGTGCATAAGAATCAATTCATTTATGTGTCTTTATGTGTTCTATTTCCTGCCTTTTGAGTACGTTCTCCTTTCTATATCTGTTCAGATCTCAACTCAACTGCAACAATAGTCTGTACCATGCCCTCCTGCACAAAGCCATCGAAGTCCACAGAAACCCACAGTGGTGTCTCTATTTTCTAAATTGATAGCACTGATTTGAGTCCTTTCACTTAACTCTTATAAGATATATCCATGCCTTTTTTCTCTAAATAAATGAGGCATAATTTCTAACATTTAGAAATGTGACTCGAGTAGGCATACAATAATAAAATCGGCTTATCAGAAGATAGATAACATGTCAATGGGCCAACTCTAGCATATCATCATCTCATAAAACATTTTTCCCATGACCACTACTGAACGGGTAGTAGACCACATGGTGGAAGCCTTTGAAACTAGTGATATATGAGTTGGAAAACTGATTCAAGTGAGCCATTCCATTGGATATTCCAATCTTAAGAGAAAGAAAGAATGAGATATTCAGAACAAGGGGAGGAGAAGCAAACTGTTGCCAAGAGAAAGGGAGAGGGAGGTTGTATTTGGGGAATGGTCTATGAAATCTTAAGGCATATATTCAATATGCTTTCCTATATACTTTCAACATACTCTCCTTTGTAGCCCATTTGGCTTAATTATTTTCAACCAAATAATACATGGCCAAGAAATTGATGAATGCATTCTTTAAGTAAACTGACATACGTACACTTAGATATCAGACAGCATTACTCGTTCTATCCAATAACAGCAAGCAAGTAATGTCAGAGCTCTGTCAAACTGCATTCATTCACTCATTCCCTAAACAATGATTTAAAAAAAAATAACTAGGTACGTGCTTCCTCAGCTACCCTGTAGTTTCTAGCCTTCCTTGTAATTAGGTGTAACAATAAGACTAGCTGTAAAGTTTTGGACAGTAGAATATGAACAGAAGTGGTGGGTATTGATAATATACAAGTGCGTTGAAACAGTGAGCATACCCCTCCCACTCTTTGCCCTTTTCAGAAGCTAATACATGGAGGTACCTAGGATGCAGTTTTGGCCTGAAGATAAATAAAATGCCTCAGGAGATGACAGAGAAAAAAGATGGAACCCAAGGGCCTAAATGACCTGAGGGAATAGAGGCCTCCATTGATTTGGTATGCTCACTTTGGACTATTTTCAGGAGGGAGTTGGGGGAGAGGGAGATGTGTGGAATATGTGTGCTTAGTTTTTAGTTCTTACTGTCTCTTTCACAAGCAGCTTAATTGTCCTTTGCTAAAACAAAAATCATGATGTTATTACCACGGAAATAGTAGGGTGTTCAGGAAGAAATTCACACAATTCCATATAAAGTCTACCACACCAGGAGACAATATGAGGATTATAAGGAACGGATACTAGAGACATGAATGGTGATTGAACAGCAGCCCGATAGTTGAAGAGCTGTTAAGATTCGATATTTCTGGGGCGCCTGGGTGGCTCAGTCGGTTAAGCGGCTGACTTCGGCTCAGGTCATGATCTCACGGTCCGTGAGTTTGAGCCCCGCATCAGGCTCTGTGCTGACAGCTCAGAGCCTGGAGCCTGTTTTGGATTCTGTGTCTCCCTCTCTCTGACCTTCCCCTGTTCATGCTCTGTCTCTCCCTGTCTCAAAAATAAATAAAACGTTAACAAAAATTTTTTAAATAAAATAATAAAAAAATAAAAGATTCAATATTTCCTCTTACCCGACTTCCCTCCTGTGCTACAAAGTTCTGTCATAGCAGCCTTACCCACACAAGTATTCTAAGTTTTTCTCTCCTCAGCTAAAGAGTTTATGGATGATTTCACATACATTAACCCATTTACTCCACAAACCAATCTTTTGAATTGCTATGAATGCGAGATACATTGTGTTCTCCCTTTCACCAGATCTATGTCCTATTCAGCCAAAGGGAGGCAATGGCAGGAGCTTGGTGAGAGAAAATACAGCAGCAGTGAGGCTATTTTCCAATTCCATTCCTGTTTAACCATTAGCATCTATATTCTAGATGCACCTTCCCTTGCAATGAGCTTCAACTATGTGGCGCAAATTAATAGTTCTGTTCTCAGTGGTCTCCAATACATTATTGGTCTCCAATACATTATTTGTCTCCCTTGTTATTTCAATCACAGTGATGGTAACAGCTATGCTCTACAGTTAGTTTTTTTGTATCTCATCATCATCCTTTTTTTTTCTTTTAACCCTAAATACACCTCTATAAATAATTCCTTCATTAATATCTGAGACATCTTTTTCTTGCTGCTATAATATATTGCCCACATTTTATGGATGAGGAAACAGAAGTACAGAAAGATCAACACCCTGAGGTCACTTAATAAATGATGTAATAAGGAATTGAAACCAGGTAGTCTGATGTAGTGTCTGTGTACCTAACTGCTAGGCAATAGTGTCTCTATATATCAGCACATGGAGACTGCATAGAATTGCTCAGAAAGAACTTGGAAATAAAAGAAATATGTAACATTCTGAGAATTAAATCATCACAAGGTGAGTCAGAAAAGAGTTTTGAAAATTTAAATGACCAGATACAATGTTACAATTAGAGCTAAAAAATAGGAAAAGTCTAAAAGAATGCAAAAATCAAAAGTGGGAGGAGTGTGGTCTAATAAAGAGAAAGGTAAAAGGGGTTCAATAAAGGAAGTTATGACAGTGTCCAACTCTGGGTATTCAGGGTATTTTAAAATTTAGCCCCATTGTCAAGGTTATTCTTGAGGCTGCTTTATTCTGGTGCCATGACACATTTAATACATCTCACTAAAACTTTTATTATGCGTTCATCCAGCAATCTTATGATCTTGATTTGTTTTTGTTATTCTGTCTAGAGGGGAATAATGCACTAATTTGTACATATTAAGGGTATGCTGTTCCTGTAGGTGTTTATCATATTTTAGAATACTGGATAGAATATTATGAATGTATTTTAAGTCCTATGAGTTTGGTTAATGGTTATCTGTCCCTGTAGGGTAGAGCTTCTTTCAGAGATCTGTAGACATTATGTTTTTAAACCTTTAAGACCTAATGACAATTTATTATGGAGAGCAGATCTCTTTTTCAATTTGAATTTTGGAACGGAAGCAGAATAGAAGGGGAATGTTGTCTACAATTAGCTGAGAAATGTAAAAATATCCTAGCTAGGAAAAATATGTCCTAGGAGATAGAAATTATCAGCATCATTCAGAAAAAGCACTTACAAAACAAACTGTGTGCCACTTTCTCCTAGTCACTCAAGTTAACAGAGTTCTCAAAAGATTCAGACTTTATAGCTTAACATAGAATTTGTCACAAAAAATGTACACACAACCAAACATGAGTATTGATGCCAGTTTGACAGTAATATTTCTCAGCATAAAATAATAAATTGTCATTCTGGTCTCTAAACACGTCTCTTGTGAGTACTATTAAATCATCCCTATCCCTGAGAGAGCAGACTAAATCGGCAATTTTCTGAATCCTAAAAAGCTGAAACCCACATGCTGGACACAGATTCCCCGAGAGACTCTAAGAACTTGAGTCCATCTGATTCTGATACCCGTGGGCCATAAGTAGTTGTTAGGAGGCTGGACTTGGTAATCTGACACGGCTGGGTTTCACTTTTGATCTTGCCACTTCTGCTGTGCGCTATTGGAGGGGTCTTAGTTCATAAAAGGGGAATATTACTGCCTATATCATAGGGTTAGGATGAAAAGGAGATGAAATGGAATAAGAGTTTGAGATATGAACCACATATAGCAACTCTTATAATTATTGTCATGAAAACTGTGATGGGCACAATTTAAACCTGTCCTGGATTACTAGAAGTTTATTATAGAAACTTGTAGAGTCTTGAATTAGCATTATGAATATTAATCATAAAATTAAATGAGTAGATGAACAACTGCATGGAGATCTACAGTAAATAAATGTTCAGTAAGACAGCTTTTACTAGATTTGTATGCCTTTCTAAAACTTAGACTTGTGAGAACAATGTTGTTACTAATATATTTTTAGCCACCAGATAATGGACAGAGATAAAAAAAAACTTAAACCTGTATTTCAAAAATATTTCACTGCAAAAGTACTTTTGAGATTTGGGTGAGGAAAATTTCCTAAAATTAAAGCAGACATATTTTGAACTATTTTAATTACAAATACTTAGACTTTAGTAGATTTATAAAAAGATATTTTTTCTTTTTTTTTTTTATTTTTTTTAATCTTATTCATTTTTGAGGGACAGAGACAGAGCATGAGCGGGGGAGGGGTACAGAGAAAGGGGAGACACAGAATCCGAAGCAGGCTCCAGGCTCTAAGCTGTCAGCACAGAGCCCAACACGGGGCTCGAACTCAGAAACTGAGAGATCATGACCTGAGCTGAAGTTGGATGCTCAACCAACTGAGCCACCCAGGCCCCCCAAGAAAAGGTATTTTCTTAATTATGCTATAACATACTAGATAATGGCTAAAATCTGTGAATGCAGAGACAACTGGGGGAAAAAGTACTCTTAGGGAGCTTACCTTGAAATATGTGTAATTTGTAACTGGTGATTTCTCTGCATTATTGTGGATAAGCCATATATAATTACATGAAATTTAATGGGAAACAGACTTTATTTTTGTTTAAAGTTTTATTTAGGGGTACCTAGGTCACTCAGTTATGCATGTGACTCTTGGTTTTAGCTTAGGTGATTATCTCACTGTTGTATGAGTCTGAGTCCCACAGTGGGTTCTCTGCTGGCAGGACAGAGCCTGCTTGGGATTCTCCCTCCTGTCTTTCTGCCCTTCCCCCATTCGTGCTGTCTCTGTATTTCTCAAAATAAATACATTCATAAAAAGTTTTTATTTAAATTCTAGTTAGTTAACATGTAGTAACGTTGATTTCAGGAGTAGAATTTAGTGATTCATCAGTTTTACATAAAACCCAGTGCTCATTTTAAGTGCCCTCCTTGATAGCCATCACCCATTTAGCCCATCCCCACCAACCTCCTTTCCATCAACCCTCAGTTTGTTCTCTAAAGTTGAGTGTCTTCTGGTTTGTTGCTTTCTCTTTTTTTTCTCCCTACTTCCCATATGTTCATCTGTTTTGTTTCTTAAATTCCACATATGAGTGAAATCATACAGTATTTGTCTTTCTGTGACTAATTTCACTTAGCATAATACACTCTAACTCTATCCATGTCTTTGTAAATGGCAAAATTTCATTCTTTTTGATGACTAATGTTCCACTGTATATAAGTACACCACGTCTTCTTTATCCATTCGTCAGTTAATGGACATTTGGACCCTTTCCATAATTTGGCTATTGTTGATAATGCTGCTATAAACATTGGGGCGCATGTCCCTTTGAATCAGTTTTTTGTATCCTTTGTGTAGATACTTAGTGGTGCAGTTGCGGGGTCATAGGGTAGTTTTATTATTAACTCTCTGAGGAACGTCTATACTGTTTTCCACAGTGGCTGAAGCAGTTCTCATTCCCACTACAGTGTAAAAAAGAGGGTTTCTCTTTCTCTGCATCCTCACAAATATCTGTTGTTTCTTGTGTTAATTTTAGCCATTCTTACAGGTGTGAGGTGGTATCACATTGTGGCTTTGATTTGCATTTCCCTGCAATTGAGTGATGTTGAGCATCTTTTCATGTGTCTGTTAGCCATTTGCATTTCTTTTTTGGAAAATTATTCATTTCATCTTCCCATTTCTCAACTGGAATATTTGTATTTTGAGTGTTGAGTTTGATAAGTTCTTTATGGATTTTGGATAATACCCCTTTATCAGATACATTTTTGCAAATATCTTCTCTCATTCCTTGGGCTGCCTTTTAGTTTTGTTGATTGTTTTCTTTTCTGTGCAGAAGCTTATTATCTTAATGAGGTCCCAAAACTTCATGTTTGCTTTTGTTTGACATGCCTCTTGAGACATGTCTAGTAATAAGTTACTGCAACTGAGGTAAAAGAGGTTACTACCTGTGTTCTCCTCTAGGATTTTGATGGTTTCCTTTGTCATATTTAGGTCTTTCATTCATTTTGAATTTATTTTTGTGTATGGTGTTAAGAAAATGGTTCAGTTCCATTTTTTTGCGTGGTGCTGTCTAGTTTTTCCCACACCATTTGTTGAAGAGACTGTCTTTTTTCCACTGGGTAGTCTTTGCTACTTTGTTGAAGATTCATTGACCATACAGTTGTGGGTCCATTTCTAGGTTTTCTGTTCTGTTGCATTGATCTCGATTTCTGTTTTTGTGCCAGTACCATACTATCTTGATGGTTACAGCTTTGCAATACAGCTTGAAGCCCAGAACTGGGATTCCTCCAGCTGTGCTCTTCTTTTTCAACATTGCTTTGGCTATTCAGTGTCTTTTGTGGTCCCATACAAATTTCGGTACTGTTTATTGTAGCTCTGGTAAAAATGTTGTTGGTATTTTGATGCTGATTGCATTAAATGTGAAGATTGCTTTGGTTAGTATCAACATTTTAGCAATATTTGTTCCTTCAATCCATGAGCATGGAATGTTTTTCCAGTTCTTTATGTCATCTCCAATTTCTTTCATAAGTGTTCTATAGTGGAAAAAAGGCTTTAAACAGGTAGAGATTTAATTGCAAGGGGGATTATAAGTTGCTTTTATTTTTTATTCTATTTTAAACTATTGTAGTGATAGAAGAAAATCATGGATGTCTAATAAAATGATTTTATCAGAGATGGATGTGAGTTTAGCCAGGCAGTGTGTATGTGGTGAGAAGTGAGAAAAGGAGGAGAAAAAAAAAAAAAAGATGTTAAGCAAGGGGAAATGGTCAGCTCAGAGGAATAACCCTGATTGGCATATCTGAAGAACTGAAAGAAGTATGGATTCAAAATAAAAGTAGGTAACAAGAATCTTAGGGAGATTAGTTGGGTCAGACCACATGGTGCTATATGAAGAATAGGCTCAATGAGACAAGATTTGCTATGGAAAGAGAAGGCCATGGTCTACATAGGATTATGATGATGACCTGGTTCAGTGTATTCGTGAACTTATATGAATACATTTGAGAATATAGAAGAGAGAATTTAAATTTTAAGAATAAAATATATTGGGCTGGGAACCATGTTTTTTTTTTGTTTGTTTGTTTTGTTTTTTTTTTTACACCTGACTAGATTAGATATTTAAACTCAACTATAATTAACTTAAATTGTGAATAAAATCTGTATTTTAATTGGTCTGTTAGAAAATACCAAGTCTTTAGAGCATTGGATTGAGTTACTATCTTTTAAAATGCTAGAAAACAAAAATGAAAAGGAAAATCCCGAAAATGTAGACAGAATCTAACTCTAAAAAATCATCCACTGCAGGGACCAGAGGAGGAGCACAGAAAGCTTTGGCAGAATTGAAGAAAGCCATAGATCTGTGTAACAGGGTAGGAATCATTATAAGAGGGTAGTGATGGGAGAAACTGGAGGGTGATAAGGATGAGACCTATCCTCTTCTAAAACTAAATTAAATGTGACAGTGAGGAAAGTAAACACGAGACTTGACAGTGTCAAAAACTCAACCAGATGTATGCCTCAGCGACTTCAAGATTTGCTGAAAAATCGATCTTTTTAAATAAAATTTTAAGTATAGAAAAGAAATGAATTGCATGGCCCCTGTATTCTTGAAAAGAGAGAAATCCTAGTATGACCCACACAACCAGCCTCTGTCTAAAACATAATTTATCCTGGTAGTCAGTGCTATTTTACTTTCCCTTTTGTAAGAAGGATAAAAGTCCCTCCACCTATCCAGTATTTTAACACTCAATGTAAGTACTTAACTGTATGTTTTATAAATGACAAATGTTCTCAACTGGACTTAATACTTAAATCTACCAGACAGAATATAATAGCTTTTGAATGTTTCCAAATACTGGTTACTGATACTCTGTAGAACTTACCAATTTTTAAACTTGGGTTATAGTCCCAATATGAGAAGGAGTAAAGATCCAGAGTTACTCTCCAAAAAGAAATCATCCAGTTAACTCAGTTACACAAAAAACCTTTAAATGGCTAGCATCCAGTCATCATCTGAGAAACGTTAAGTCTGTCTGGCATAGTAATGACACATTTGCATTGAACTATGTGAATCTACTTTCAGAGTGATTGACCACTAAGGAAACGAATAAGTTTTCATCAACAATTAAATCTTTAAAACATATACACATGAATATAATACACATTGATGTGGGCATACATAGTGGTAATTAAATGTTTAGAGAAAAGTTTCAGAGTTCATCACACAATTATCTGGATTGAAAATACTCAGTGGTAGCTTTGATTACTAGAAATAACCAGAAAAGCTGTTTAAAGTCTGTTTAAGGAATTCATAATGTCTTTGAAGTAAAAGTGGGCCATTTATATTCAGAAAAATAATCATTCATGGCCTTAGCTTGTATGATGTCCAACAAGGTGTCATGACAACTGTAAGGTATTCTAATCATTACATATGAGTCTAATCTATTTTCTCACTTTAGGACAAGAATGCTTCAAACCAACTTTGAGACAGATGACCTGAAAAAGAGACACACACAAAGAGAGGTATAAAGAGACAGAGAATAGAGGAACATATGAACAAGGTCTAACAAAAGCAGTAAAGAAAAGCTTATGAAGAAAATTAAAAAAGCCACAATTCTATTCCCCCACCACCATCCATGTTTCCCACAGGCAACTTTTATTAGCTTGGATTTTCACCTCTTTCATTGCTTACCTCCATGTTGCTAAATATTGTGTTGTTGTTTTTTTTAATGTTCATTTATTTTTGAGACAGAGCATGAGCAGAGGAGGGGCAGAGAAAGAGGGAGACACAGAATCCGAAACAGGTTCCAAGCTCTGAACTGTCAGCACAGAGCCAAACATGGGTCTCAAACCCACAAACCATGAGATCATGACCTGAGCTGACGCTTAACCGACCGAGCCACCCAGGCGCCCCTCCATGTTGCTAAATATTCTTAAATTAAGACATTAACTGTTTTCTCTCTAATTAAAAAATGCATTAGATTTCATTACCTTGTTCCTCAGCCACTTCTCTCCTTTCAAGATTCTAATAGTTTTTGAATCATTATTTCTACCTTAGTTTTCATTTAAACAGTATTCTGAATGTTTGCATTTTCCATAGGAGCAAGGAAGCAGCCTTGAGCTGATTCTCTTCTTCTTCACCTAAAAGCAATAATTAACAAGAATGGGAATGAAAAATAATTTATACCATGGGTAAGACAGAGGCAGGGAATTCCAGAAAACTCCCCATAAGATGTAAGTGAGCAGGAAGAGTGGGATATCCAGGTCTGAAAACATCATTGTCAATAGGCTGGATCCTGTAGCAGGTACTGTGGGGAAAATAGAGGTGCTGAAGCAGACCTAGAGAAAGCCGTAGCGGGAGAACACCATAACTAGGACTAACCCCCTTACCCCTAGACAGAGAGCATCCACCCCCACCCCCAGGAGCACCTGACTTAATCAGTTCTAAGAACATTAGGGTAGCAAAGGTGTGCCCAAAGTGGCTAAGGGGGAAGGCATGGTAAGGTGCAGAACAGATGACCTGAGAGGATCTCCTGTTAAGGAAAATGCACATCATGGGAGCAATAGAAGAGTTCTTGTGACATTTAAACTTCTCCCTTCTCGAAGGGATCCGGGAAAATCCAAAACATCTGAATTTCAATTGCTTAAATATGAATACTAATTTTGAAAACATTGATGATCACATAAAGATTTTTGTAATTAAAGAAAAATTGATTTCCAACAAGAAGAAAAATCACCAGAAAAAAGCTAAAATTAAGCAGAAAATTTAATATACCATCACTTCAATTTAAACATACATCAATTGGAACTATGAAAGAATATCAAGAAACTAAAAGGAGTTTAGAAAATAAATGGACAGATATCTAAATGGACAGAGGGTTGCCTGGATGGCTCAGTCAGTTAAGCATCTGACTCTGGTTTTTGGCTCAGGTCCTTATCTCCTGGTTCCCGAGTTCCAGCCTTCAGTAGAATTTTCTGTCTCTCTCTCTCTCTCTCTCTCTCTCTCTCTGCCCCTCCCCGCCCCTCCCCCACTCATGCACATGCATACTTGTTATCTCTCAAAACTAAGCGTTTTTAAAAAAATAATCTTAATACTAATCAAAAAAATTGAGACAGTGAGCATTTTTTAAAGTTTAAAGTTTGAATAATCATGCTAGTAAATAAAAACTAATATAAATATTGAAGATAAAAGTAATGCATTAATAATTCTTTTTTAGTTTTTTTAATGTTTATTTTTGAGAGAGAGACAGAGAGCACAAGTTGGGGAGGGACAGAGAGAGAGACAGCCAGACAGACACAGAATCAGAAGCAGGTTCCAGGCTCTGTTAGCTGTTAGCACAGAGCCTGACGCGGGGCTTAAACCCACGGACTGCAAGATCATGACATGAGCCGAAGTCGGACCCTTAAGCAGCTGAGCCACCCAGGCACCCCTGCATTAATAACTCTAAAAAAAATTAGTTTGTCTTGATAAAAACTGAAAAGCAAACACCTACATACTAACCTGTTACAGTAATATGACATTACAATTCCTGTTTTCAAGAGTTAACTTTGGTGAATTGATCAATGATCATATTTACTAGCAAATGTATTAGGATTCATATTTATGGATTAGAACAACATGTAAACTACATTTTCTATATTCATAGTTGGTCAAAGAACATTTTGAAATCTTGGCCATATTGTTTTTTAACATCAAATAACAGATACCCAAATGAATAGAAAAATCTTATAAAGAGGAGTTTGGCAGAGATTCCTTAAATGGGGCACCTAGCTGGCTCAGTTGGTTAAGCATCAGACTCTTGATTTTGGCTCAGGTCATAATCTCACAGTTTGAGTTTGAGCTCTGCATCAGGCTCTGCACTGACTGCAAAGCCCGCTTGGGATTTTCTCTCTCTTCCTTTCTCTCTGCACCTTCTCCACTCATCTGTGCATGCTCTCTCTCAAAGATAAACTTAAAAAGTTGTATGCAGATTTTAAACTGTGATATGAGTCAGCACCCCTTACTCCTGTGTATGAGTGTATGTATATGTGTGTGTGTGTATATGTATATGTGTGTGTGTATACATATATACACACATATATTTACATATATATAAAGACATATATGCATATATATACACATATATAGATATTTATATATCTATATATAATAAAATGAAGAACAGTAATGATACAAGAGACAGGAAAGAGGAATTAGTATTCTCTTTTTATAAAGTACTTGCACTGCCCATGTAGTGGTATAGTGTCTTATGAAATTTGACTTGGATTAATTGTACATGTATATTGCACACTCTAGGGAAACCACTAAAATAATTGGGGAAAAAAAAGTAAAAGCAATATGCTAAGAAAAGAGAGAAAACGGAATCATAGCAACTGCTCAGTTAAAAGCACAAAAGGCAGAAAAACATAGAAGACCATAACAGAATTTGTAATAAAAAATAAGACCCAACCATATGTTTTCTTTTTTTTTCAACGTTTTTTTTTTTTTTTTTTTTATTTTTGGGACAGAGAGAGACAGAGCATGAACGGGGGAGGGGCAGAGAGAGAGGGAGACACAGAATCGGAAACAGGCTCCAGGCTCCGAGCCATCAGCCCAGAGCCTGACGCGGGGCTCGAACTCACGGACCGCGAGATCGTGACCTGGCTGAAGTCGGACGCTTAACCGACTGCGCCACCCAGGCGCCCCCCAACCATATGTTTTCTACAAAAAAATTCAAATATAAAGATATATATGGTATAAAAGTAAATGGATAGGGAAATGATAAGTCATGCTAACACTAAGAGAGTGGGAGTAGCTATATTTCAGACAGATAACTTTAGTGCAAGGAGCGTTATCAGGGATAGAGTGGCATTACATATGATGAGGGGTCAATTCCCCAAGAAGATGGAATAATCCTTAATGTGTATGTGCCCAGCAACACACCATCAACATGTATGACAAATTACATAAGGCAAAACTGATAAAACTCCAAGGAGAAATACATGAATATGCTCTGATAGTTGCAGATGTCAACACTCCTCTCGGAAATGGATAGATCAAGCAGGCAGAAAATCATTAAGGACATCTTTGAACTTAACGATACCATACATCAATTGGAAATAATAGACATCTATAGACTACGTGATGCAACAACAGCAGAATACACATTCCTCTCAAGATACCATGGAATATACATCAAGATAGACCACACTCTGGACCATAAAATACACATTAACAAAACTAAAAGAATGGAAATCATACCATGTCTGCTCTCAGACCACAATGGAAGTAAAAGAGAAATCCGTAATGGAAGGATAGTTAGAAAATCACCAAATATTTAAAGATTAAACCACAGACTCCTAAATAACACGAGTCAAAGAAAACATTCCAGAAGAATTTTAAAATATTTGTTCTAAATGAAAATGAAGTGCAACTTACCAAAATGTATGGATACGGTAAAATCAGTAAGTGGGAAATTTATAGAATTGAATGCATATTTTAAAAAAGATACACAATCATCTAAGCTTCCACCGTAGGGGAAAAAAAAAATCTATCATCTTAGAGATTAAAAAACCTTTCAAAAAGGTTTTTTTTTTGTTTGTTTTTTTGTTTTTTTTTTGTTTTTTTTTTTAAGCAACAAAAAGCCAGAGGAAGTGGCTAAATGATAGAAAACATTGACATCACTTGATTTAAAATTTTAAGACAAGCGTATATTGGGTTTTTTTTTTTTCTTCGTATCCTTCTTTGAAATTTGATTATTTTCTGTATGTAAAAGCTGCTTGCTTTTGTTGTTGTCATTGCAAAATTAATGGTCTTCTGCATAATTTCTTTTCTTCCAGGAGCTGTTTTAAAGCTTGATATTTCACTGTAAAAGGCTCTTCTGGCTGCATGTAAATGTTACAAAACTTTATCTAAAGAAAAAGTAAATTATTCCCAAAAGCAAAATCACATATAGCAAATAGAAAAATCTGAGCAGATTCTTTTCGATCTCCATTTTCTTTTGGATAACACAGTACTTCAAAGTTGAAATTAACTTGCCCAAATTTCTTTTTATGATGCTCATAGCTTGACAATGAGCAGCACTTGACTTTTGTGGGAAGGTCTTTTTATTTCATACCAATATTCTGCAACAGTCCCGTTGCAGAACAGAACTGGAGTTCAAGTTCTGTATGTTAGTCTTTGTAATCGCTGCACTTACTATTGATCTCAACTTGTGGTCTGCACGGGAAGGTATGTGGTACCAACAGGATTAGAGACACAAACTGAATCAGAAGAAAGCTAGAAAGATTTTGAGCCGTTGCAAATGTACTCTTAAAAGAATCATGTGTGGCTGAGTCTACATACTTCCAGGCTAGTTGTAGAACAGAGTTCTCCAAAGTAGCTTCCAAGTATAAAATAATGTTTATTAAAGATAAATAATATTTATGAACTAATATGAAGCATATTTATATGTGTATAAGGGAAATTCAACAGTATGGTAAATATCTGGAAATTAGACAAAAGATTTTGGGGTTAATTAATTTGGGGAGTTAATATTACTGACATTATTAAAGTTGCTGGCATCTAATGATAATAAAAAGTAGACCAAGTGTTAATGAATGTTATTATTGAATTAAAATGCTCTGGAGAGAAAGCATTCATTTATTGACTACCCCCACATTTGACTACTCTCATAACTCTGTCCTTGGAATTTGATTGACTGGACTGAGTTCTAAGAATTCAAAGAACACATGGGGCACCTGGGTGGTTCAGTCAGTCCGACTCTTAATTTCAGCTCAGGTCATGATCTCATGGTTGTGGTATTGAGCCCCACATCGAACTCTGTGCTGGCAGAGGAGCCTGCTTGGGATTCTCTTTCTCCCTCTCCCTCTGCCCCTCCCTGGCTCAGGCTAACACTCCCTCAAAAAAATAAGAATTAAAAGAACACAGATGCTACACTTAGTTTTATTGTTTGTAGTAATACCAGCATTTTTATTTTAAAGCTACTTTTATAAGGGTGAATAAAGCAATTATGTTAATTATGTTATGAATAAGTAGATTCAGTATAAGAGAAAAGAGATGCAATTATAAAATCGAGTTAAGGGGAAATACAATTATGTTAAAGTTTAAAAATATGAAATATCGCTGCCTATACTCTAAAAATACATACTCTTAAAGAAACATCTTTTCAGTAACAAAAACACTTGGTACTATGTTTAAGTCTCTCAGTTACCAACTTAATGGAACCAGGAATTCTAAGAGAAATATGATTCCAGAATGTAAACAGGCAAAGTAACAAGGATCCTGATATAAACCTGAAGAGCAAAAAGAAGCAAGTATTGAAAAAAAAAAAAATAGGATCATGAAAAAAATTATCTAGAGTCAGCTTGAATTCATGTTTACTAACCAGAACTTTGTAGGAGAAATCCTTCAGAGGGATGGATGTTAGCAAGTGCCAAAAGCATAACCTTGTTTTGAATGTTAGAACCTCTGCTTATTGTGTCTGAAGATAAATCACCACACTTAATGATGAAGTGAGGATAATGATACTTCTTAGGATTATTGTAAGAGTCACATAGTAGCAAACAATATTTGGCTTGCGATAGGCACATCCTAACTCTTAGATCACTTGACCATATCTATAACACTCCAGAGCTTTTAAAAAGTAAGTTCTGTCCTACGCAGTTTACAGCCTTTAAAAAAAAATGTGGATTATCCAGAGCTGTCTTGATTTATGGATAATCTCAATCCACTATTAGAACCAGTGATATTTTCGACTTTTGCCAAAAACATTCTGGTTAAGATTATTACTAAGGTGTTAATAACTATGAATTCTTTACCCTCTGAAGCAACAGAGCAGATAAAAACAAACAAACAAAAAAAAGTGAACAATGATTTATTTTTTTGAGATGACCCCAGAGGCCATGAGTGAGGTTTCTTTAAACAGAAGTCAGAAATTTGACCTATACTTCTAGACTCAGTACCATCTTGGAATAAACTTTCTGCTTTTATTTATCTTTTGTCATGTTTTACTTACTTGGGAATCAACGTCATTTAAACTTGACTTGATCCATTTTCCTTAGCAAAGTGTTAGTTTATGACAAAGCAAGATTTTATGGAGCTTTTGATCTATAGAGTTTTGTTAGCTTGTGGAAAGCCCAAACTCCCATTAGGAATATAGATTGAGAGAGGTAAAAAGTCTATGAAAACACAAAAATTAAACATTGAAATAGTGCTGGGCATTTCCAGTTGCAAATATCCTTTGTAGGAAATTTATAAAATCATAATTTAAGAACTAATTTTACATTATGGACAACTTTCCCAATGTCATAGTATTTTTAAATATTACAAATATAAATAGATTTTCAGGTCATAACATTTAATCCTTAATGAAACAAAAACAATATAACTTTGAATAAATTATTGAAGTCTTCTAAGTCTCCTGTAACATAAAAATGGTGATTATAATAGGAACTTACTTCAAAAGGTTGTTGTAAAGATGAAAGTGATGCCAGGGGTACCGGGGTGGCTCAGTTGGTTAAGTGTCTGGTTATTGGTTTCAGCTCGGGTCATGATCTCCGTGTTCATGAGTTTGAGCCCCACATCTGTGGACAGTGTGGAACCTACTTGGGAATTCTCTCTTTCTCCCTCTCTCTGCCCCTCCCCTGCTCATTTGTTCTTTCTCTCAAAATAAATAAACTTAAAAAAAATTTTTAAACGATATAAAAAATCACTTGCAGAAGTCTCAATAGTGGTAGCAGTTAGTGGTAGTAACTGTTACCACTCTACGCTGTGAATAACATACATAGGTGTCTGTGTGTATGTACACACACACCTATGACTACATATGCTGTATCTCTAGATCCATGTATCTATACAGATAATAAATCCCTACTTCTTTATTAATTCCTTGATAGACACTTAGGTTGTTTCCATGTCTTGGCTATTATTATGAATAATGCTGCAAAAACATGGGGGTGCAGATATCTTTCTGATATCCTGTTCTCATTTCCTTTACATATGTACTCAGAAGAGGGATTGCTGTTTCGTATGGTAGGTCTATTTTGCATTTTTTGAGGAACCTCTATGATGTTTTCCCTAGTGGTGATCAAATTTATATAACCACTAACAGTGCAAAAGGGGTCCTTTATCTCATTATCCTTTCCAATATTTACCTGTTGTCTTCTTGATAGTCATTCTAACAGGTGTTTGGTGATACCTCGTTTTGATTTGCATTTCCCCTGATGATCAGTGATGAGAACATTTTCATATACTTGTTGCTCGTGTGGATGTCGTCTTTGGAAAAACATTCTTCCACTCATTTTTAAATCAGATTATTTTTTGATATTTAGCTGTGTGAGTTTTTACCTTGTCTAATGTTTGATTTGCAAATATTTTCTCCCATTCTGTAGATAGTGTTGATTTTTTTTTTTTCGGTGCAGAAACTTTTTAGTTTTGTGTAGCCTTAGTTGTTGGCTTTGCTTTTGTTGCTTGTGCTGTTAGTGCCATATTTTTGAAACAAATCATTTCTTAGACCAAGGGGAAGGAGCTTCACTATGTTTTCTTATAGATGTTTTACAATATCAGGTATTTGCAGTGTGAGGTTTAAGTCTTTAAACCATTTGGAGTTCAATTTTTTAAGTGGTATAAGATGGCTTCAATTTGATTTTTCTGCATATGGTTTTCCAGTTTTCCTAGCACCATTTCTTGTATAGACCATCCTTTCCCAAATGTTTATTAGCCATGTATGGAGTCTTTATTTCTGAGCTCTCTATTCTGTTCCATTGGTCTGTGTGTCTATTTTTATGCCATCACCATATTGTTTTGATTACTGTAGCTTTGTAGCATATTTTGAAATCAGGAAGTGTGATGTCTGTGGCTATTCTCCTTTCTCATGTCTGCTTTAGCTCTTCAGGGTCTTTTGAGAAGATCATGTGATTTTATCATACATTCTATTAATCTGGTATATCACATTTATTGATTTATATATGTTGAACACTCACTTCATCCCACGGATAAATCTCACTTGGTCATGGTGTAATATCCTTTCAATGTGTTGTTAAATTCAGTTTGCTACTGTTGTGTTCAGAATTTTTGCGTCAATATACATCAAGGATATGGGTTTCTGTATGTTTTCTTGTAGCGTTCTTCTCTAACTTTGGTATTAGGGTAATGTTAACAAGTAAATGACGCTATCCTGAACAACTATTAGTCAGAGAGGAAATTAAAGAGAATTTTTAAATATCTCGAGACCAACAAAAGCAAAAATACACTATACCAAAATTAATGGAATGTAGCATAGGCAGTACTAAGAGGGATGTTTACATCATTAAATGCCTACTTTAAAAGAGTAACTTTCTATCTCAAAAAATAACTTTATATCTTAAAGAATAAGGTAAAGAACAAACTAAGCCAAATATTTTGAAAAGAAAATAACAATGATCAAAGCAGAAAACAATGAAAAGTTTAATTGACCTTTTTTATTGTCATTTTAGTATCTAAGTGTTGGTTTCTCGGAAAAAAAAAAGAATTGACAAATCTTCAGCTAAACTAAATAATAAAAAAAAGTTATGACTCAAATAATAAACGTAAGAGGAGACATTGCCGTGGTTACCTCAGAAATAAAAAGGGTCATAAGGAACTATTAGGAAATCCTGTACACCAACAAATTGGATAACTTAGAATTAGATAAATTCCTAGGAATATACACCTTATAAAAACTGAATCAAGAAGAAATAGAAAGCATGAGCAGGTCAGTAACAAATAAGATTGATTCAGTTATCACAAACCATTCACCAGGGAAAATCCCAGGACCAAATAGAAAGACAGGGGAATCCTAAACATTTAAAGAATAATTAATACCAATCCTTCTTAAACTCTTCCAAAAAATTGAATTGGACAGAATACTTCCAAACTTACTTTATAAGGCCATTATTACCAGGATGCCAATAACAAAGTGTCACAGGAAAATAATGGACCAATATCTCTGATGAACCTAGATGCAAAATCCTCACTGAATTACTAGCAAACCAAATTCAACAAGACACTAAAAAGATTATACACCATGAACAAGTAAAATTTATTTCTGAAGTGCAATGATGGTTCAACATACTGAATCACTCAGAATGATGTACCACATTAACAGAGTGAAAGATAAACACCTGATCATTTCAATGGATACAGAAAAAGCAGTTGATGAAATTCAACATCTGTTTAGGACAAAAGCTCTGAACAAAATACGTACAAAAGGACATTTCCTCAACACTACAAATGTCATTTATGGAAAAGCCCAAAGCTAGCATAATCAATGATGAAACACTGAAAGCTTTTCATCTAAGATCTACTACAAAACAAGAATACCCTCTTTCAAAACTTGTATTCAACACAGTACTAGAAATCCTGCAAAGCAAACTCAGACAAAAAAAAATATCCAAATTGAAAAGGAAGAAGTAAAATTATCTGTATTTATAGATGGCATGATGATAAATATGCAGAATACCCTAACAATTGTACTAAAACATTGTTAGACCTGGTAAGTTAAGTAAATTTATAGGGTAGAATATCAATACAGAAAAAAATCAGTGAAGTTACATATGAAAACAATGAACTGTCCAAAAAGGAAATTTAAAAAAGCCACATTTATGGGGCGCCTGGATGTCTCAGGAGGTTAAGTGTCCAACCCTTGATTTTGTCTCAGGTCATGATTTCAGTTTGTGAGATTGAGCCACATATCGGGCTCTGCAGTTGTAGCACATGGAGTCTGCTTGGGATTCTCTCTTTGTCCCTCTCTCTTCCCCTCCCCTGCTTCCACACTCACTCTCTTTCAAAATAAATAAACATTAAAAAAATTCACAACAGCAACAAAAATAAATAAAATACACACAAACTTAAAGAAGTGAAAGAATTTTATATTGAAAATGATAAAGCCCTGATTCGGAAAACTAAAGAAGACACAAATATGTGGAAAGATATCTTGTGTTCATGGATTGGAAGAATTAATGTTAAAGTATCCAAAATGACTACAGATTCAATGCTATCTCCATCAAAATCTGAATGATAATATCCTTCAAGAGTAGATTACAATATCACAACTAGGATATTGATATTGATACATTAAGATATGCAATATTTCCAAACTCCTTAAGAGTCCTCGTTGTTGGTCTTCTAGAGCCACAGCTACTTCATTGTTCCATTTACCCTGTTCTTAAACACAAGCAACCACAAATCTCTTCCTCATTTCTATAATATTGTCATTTCAAGAATGTTACGCAAATTTGGATCATTCACTGTATTTTTCCACAACAAAATTTTCTGAAAATTCACCCACGTTTTTGTGTGTATCAATACAGTGTCTGTTATTATTGCTGAGTCATGTTACACGGATGCAAAACATTGTGACTAACCATTTGCCCATTAAAGAATATCTGTTTGGGGTGACTGGCTGGCTCAGTCAGTTAAGTGTCCAACTTCAGCTCAGGTCATGATCTTGCGGTGGGTCCGTGGGTTTGTGCCCCGTGTTAGGCTCTGTGCCAACAGTTGAGAGCCTGGAGCCTGCTTCAGATTGTGTGTCTCCCTCTCTCTCTGCCCCTCCCCAATTAAGTTCTGTCTCTGTCCATTTCTCCAAAATAAATAAACGTTAAAAAAAAATGTATATATCTATTTCGTTGCTAGTTTGGGGCTGTTAAGAATATAGCATAAAAATTTGTAAGCAGGTTTTTATACGAACATAAGTCTTCATTTCTCTGGGATTATTGCCCAGAAGTACCACTGCTGGCTTGTACAGTAATTTCATGGTGTGTGTGTGTGTGTGTGTGTGTTTAAAGAAACTTCCAAACTCTCCAATGTATTTGTATTATTTTCTATTCCCACCCACGTCATATCTTGTGATCCAGTTTCTCACTGTCCTTGCCAGCATATAATATTTTTATTTATTTATTTTTAATTTCACTTATTCTGGTTAGTGTGTAGTAATATTTCATTATGGTTTTAATTAGAATTTCCCTAATGAGTAATGATGATGGACATACTTTCCTGTGGTTATTTGCCATTTGTTCATATAATGTCTGTTTATGTATTTTTCCCATTTTTTAATTGCATTGCATGGTTTCTACTGTTAAGTTTTAATGGTTCTCCATATATTCTAGATACTAATACTTGTGAAAAATGTGGTTTGTAAATCTTTTATCCCTGTGTGTAGCTTGTCTTTTTATCTTAAAAAAGGTCTTTCATAACAATTTTTAATTTGATTTTTTTTTTATTTCAGAGCAATTGTTTTTAAAAATTTTGATGTAGTATAATTTATGATTTTCTTTTATAGATAGTATTTTTAGTGTCAGGTCTAAGACCTCTTTACATAGCACTAATCCCAGAGATTTTCTTCTATGTTCTTTTCCAAAAATTCTATAGTTTTATGTTTTACATTTAAGCTCATGATCCATTGGGAAGTTATTTTTGTATAAGCTGAGAGACTGTTTTTAGGTTCTGGTTGTTCAAATGCTGTAGCACCACATGTCTGGAAAAAAAAGGTTAAGCATGCAGGTCTCTTTGTGGGTCTCTGTTACATCTATATATTTCTCCCTCTGCCAATATACATGGTCTTGGTTAATGAACTATGTATAGTAAGTCTTACAATCAGGCACAGAAAATCCTCACATTTTATTCTTCCTTTCCAAAATAGTTTTGGCTATTTTAGTTTTTGTGCCTCCCCATATGCATTTTAGAATAATCTCTTCAACATTTAGGTAAATACATACATAGAGAGATGTTTGGGATTTCAGGACTGGATTAAACCTACATGTCAATTTGGGGACTATGTATATATTCACTGTACTGAGTCTTTCACACCATGAATGCATTATGTCTTTTCTTGTTTTATTTCATTGGGTAGATCTCTAAAATTATATTTAATATAAATGATGAGGGAGAGCATCCTTGTCTTATTCTCAGCCTAGAGGTAAAGCATTTAGTCTTTCATCATCAAGTATAATGGTAGTTGCAGGTTTTCGGTAGATGCCCTTTATTAACTTAAGGAAATTTTCCTCCATTTCTATTTTGCTGAGGGTTTTTTTTTTTTATCATAAATGTGTGTTGAGTTTTATCAAATGCTTTATGTGCACTGTTTTATACAATCATGTTTTGTTCTTCAGCATGTTAATATAGTAGATTCCATTGTTTGATTTTCAGATTCTGAATAAGCATTTCATCCTTGGAATTCATTCCCACTTGGTCATGGTGTATAACTCTTTTGTATGTTGCTAAATTTTATTTGATAATATTTTGTTATGAAATTTTGCATATGTATTCATTATAGGTATTTGTATATAGTGGTGGGGGGTTTTCATTTTTTGGTTTTTTGGGGTTTTTTTGTTTTTTGGGGGGCTGGATTTGGTAACAGGGACCTATAACCTTCATGAAATGAATTGGGATTTGTTCCCTCATGTTACGTTTTTGTTTTTTTTTTCCCCAGAAGAGATTATGTAGAATTGGCATTATTTCCTCTTTGTTGGATAGAATTTTCCAGTGAAGTCATTCATGTAGGCCTCCAGATTTCTTCATCAAACATTTAAAAATTATGAATTCAGTGCCCTTAATAGTTACAAGACAATTCAATTTCTCTGTTTCATATTCCATGAGTTGTAGTAGTGAGTGGTTTTTGAGGAATTGGCCTATTTCATCTAAGTTGTTCAATTGATGTATTCAGAGTAGTTTATACTATTCTCTTAACCTTTAAATGTCTTCAAAATGTGTAGTAGTAGATCCTATTTTATTTGTAATATTGATTATTTACATCATTGTTTTTAGTCTTGCTAGAGCTTTGTCAATTGTAGTGATTGCTGCAAAGAGCCAGGAATTTTAAAATTCCTTTTTCTCTTTTGGGTGTCTATTTTCAGTGTTGCTGACTTGTGCTCTTTATGATTTTCTTTGTTTTGAGTTTCTTTTGCTCTTCATATTCTAAGTTCTTGAGGTGAGAGCTTGGGTTAGTGGTTTAGGACTTTTTCTAATGGGTGCGTCTATTTATTGTTATAAATTCCCCCCCTCCCCAATTGATTTAGTTGTGCCACACTAATTTTAATGTATTTTATCTTGACTCTCATTTCAATACATTTCTTTTCCCTGAGACTTCCTCTTTGACTCATGGATTCGTTACAAGTAAGATATATAGTTTTTTTTAAGTATTGGGAGATTTTCCTTTTATCTTTGTGTTGTTGATTTCTCGTTTGATTCTATCATACTTGGATAAAACATTCCATATGATTTAAATTATTTTAAATTTCTTTAAAATTTTTTTAAGTTTTTTTTTTTTTTTTTTTTTTTTTTTAATTTCGAGAGAGACAGAGACAATGTGAGTGGGGAGGGGCAGAGAAAGGAAGAGAGAATCCCAAGCAGGCTCCACACTGTCAGCTCAGATCCCATGTGAACCTTGAGCTCATGAACTGTGAGATCATGTTGTGAGCCAAAATCAAGAGTCAGAGGCTCAACCAACTGAGCCACCCAGATGCCCCTGTTTAATTTTTTTTGTTTTGTATTGTTTTGTTTTTATGATTCAAGATAAGATCTTTCGGTATATGTTCTGTAGACATTTGGATATGTATTTTGTTGTCATTTGACAGGATGTTATAAAAACGTTGATTATACCCCATTAGTTGAGAAGTTGGTGTTGATTGAGCTCTTTTATATTCTTGTTGATTTTCTGTGTAGTTGGCCTATCAGTTCTTGAGAGAGAAGTGTTAATGTCCCCAGCTATAATTGCGGATTGGCTTATTTCTCAATGACTTATGCATCTGTTGGCATTTCCAAGTTGTCAGCTTCCTCAGGTCCAAGTCTAAGTAACATGTAGCAAAAACAAAACCCATAGAACTCATTATCATGCTAATCCTTCGATCCTGGGGTCCTTAGCCAATCTGATTTCTTTTACCAACATTTTATAGTCATCTTATATTTGTTTTATATAATATGTCCAGGGTTTTTAGTTGTATTTAGTGAGAGGAATAGGAAAAATATGCCTAATTCATCTTATTGAAGAGAAAGTCTATCTTTTTTCTTTTTATATTTCATCTCTGGTGTGCAAAAATCCCATAAAAATATATCCCTGTCATTTTAAGGTAGTGCTTCTCAACTTGGGTACAAGTTAGAATTACATGGGGATCTTTAAACATTACTTATAAGGTGATAACACCCTGTAAACATTATGATTTTAGAATTTGGAGTTATTTCTTGGATATTGGGATTTATAAAAACTCTCCTTTAATCCAAATGGGAAGGAAAGGTGGAAGATCACTATTTTAAGTAAATATAAAGTAATTTAAGGATAGGACCATAAGTACCCTGACATGATCTACCCTTTTGATTCAACTACCCTTTTGAATCTCTTCCATCCATGAGCTTTTAGGTTAATACCTGAATTAACAGAATCTCATCACACAATCTGAGGCACTGACTGATGGGTACTTGTTGGTATTATATCATTGTTTTCATTCTTGAGAGAAAAATATTTATGTAAAAATCTACATATAGAAACATCAGCAATGTGGTAGAATAGGAAGATACTTATCTCCCTAATCCCATGGACACACCAAATATTCAGTTGCACATAGATCAGTACCCTCTGACAGAAGTCCTGAAACCAGTTGAGAAAATTCTACATACCCACATTGAAATGGGTAGGAAAAACTGAGAAATACTCAGGCCATAAATCCTACCCTTAGCACAATGCATTGTAGTCAGGAAGGAATCCTAACTCCCAGCTTCTCCCTGAGGACCAAAGGTTTTGGACCACACATCTAGTGTCACCTGAGAGACTTCTAAATCATATGGCTCAGAGAGCCACTAGAGTTTGGCATTTTTGGGTTTTGGAGCACAACAGAATACAAATGGCTGTTTTTAAACAATTATATTCTTGGAGAATATGTAAAATTACTACTAGGTATATGAAAAAATGCTCAATACCATTAATCATCAAGGCAGTGCAAATCAAAACCACAATGAGCTTTCCCCTCACACCTGTTAAGATGGCTGTTATTAAAAAGCCAAGAGTTGCTTTGGCCAGAATGTGAAGGGAAGGAAACCTTCTTGCACTGTTGATAGCAATGCAAGTTGGCACAAACATTATGGAAAACAGTATGAAGTTTTCTCAAAGAATTAAAAATCGCACTACCATATGAATCAGTGATCTCACTTCTGAATATATATCCAAAAGAAGTAAAATCTCTATCTAAGATATCTGTACTCTTTGGTTTTTGCAGGCTTTTTGAGGTTCAGAATAACCAAGATATAGCAGGAAACAACCTATATATAAACAATATATCTAAATTATATGTGTGTGTGTGTACATATACACACAATGGAATATTATTCAGCCTTAAAAAAGAAGGAAATCCTGCTAGTTAAAAAAACAGGGATAAACCTGGAGGACATTATGTTAAATAAAATAAACCAGACACAGAAGACAAACTTTGATCATATGAATATGGAATATTAAAAAAAAATTAAACATGAGCCAAATTCATGGTAACAGATAGCAAAATAGTGACTACCTGATGCTGGAGCATAGGGGAAAAGGGGAGATTAAAAAAAAAAAAAAATAGAAGGTGTTTGCTAGAGCCTTATGGGAGTGGGTTATAGGGATTTATTGTTTATTGGGGACAGATTTCAGCTTGCAAGATGAAAATTGTCATCTTGTGAAAGATTCACAACTGGTGACAGTTGCACAAAAATAGAAAAGTTCTTAATACCAGAGAAGTCTTTACTTACAAAAGGTTAAGATAGTAAGTTTGACCTTCTGTGTATTTTAGCAGAATATAAAAATGCATACATATTCCCTTGTTATAATTTGATGCATGGTTTGGTAACTGTGATTTTCCTAACATTTCTGAAAATTGCATTTAATTTTTGGAGCTAAATGAATAAATTTCTGAGAATATGGATTATTTAAAAACGTAAAGTCTCAAAGAAATGAAAATTCTGTTTCTATCATCTCTTTTTTTGACATATCTGCTCAGTATCCAAATATTCATTGCTGTTTACACTCTGATGTCTTTGGTACCCAAAAGATCTTTTGAAGTTGAAATGTTAACAGCAAGACTTTGATCCTATAATCAGGGGGAAATGTCCTATAAATGTAATGCTGCTGGGCTCTGAGCTTTGGCATAAGTAATATAAATCCTTTGTTCTTGATAATGTTTTGGTGATGTTGACCCCCCCCCCCTTTTTTTTTCTCACAGTGAATAACTATAGTGAGTGCTTGGTGTATACTTTTGTATTAGCAGTCTATCTAATATACATTTTTTTCTCTTCTCAGTTGGAGAATAATCAGTAACATTCAGATTTTATGTAAGTTAAGTAATGCTAGTAATACAACAGAAACTTTGAAATCTTAGTGGTTTAAAAAATATTTGAAGTTCATTTTCTCCTAGTAAAGTTCCAATTTTGGCTCTGCACAAGTCACTTAGAGACCCAATCTGATAGATTTACCATTTTCAACAAGATAGCCTTAAAGGTTCCCTACAATAGGAGAAGGGGGAAAAAAGAGCAGAGAATTAGGCTGAAAATTATATTTAATAAGCTGATCCTTGGAGGGTATACATTCCTCATACCCACATTCCATTACTCAGAAATCCCAGCTATATACCCACACCTAAATAAATGTATTTATCAGCTAGTCAGTCTCTCACTTGTCCTGATATGTATATTGTCTAATTTTATATTCAAAACATTCCAGTAAAATCACATTTTATAGATGAGTAAACTGAGCCTTTGAGAAATTAATACCCTGAACTATAACAGTTAGAAATGGGAGCTCAAGATTTTCTAACTCTAAAATACATGATTTCACGTTTGGAAATTCCATTTTGAAAGCTGTTTAACCAAAGAAAAATGAGCTAAAAGAAGTTACTCAATAATTTCAATTCACTAAAACTTAGAAACTTTTGTCCTTTGTATAATATTAAGATTTATGTAATATTTCCACTAATATTTTCTTTAATATGATAAAATAAATCACTCAAAACTACAACCTACATGTAAACTTTTTCTCCTTGTAAAACTACTGAGGCTGATTCAAAATTTTCTGACCTTTAAGACGCTTTTACTCAATCAAGGCAAAAATGCAAGTAAAAGAAACTTGGCAAGGTATTGAAATTTGTCAGTTTATTTTCACTCCCAAGAAAAAAAATTGGTACACTAAGAAAAAAAAATAACATAGATTCCTTTAGTTAATGTCAAGTGAGATTTTGAAATCATGGTCTTAGGAGTCACAAATCAAAATTTCTGTCGGAATAGTTAGAAAAAAGAATTAGCTGAAAAAGATGGCTCATTTTGTTATTGGTAATAAACAATAACTCAGTTATTTGTGGTCACTAAGGAGAGGCATAAATATAACTATTTGAGTGTTAATTATGCTCAGAATATACTGAAAGGTGAATTTATATTTACTTTATAGTTGTAGCTTAATTGTGATAACAGTGCACATAAATCTTTAGTAAAAAATGTGTAATATACTAAACACAGTAGTGAAGACCATTTTTCATTGTTCTTCTATCAAACACAAATGACAGGCATTTGAGGGTGAGGTGACACCCTTCCCTACCAGCATTCCTATAGAATACTCCAGCAATCCTATGAAGTCACCCACCAATAAAACTTTGGAATAAGTAACTCAGAAATGACTGTAAAGTTCATAAACATAAACCCAAAGTTGTCATTTCTGAACCTTTTCTGCCTGTCTGCCTGTGTGTGGGAGGGGGAGATTTCATGTTGCATGTAAATGCCATTAATTTAATCAATCAGTCTGTTTAGGATTAAATATTGAGCTGAAGTAACATGATATTGAGGGAGAGAGAGAGGAAGGAAACCAACTAAAATATGTTAGACAAATTCATTTCCATAGAGCTCTGGGTGGAAATTAGGTCAAGTCAGGATCTTACTGCTTTTCATAAGAGAGGAAATAAATTACATAGTTGAAACATTTGCAGTTTCTTTTAGAATTCTAATTTGCAAGGAAAATTCTTACATCGTAGCTACTGTACCCTTTATACCAGTATCTGTGTTTTATTTGCATATTTAAATTGACAAAAGTGAAACCTCATAGAAAATACTTTATAAAATGATTCTTCACACTTGGTAAATTAAATAGATTGTGGCAGAAAGATGGCTAGGTAAAATTTGAGCAAACAAGACTATAACACTCAACTAGCCTGTGGCTTCCACAAATCCACGAGCCTATTTAGTGTTCTGAGATTTAGAAAAACAACAACCAAAAACCCTAAAATTTAAAACAGTTATTTAAAAAGTAAAGTTAAATATAAGTTCACCACTTTGTTTTCATGTATTCATGTCTGGTTTGAAGAAATTTTAATCTCCCATGAAATAAGTTTAAAAAAAAGATACAGAAAACATGCAAACCACCACAGGGACTACCTTGGCCATTATTCCAATTCAGTGTTCTCAGTATGTTTTCTATCTCAAGTGTACATATGAAACAGCAGTCCATTCCTTTTTTTTAATACCTTTTTCATAATTTATATGTTTAAGAACCAAACTTTTTGCAATAGCCATTTTCCCATTTCTAACTTGTTTAACTTTCTGGGAGATGAGTGATTATTAGATCAGTTTTAACCAATTTTGAAAGAATCAAAACAATTGTTGAATAGTAAAAAGTTATCTAGCTAAGGTCTTAAAACCAAAGGAAAGTGAAAATAGGATGAATTTTTAAAGGTAACATAACAAACCCAAGGACTACCTAAGTAGGTCTATAACAAAGAAATTTTGAGTCTAATTTCTCCCTAGTTTCCAAAAAAGGAGTTACGTATAGAAAGTATAAATGAAGAGGTGAAACTCCAAGTTTTGTCTATTCACTTAATCAGAAGAAGAAAAGAACATTGACCTATTTTAAATGCAGGGCAAAGGACAGTGAATTTTCATGTATGTTAGCATGTGTTTTTTTTAAACAATACGAACGTGTGCACTGTGGCTTTATTCAGATGACAAGAGTTACTCACAGTCTGCGGGATGCGATACAATTTTTGCTTATAAGCCAGCCTTAACTTCTAAAGATACATGTATAGTTTGTCATGTCCTTTGTCCATTTTGTAATGGAGTTTTTCTTTCTTTTTACAATTTTTTTTATTTTGAACTTTAGAGTTATTTCCATATTACAGATACTATTCCTTTGTAGGATATATGGTTTGTAAATATTTACCCCTAGTCTGTATCTTGACTTTTGATCTTCATGAGGTTTTTCACAGAGCAAAAGTTTGTCACTTTGATGAGGTCCAATTCATTTTTTTTATGGATACAATAAGAACTACTTGCCAAACCATTGACTTGGATATATTTCTTGAATAGAATTTACTGATTCATCATTTACATATAACACCCAGTGCTCCTTCCAACAACTGTCCTCCTTAATGCCTCTTTCCCATTTAGCCTATCCTCCTACCCAAAACCCCTCCAGCAACCCTGTTTGTTCTGTTTTTAAGAGTCTCTTATGGTTTGTCTCCCTGCTAGTTTTTATGTTACTTTTGTTTCCCTTCCCTTATGTTCATCTGTTTTATATCTTAAATTCTACATATGAGTGAAGTCATATGTTATTCGTATTTCTCTGACTTATTTCACTTAGCATAATACACTCTAGTTCCATCCAAGTTGTTGCAAATGGCGAGATTTATTCTTTCTGATAGCCGAGTAATATTCTGTTGTATATATGTACCACATATTCTTTATCCATTAATCTATCGAAGGACATTTGGCCTCTTTCCATGCTTTGGCTTTTGTTGATAGTGCTGCTGTAAACATTGGGATGCATGTGCCCCTTTGAAACAGCACTCCTATATCCCTTTGGAAAAATACCTAGTAGTACAATTGCTGGGTCATAGGGTAGTTCTATTTTTAACTTTTTGAGGAACCTCCATACTATTTTCCAGAGTGGCTGCACCATTTTGCGTTCCCACCAGCAGTGCAAAAAGCTTCCTCTTTCTCCATATACTTGCCAACATCTGTTGTTGCCTGAGTTGTTAATTTTAGCCATTTTGACAGATGTAAGGTGATATCTCATTGTGGTCTTGATTTGTATTTCCCTGATGATGAGCGATGTTGAGCATTTTCTCATTTGTCTGTTAGCCATCTGGATGTCTTCCTTGGAGAAGTGTCTATTCATGTCTTTTGACCATTTCTTCACTGGATTATGTGTTTTTTGGATGTTGAATTTGATAGATTTTGAATACTAATCCCTTATTTGCTATTTCATTTGCAAATATCTTCTCCCATTCCATCCCTTGACTTTTAATTTTGTTGATTATTTGCTTCCCTGTGCAGAAACTTTTTATCTTGATGAGGTCACAATAGTTCATGTTTGCTTTTGTTTCCGGGCCTCTGGAGACATGTCAAGTAAGAAGCTGTTGCAACCAAGGTCAAAGAGGTTGCTGCCTGTTATCTCCTAGGTCTTAAATTTAGGTTTAGGTTTTTCATCCATTTTGAATTTATATTTTTATATGGTTTAAGAAAGTGGTCCAGGTTCATTCTTCTGCATGTTGCTATCCAGTTTGCCCAACATCATTTGGTGAAGAGATTTTTTTCTTTTTCTTTCGTTTTTTTTTTTTTTTTTGGGGGGGGGTTCATTTATTTTTGAGAGAGAGACAGAGTGTGAGCAGGGGAGGGGCAGAAAGAGAGGGAGACACAGAATCCAAAGCAGGCTCCAGGTTCTGCGCGAGCAGCACACAGCCTGATGTGGGGCTCGAACCCCCAAACTATGAGAACATGACCTGAGCCAAAGTCGGACGCTTAATCACTGAGCCACCCCGGCATCCCTGAGACGGTCTTTTTTCCATTTGATATTATTTGCTGCATTGTCAAAGATTAGTTGACCATATGTTTGTAGGTCAATTTCTGGGTTCTCTGTTACATTGATCTATGTTTTTGCTTTTTGTGCCAGTACCATACTGACTGGATGATTACAGCTTTGTAATACAGCTTGAAGTCCAGAATTGTGATGCCTCTAGCTTTGGTTTTCTTTTTTTAGGATTGCTTTGGTTATTCAGGGTCTTTGCTGGTTCCATTCAAATTTTAGGATTCTTTGTTCTAGCCCTGTGAAGAATGCTGGTGTTATTTTGATAGGAATTGCATTGAATATGTAGATTGCTTTGGGTAGAATAGACATTTTCACAATATATGTTCTTCCAATCCATAAGCATGGAATGTTTTTCTGGGTTTTTTTTTAGGGGGGGTGGGGGAGGGGTCTTCAATTCCATTCATAAGTTTTCTGTAGTTTTCAGTTTAGAGGCTTTTCACCTCTTTGGTTAGGTTTATCACTTGGTATTTTATGGGTTTTGGTGCAGTTGTAAATTGGATCTATTCCTTGATTTCTCTTTCTGCTGCTTCATTATTGGTGCCTAGAAATGCAACTGATTTCTGTACATTGATTTTATATCCTACGACTTTGCTGAATTCATGGATCAGTTCTAGCAGGGTTTTTTTTGTTAGTCTTTTGGTGTTTCCACATAGAGTATCATGATATCTGTTAAGAGTGAAAGTTTGACTTACTCCTACTCAGAATATTCCCTTTTGTATTTCTTTGGTGTTGGTTGTGATTTCACTTCTTTCATCTGTGATTTTATTTGGGTTCTTTCCTTTTTTTTTTTTTTTTCTTTTTTCTTTTCATTAATCTGGCTAGGGATTTATCAATTTTGTTAATTCATTCAAAGAACCAGCTCCTGGTTTCACTGGTCTGTTCTATTGTTTTTTTTTGTTTGTTTGTTTTGTTTTATACCATTGATCTGTAATCTTTATTGTTTACCTTGTGCTGTTTTTGGCCTTTGTTTGCTGTTCTTTTTCCAGCTCTTTAAGGTGCAAAGCTAGGCTGTATATTTGAGAACTTTCTTCTTTCTTTAGGAACACCTGCATTACTATATACTTTCCTCTTCGGACTGCCTTTGTTCCATCCCAGATGTTTTGGGCTGTTGTGTTTTAATTTTCTTTGGTTTCCATGTACTTTATAATTTCCTCTTTAATTTTTTGGTTAACCCATTCATTCTTGAGTAGGATGTTCTTTATTCTCCAAGTATGCATGGTATTTCCGATTTTTTTCTTGTGGTGGATTTCGAGTTTCATAGCATTGTGGTCTGAAAATAAGCAAGGTATGATCTTGATCTTTTTGTACTTGTTGACGATTGATTTGTGTCCCAGTATGCAATCTATTGTGGAAAATGTTCCATGTGCATTTGTGAAGAATGTGTATTTTGCTTTAGGATGAAATATTCTGAATATATCTGTTAAGTCCATCTGGTTCAGTGTGTCATTCATTACTTGAAGATTTTTAGTATTTCATCTTAATTTAGAGTGTATCTCTGTATATACATTTTTACAGTCACTGCTCTAGGTATTAGTGTGACTTAACAGTCTACTGGTGGTTACAATCAGCACTTCAAGAAAAGCGTGAAACCTCCTATCCACTTAGATCTCTTTAACTTTCTCCTTTTGTTTTCTTATGTATAAGATAGTGTTAAAATTTTCATTTCCATAATAAAATATGATTTATAAGCCTTGCAAGGAGAACAATGGTCTGTTATATATACCAAAATGTCAGCACTTTCCATTCTTCCACTTTCCTTCCTAATTCTCCATTATTCCCTCTTATCATGTCATAACTTTTTGAAGAATTTCCTTTATCCATTCTTAATGGATAGGTTTGATATTGACAACCTCTTGTACTGTTTCTTTGAATGAACATGTATTTCCTCTTCATTCCTTAAAGATAGTTTTGCTGGATATAAAATTCAGTTGATATGAGCGCCACTTCTTGTTTGGTTTGTTTTTGCCACTGTTATTTTATAAGAAAAAATTGGTTGTCATTTGAATTTATGTTCCCCTATTGGTAATGTATTTTTTAATCTGATTGTGTACATAACTTTTTTCATTTGCTTTATTTTTCTGAACTTTAACTACAGTTTGTCACTGTGTATTTCCCTAGGTTTATCCTGTTTAAAAGTCACTTAGTTTCTTGAATATGTAGGTTTGTGTCTTTCATGATATTTGAGAAGTTTTCAGTTGTTATTTCTGTGTGTATTCTTTTAGCTCTTCTCTCATTTTCTCCACTGGGACTCTAATGATAGTGTTCTATTGGTCTTTCAAGCTCTAATTACAGATTTTCAATCTATTTTTGTTAGGAATTCTTACCTCAAGTTTACTGACTATACTTTCTGTCATCCTCACTATGTTATTGAGCCTATTGAGTGAGTTGTTTGTTTCTGTTATTGTGCTTCTCAGTTCCACAGTTTCCACATGGTTATTTTAAAATAACTTTTATTTCTTTGCTGAGTTTTTCTGATTCTTTTTTTTTTCTATTTGTTTCTAGATTATTTGTAATGCTTTGGTAAGCACTTTATGATGCCTGATTTAAAATTTCAACGTCTGATTCAACTTTGTGTTAGCATCAAATCATTTAGGTTGGATATGGGTGTCTCACACTTTTGGTGATAAAGTAGATACTGGGCTGGGCTTCTTGTTGGGGTAGGATGCCTTTGCATTTCCCTCAGGAAAATTAGTATCTTGGTGCAGGAGTAGAGCCTCAAACAAGATGGGGAAGTGGAGAACTTCTAAGATTTAGGACGTTTTGTGATAGGACACCTCCTACAAGTAGAAGAAGGAGCTGCTTCCATGGATAGACTGTCCTTGTGTTTGGATCATTTCTGTGAGTGCCTTAGAGCTATCTGGTGTTTCTTAATGGATATTGGGAGATTGAGGTCTTCAGGGAAAATGTTCCTTCTCAAGCCAGGTTAGTTTTGGTGAAATCTTGCAATTGATACCTCGTTCATTTCATTGAGGGAGGTGTTTTCAGATCCTCATGGACCAAGAGGCTTCCCAGGCCAGGCTATTTGTTAGAGGGTTACATATTGTCCTCTTGCAAGGTTTGCTTGTAGACCCTGTGTCTCTGGGTGAGTGTTAAGACACTCAAGTCCATAGATACAAAGAGGCTTTCTGTGTTAGGCTTTTTTTTTTTTTTTTTTTTTTTTTTTTTTTTTTTTTTTGTAGTGGAATTCCTCTTGCCACTATCTCCATTCCATCCTGGTGGCTCTCAGTGAGAAATGAGAGTCTCAGACCCATAGGGATAAAGAGGCTTTCTGGATCACATGCCATTTATGGGAAGTACTTACATACTTACTTTGTATGGAAAGTTCATACAAAGTTTTCATCAACATTATAGTTCAGTGTGGTGGAAGAATAAGTCTACCTGAATGATCTTCAGTTGGGTTAAATTGGGTCACCTTATTGTATAACATTCATAAGATGTTCTGCTGTGTTGTTCCTCTAATCCTGGGTTTGTAACCAGTTTTCATTTGTTCTCCTTTGCTAATTCTCTGTTGGTTGCCTCTTTGATTCTATCGAGGTCTTACAGCTATACTTGGAAGATAGCAATAGAGTTTGGGTATTGAGAATTGACATGAATCCAATTGTATCAAAAGAGATAGGGAATAGCTTGAAATAAGTTTGACAGTACGGACAGTACTAGATTTTTAGTTCATATACACACTGAAGAATCTGAAGCAGAGATGTAATTTACTTTTATTTACTTCTTTTTAAAAGTTTTTTGCCCTAATAATAGTGTAAAGAATAAATTGAAGAATAGAAAGTTTAGAAACAGGCTGACATCTTAATATAATGTTGTTTTAGTCCAGAAGAGATATGATGGTGGTTTAGATTAGGGTAATGGTGGACATGAAAGGAATTTAATAGATTTTATATTTATTTTAGAATTAAGTTTGGGGCACCTCAGTGGCTCAGTCAGTTAAGTGTCCAACTTCAGCTCAGGTCATGATCTCATGGTTTGTGGGTTCAAGCCCCGCATCAGGCTCTGTACTGACAGTTCAGAGCCTGGAGTCTGCTTCAGATTCTGTGTCTCCCTCTCTTTCTCTGCCCCTCCCCAGCTCATGCTCTGTCTCTCTTTCTCTCTCTCACAAATAAACATTAAAACCTTTAATTAAAAAAAGAATTAAGTTTGATCTAGCTAATGAAAGAGTCACTATTAGAATTTTTCTGGAAGTAAGTCTTGTGACTACTTAAAATATGAATATTAATTAAATAGGTTAAAATGAAAAATTTTTGTTTTTGGTGTCAAGTACAAAAACTTACTGTCAGGATTGATGTCAAGAAGCTTACCATCTGTGTGTTCTCCTTGGAGTTTTAAGATTTCAAGTCTTATATTCTAATCATTAATGCATTTTGAGTTGATCTTTTTGTTAGGTGTAAAATAATGTTTATTTTAGATTTTCTTTTAATTCCTTTGAATACATCTGTCAAATTTTCCCAGCACCATTTATCAAAGAGACTATTCTGTCTCCATTACATATTCATAGCTCCTTTGTCATAAATTAGTTGACCATGTATGTGTGGGTTTATTTGGGGGTACTCCATTCTTTTCCATTGATCTTTGTGTCTATTTTTATACTGATGTCCTACTGTTTTGATTATTATAGCTTTGAAATATTGTTTGAAATCAGGAAGTGTTGGGGTGCCTGGGTGGCTCTGTAAGTAAAGTATATCACTTTGGCTCAGGTCATGATCTCAGGGTTCATGAGTTCGAGCCCCACGTCAGGCTCTGTGCTGACAGCTCAGAGCCTGGAGCAATGCTTCTGATTTTGTGTCTCTCTCTCATTCTGCCCCTCCCCAGCTCATGCGCGCGCTCTCTCTCTCTCTCTCTCTCTCTCTCTCTCTCAAGAATAAATAAAACATTAAAAAATAAATAAATCAGGAAGTGTTATACCTCACGCTTTGTTATTTTTCAAGATACTTTGCCTATTCAAGGTCTTTTGTGGCTCCATACAGATTTTAGAATAGTTTGTTTTAGATAGTGAAAAATACAATTAGAGTTTTTATAGGGATTGCATTGAATATGTAGATAGCTTTGGTTTGTATGGACTATTTAACAATATTAATTCCATGGGTATGGAATATCTTTCCATTTATGTCATTTTCAATTTCTGTCAGTGTCTTCTAATTTTCAGTGTACAAGTCTTTCACTTCCTTGGTTAAATGTATTCCTAAGGCTTTTTTTTTTTTATGCTGTTATAAATGGGATTTTTTTTTTCTTAATTTATTTCTCAAGTAGTTCATTATTAATATATAGAAATGAAACTGATTTTTGTGTTTATTCTGTATCTTGGAATTATTGAAATCATTTAATAGTTTAATAGTTTTCTTTTTGCTGGAGGCTTTAGTATTTTCTGTATATAATATCATTTCATTTGCAGGTAGAGGCAGTTTTATGTTTTATTTTATGATTTGGATGTCTTCTATTTATTTTTCTTGCATAGTTACTCCAACCAGGACATCCTCTACTATATTGAATAAAAATGGCAAGAGTAGGCATCCACATTTTTTTCCTGATCTTAGAAGAAAAACTTTCAGATTTTCAATATTATGATGTTATCTGTGGGCTTGCCATATGTAACCTTTATTCTGTTGGGTATGTTCCCTCTATACCCACTTGATTGAAAGTTTTTATCATGAAGTTTTGTCAAGTGCATCTTCTGCATCTACTGAGATGAACATAGGATTTTATACTTCATTTTGTTAATTTGGTGTGTCCTTGTGATTGATTTGGGGGTGTTAAACCATCTTGCACCCTAAAATAAATCCCACTTGATCATGGTGTATGATCCCTTTAATTCATTGTTTAATTTAGTTTGCTAATACTTTGTTAAGGACTTTTACATCTCTGTTCATCAGGGATATTGGCCTATAATTTTCTTGCCTGGTAGATTCCTGTCTGGTTTATACATCAGGATAATAATGCTGGTCTTTGAAAATGATTTGGAAACGTTTTCTCTCCTATATTTTGGAGAAAGATGAGAAGGATTAGAAGGAATATAGAAGGATTAGGAGAAGGATAGAAGATTTTCTATTTCTTTGTGATTCAGTCTTATAGGTTGTATGCTTCTACATATGTATGCTTATAACTTTTCATAGGAGTCTTCTGGTTTTTGTATACCTGTGATATTAATTGTAATGCTCCTTTTTTTTTTTAAGTTTTTTTCTAATATTTATTTTTGAAAGACAGAGCACAAGCAGGGGAGGGGCAGAGAGAGAGAGGGAGACACAGAATCTAAAGCAGGCTCCAGGCTCTGAGCTGTCAGCACAGAGCCCAATATGGGGCTCGAACCCATGAACCATGAGATCATGACCTGAGCCGAAGTCAGACACTTAACCAACTGAGCCACCCACATGCCCCAGTGCTCTGTTTTTAATTTCTAATTTTAATTATTCTTTTTTATGTCAGTGATTTAGCTAAAAGTTTATCTTTCCAAACACCATTCTTAGTTTTATTGATCTTTTCTACTGTATTTCTTGCCTCTATTGTATTTATTTCTGCTTTGATATTTTTAATTCTTCCCTTCTGCTAACTTTGGGCTTAGTTTGTTCTTCTTTATCTAGTTGCTTGAGGCCTAGTGTTAAGTTTATTTTAGATTTTCCTTTTTTTTATGTGTTTATTGCTACTATGAACTTTCCTTTTAGAATTGGTTTTGCTGTATCCTATAAATTTGTGTTTGTTATGTTTACATTTTAATTTATCTCAAAATACTTTATTTCTCCTTTGATTGCTTGTTTGACACATTGGTTATTCAGCATCATGTTCTTTAATATTTACATTTTGTGAATTTTCTAGTTTTTTTCTTGTGATTGATTTCTAGTTTCAAAACATTGTGATCAGAAAAGAGATTATGATTATAATTTTCTTAATTTTATTATAACTTTTATCTGGCATAACATACCTATTTCAGAGAGTGTTCTATGTGTGTTTAAGAAGAATGCATAGGGGCTCCTGGGTGGCTCAGTCGGTTAAGCGGCCAACTTTGGCTCAGGTCATGATCTGGTCCGTGAGTTCAAGCCCCGTGTCGGGCTCTGTGCTGACAGCTCAGAGCCTGGAGCCTGTCTCAGATTCTGTGTCTCCCTCTCTCTGACCCTCCCCCTTTCATGCTCTGTCTCTCTCTGTCTCAAAAATAAATAAACGTTAAAAAAAATTAAAAAAAAAAGAAGAATACATATTCTGCTTTTTGGATAAAAAGTTATGTAAATGTCTGTCAAATTCATTTGATCTAACTTATAGTTTAAGTTCACTGTTTCCCTATTTTATATCGGGATGATCTGTCTTTTAATGAAATTGGGGTACCAGCATCCCCAATATATTGTATTACTTTATTTATTTATTTACCTACTTATTTATACTTTGTTTATTTATTTATTATTTTAATGTTTATTTATTTTGACAGAGAGAGACAGAGTGTGAGTAGGGAGTAGGGGAGGGGCAGAGAGAGAGGGAGACACAGCATCCGAAGCAGGCTCCAGGCTCTGAGCCATCAGCACAAAGCCCAACACAGGGCTCAAACTCATGAACCATGAGATCATGACCTAAGCATAAGTCTCACACTTAACTGACTGAGCCACCCAGGCGCCCCTATTGTATTGCTTTCTATTTCTCCCTTTAGATCTTTTAATATTTGCTTCAAATATTTAGGTGTACCTATATTGGTTGCATAAATATTTTCAGATACTATATTCTCTTGTTGGATTGACCCTTTTATAATGACCTTATTTGTATTTTGTAACAGTTTTGGCTTAAGTCTCTTGTCTGTATAGCCTCCCAACTTTCTTTTGGTCTCCATTTGCATGAAATATCTTTTTCCATTCCTTCAGTCTGCATGTGCCCTTAAAGCATGTATTTGCGGTCTTTTTTTTTTTTTTTTAATCTATGCCACAACTCTATGTCTTATGATCAAAAATTTAGTCCCATTAAATTTAAAGTAATTATTGGTAGGTATGGACATACTGCAATTTATTAAAAAAAAAAAAAAATTTCTAGGGGCACCTGGGTGGCTCTGTCACTTGCACAGTCAACTCTTGATTTCATCTCAGGTCCTGATCCCAGGGTTGTGGGATCAAGTCCCCTATTGGGCTCTTTGCTGAACATGGAGCCTGCTTGAGATTTTCTCTCAGTCAGTCTCAGTCTCTCTCTCTCTCTCTCTCTCTCTCTCTCTCTCTCTGCCCCTCTCCTTTGTTCATGTTCTCTCTCTCAAAAAATAAACATAAAATAATTTAAAAATTTTTTCTAGATTCTTTGTAATTCCTTTGTTTCTTTCTTGTTTACTTCCCTTATGATTTGATAATTTTTTTGTGGTGGTATGCTTAGATTTCCTTCTCTTTATCTTTTATGTATTTATTGCAGGTTTTCGCTTTGTGCTTATCATGGGGCTTACCTGAAACTTTCGTTGTAACAGTGTTTTACACTGTTAACAACTTAATTTCAAATATATTCTAAGGCTGTATTATTTTTACTCATTCCCCTCATGTTTACATTTTTATGTGGCAATTTGCATCTTTTTATCTTGTGTAGCCTTTAACAAATTATTGTATTACAAATATTTCACTACTTTTGTCTGTTAACTTTCATACTAGATTTATAAGTGAGTAACCCAGCCCCATTACAATGTTAGATTATTCTGAATTTAATGGTATATGTATTAGTGAGATGTATTCTTTTGCCTGTTTGCTTGTTACTAAGTAGTGCCCTTTCTTTTCAGCTTGAAGAAGCCCCTTCAACAACATTTCTTGTATGGCTGATCTAGTGATGATAAGTCCCTGAACTTTTGTTCTTCTGGAAAAGTCTTTCTCTCCTTTAGTTCTGAAGGGCAACTTTGCTGGGTATTTGTGGCTGGCAGATTTCATTTGTCAGTTTGTTTGTTTTTTTTCAGCATTTTGAAAATATAATGCCACTCCTTTCTGCCTTGTGAATATTCTCCTGAAAAACCTGGTGATAGTCTTCAGGGGGTTTCCTTGTAAAGAAGTAGTTCTCGCCTTTCTCCTTTTAAGACTCTCTCCTTGTCTTTACCTTTCAACACTTGAATTATAATGTGTTTAGGTGTGGGTCTCTTTGGTTTCATCTTCTGTGGAATTTGTGGGCTTCTTGGATCTGGAAGTCCTCAGGTTAGTGTAGTTTTTGGCCATTAGTTCTTCAGATAAAATTTCTTTGCCTTTCTCTGTACTTCTTTTGGGACGTCTGTGATACAAAATATCAGTCCACTTGTGTATGTTGCATAAGTTCTTTAAGCGACTTTCACCCTTCCTTCTTCTTTTTCTTTGTGCTTCTTTGATTAGATGAATCAAACTGCCCTACCCCTGAGTTCATTGATCCTTTCTTTTAATTTATCTAGTGTTTTGTTCAACCTCTCTAATGAATTTTTTGGTTGAGTTATTGCACTTTTCAGATCTATGATTTCTGTTTGGTACTTTCTTATTTCTCTGTTGAAATTTTCACTTTGTTCTGACTATATTTTGAACTTTTTTTTTTTTTTTTTTTAAGGTAAATCACTTACCCTCATTTCATTAAGGTCTTTTTTCTGGGGTTTTATCTTCTTCTTTCACTTGGAACATATTCTTGTTACTTCATTTTCTTTGATTCTCTGTGCTTGTTTCCTATACCTTGGATAAAATGGCCACTTCTCCTAGTCTTTTTTTTTAAATTTTTTTTTTCAACGTTTTTTATTTATTTTTGGGACAGAGAGAGACAGAGCATGAACGGGGGAGGGGCAGAGAGAGAGGGAGACACAGAATCCAAAACAGGCTCCAGGCGCCGAGCCATCAGCCCAGAGCCTGACGCGGGGCTCGAACTCACGGACCGCGAGATCGTGACCTGGCTGAAGTCGGACGCTCAACCGACTGCGCCACCCAGGCGCCCCCACTTCTCCTAGTCTTTAAGGTTTCGCCTTGTAAAGATGAAATTTACTATCCAACCCTGACCTGTCTTAGCTCCTGGTTGGCTCTCAAATCTTTGTCCAAGCAGACTTCTTTGTTCTTAGTGGCTCCAAGTAGTGGAGGGTGTCAAGATCTCAGTGTCCCAAATCCTGGAAGATCTCAATCAGCACATGGATAGGCCAGTTGGAAGCTGGACCCTCAGGCAGCAGCTTTTAAAGTATGCAAATATATCTCTTTCAGGAGAAGACTGGTAGATGGGAGTTCTGTCTAATCCCTCTGCCCTTCAGTTAGTTAAGGACACTTAATATGTTTGCTCCCATCCTATTGAACCCATAGACACACACCCTGCTGCCACCGGAGCCAGGCCATGAAGGGGTTTGTCTTCTGGGTGGCAGCACAAAAGCTGAAGTTCCAAGTTTCTTGGAGGCACCAGTGACATGGGGTGGGGCAGAGAGAGGACATAAACATGACACCCACTGGCCTCTCTGGTCTCCAGAGAAAATACAGTATGTTCTTACTTCTGTGTTAAATTAGAAACCTGACCCCCAGAGTACAGCTTTTAAGGTAGGTAAATAGGCCTCTTTCATGAGAAGTCCGGGTGCCTTTAAATATGTTACCTCTGCATTGGGCCCTGGTGGGATAGCCACAGTGAGTCCATTCAAGCCTATGAAGAACTTAGTTTGCTATAATCTTGCTGGTTTTATGGAGATGATCCCCATTGGCTTTTAGAGTTAGATATTTTGGGGATTTCTTTTTCAGCTTACAGTCCCAAAAATTTGGGTGCCAAATGTGGAGTCGAAACCCTTTGCTCTTCAGGAAGAAACTGTAGTTGTAAGTTCCCTCCTGGTTGTATGCCATCATGTCAGCGGTGGATTTATGGAAAGATGATTTCACCCTCTCCTACCCCTTTGGATTTTTTTCTTCTTCTTCTTTGCCTAATGTATAGGATTTGCTCACCTAGTGTCTGAATTCCTCTGGAGGAAATTTTTCAAATGTAACTGTAGTTTTAGTATTCCTCTGGGATTAGGGGAGCTCTGGGGTTTACTTTGTCTCTGTCTTCTGTTTTTTTTTTTTATTTGATTATTTCTGCCATAAACTCACTAGCATTTTAGCACAAGTGTTAGTTTTAGATTATTCTATCTAATAACAGAATCAAGAAACTCTGAGTAATCACTCTCATTTTTATCTGATAGCTTCTGGAAAGTTCCATAAAGAATTGAAAATGGAAATACACATACATACACTATGAAGAGTTGGAATGGAAAAATAGATGTATACGTGTATACTTGCTTATGTACACAGTTACCTCCAACTTCATGGGAAGGAACGCAAAGTCTCTAATTGGATTAATGGAACCCTCACATTTGGGCTATCTTCTCTTAAAATATGGTATTTTCAAAATCAATATGCTATGGTGCTTGGAGAGAATAATGACTTTCCTCATTTAATTTTTTTTTCAACTTTTTTGTCATTTGGTCATTTGGATTTCAAAGACTTAGTATGTAAGGGAGCAGCGGTAGTTTAATCATTCTGTGTAAAAAAAAAAAATCAATGTCAATATTGGTCAGCTCTAACCTTGCTAACCCTGTTGGTTTTATGCTTACTCATATTTCATCTTACATTGTCATCATTGTGTGATTGTCTGAAAAACACTACAAGTTTAAACTTGGATCTGCTTCATAACACTACCTTAGCTTTTATTTCTGAGATGGCAAGTTGAGGTCATCCAGCTTTTCTTCCCACCTATTATTCTGTCCGCTCTGGAAATGAAGTAGTAAAGGAAATAATAAAAAGAGTGCCGATTAAAGGAATTGCAAGCCTAGGTTAAATGTCCTATGAGACTAGAGTCATTAACATTGTGGGAAGCAAACATACACATGTGTTGTGTTTCCTGCTGTGTTGGGTGCTGATTCCAGGTGTGGCTGTGGCTTTGATAAATGGCATTTAAGTTCAAACGTCCTGTCTATACTTTGTTAAAATTTCCTCTTTTTTGGTCCTATGATAAGGCAAAATAATAAAAAATACTAAAAGTATGAAGATAATTGTTTTTGAAAACAATGTTCAAATTAAATAATAATTTTCTTAGCCTCTATGAAAGATTCAGAAATTGAACCACAAAAAATCAATTTAAATGTATTGTTGAAGATAATTCTTTTTTAAAAACATCTTTCTCCTCAGGAAGTATTGAATAATTTCCTTGTAATGTCAGATGTTCTCTGTTCATTCTCTCTAATGTCACTTTGTCCATATTTTTCTTATAGGTCCACTTGATGGCACACCCCTCACTCCTTCCCCATCTCCAGTGTATAGAAATTAAGTTCCTATTAAGAATTCTGACTCAAACTTCTTTCCTTTTAGATCTTTGTATTCTTTCTTGCTATTTGATGTCATTTTGATATTTTCACTTTCATGGTAAATTCCCATTCTGTTTGTGTTACACTGTGACAAACAGCAGTCTATTTTCTGCAGTAGTTTTGCTTATTCTGATATAATCTCATTCATGTTGCTTTGCCACCTCTTTATTCAAACTTGCCCAGGATCAAACTTCTTTATTGCCTTTTTCTATTCTTTCTCACTGTTCCCTAATTGTTCTCTCGACTGCTATATCCTGGGACTGTCTGTGTTTATTATTCTCTTGTCTGCCTAGACGATGTCTATTTACAATTAGGCAGCTTCCTAAGGTTCAGTAACAATAGTCCTTTCAAGTCTGGTACGATTAAATGTCAGTTTCCTACAAACTCTGTCTTAGGAAACTAAGAAATACAGAATAGGGTCAGTTCCAGAGTATGGTCAGTTACTGGTGTACCACTGTGACTAAGATTGTTAGACTTTCACAAGCAGAGTAAAGAACATTCAGTTAATGGACATTCTGGAATCTCTAACTGCAGTTTTTAAGTCACCAAAAACCTCTCATTGCTTTTACTTTTCAGTATGGAAATACAAATATTTTTGTCTCTTGCCAATTTTGTCTATGAAATAGACAAAAAAAATATTAGAGATGCGGCAGTGTACTCATTAAAGACAGCACAATATGTTTCATCTTCATACAAGTGCCAGTCAACTTGTAGTGGCCACATGGGTCATAATGTTAGGAGGGAGTCTGAGGTCACGATTAATAGCAACCAATGGCAGCACCGTAATAGCACTAATTAATCAGATATCACTGATTAATCAGTAAAATCTGCCTTGAACTTAGAAACTGAGACTGATACCTAAGTATTATCTTTATCATCATTGATCTAACAGAAAACTGCTGAGGTCCTTCTTAGGGGGAATTGTGAATGATGACACCTCTGAATGAGATTGCCAGTGACCTACGAAATTACTGAAGAAGAGTTTTGCAGGCAGGAAGCTAGTAAATGAGACTGTTGCCACATTTTAGTTTCCATTCATGTTTTATTATTTTTAATGATCTTTAATTATACCATTATACCCACAATTCTCTGTAAAAATAAAATTGAAAAAAAATGACTTAGGTCTACTTAATCAACATTCTTAAGTCTAGTCTTTTCCTCTCTTCCCCAGAGATAACCATAGTTATGCGTTATTCACTTTTCCTATATTCAGTAAATTGGGGTTTCTTAACTTCAACATTATTGATACTTGACATGATATCATCCTTGGCGGTTGTTCTGTGCATGGTAGCAGCATCCTTTGCCTCTGCCTACTAGACACCAGTACCAAACCCTAATTGTGACACTAAAGAATGTGTGGCCGACTGTCTCCAATGTGCAAAACCACCCCCAATTGAGAACTGAACTATACACATAAGAATCCATAGGAAATGTATAGAAAGAGAATTCAGTTTAACACAGATGTGGAAGATGTTTTATCTAAGCTCACTCAACTCTGTTACAATTCTCTTGAAGTGTTCCTTACTGCATATTACTGTAAGGAAAGCCACATTTCCAAAACTCTTTTACAGTTCAGATTCTGCATGTTGTCTCCATTCAGTGAAGTTAAAGAATGAGTATTTGGAATTGAAGGCAAAGAAAATAGCATGAAGCAGCTATAGGACTCCTCTGGAAAGCATGACTATATCATATTTGGCTTCTCTGTGTGAGCTGTACCAGAAATCCAAAGCCAGGAACCTAGTTGCTTGGCTATGGAGAGATGTGGGGCCAATATTTTGTTGGTCCAGTTCATGGCAAACACAGTGTGGTCATGGAGTAAGGAATAGTAATAGCATTGTGTTAATTCTCTAGTGTTCCAAACATCACACGATCTGTATCTACCTAGTGGTTTAGTTCATCAGTGTTGTTCAGGGAATTAGTCAAGAGCTGATTATCTAGACTTTTCAGTTATTTTGTAACTCATGTGATAATTGATCATAAATAACAAATCATCTCCTTGTTACCCTCCCTAGAGGGTATCTGATCGTCAACAGCTGAAATCAATACTCATGTTTTGCTGCCTTCTGAAACTTTAATAAAACAAAAATGAAGAATGGTTAATTGTAAATTTACAATTCCAAAGAAGAGGAGTAGGGGCACACGGGTGGCTCAGTTGAGTGTCTGACTTCGGCTCAGGTCATGATCTTGCGCCCTGCGGCAGGCTCTGTGCTGACAGCTCAGAGCCTGGAGCCTCTTTGGATTCTGTGTCTCCCTCTCTCTCCCTGCCCCTCCCCTGCTCTTCCTCTCTCTCAAAAATAAACATTAAATAAATTAAAAAAAAAAAAACAAAGAGGGGGCACCTGGGTGGCTCAGTCGGTTAAGCGTCTGACTTTGGCTCAGGTCATGATTTCACGAGTTCGAGCCCCACATTGGGCTCTGTGCTGACAGCTCGGACCCTGGAACCTGCTTCAGATTCTGTGTCTCCCTCTCTCTCTGGCCCTTCCCCTCTCGAGATCTCTCTCTCTCTCTCAAAAAAAAAAAAAAAAAAAAAAAAAAAAAAAAAAAAAAAAAAACAAAAAAAAAAAACATTAAAAAAATAAAAACAAAGAGGAGTAGAGACTAGTGGATAGAGGATGTTACTAAACTTACAATGACAGAATGTGGACGAGGCATTAGATTTAGAAAGTCGATTATCAATTGCCTGCAGAGAATAATGCAAAGAAAAAGCAAGATAATTCATAATACAGAACCCTGAGTAGACTTAAGTATCAGAAGCACTGATATTATTGGGTGGGATATAAAAGTGAGAATGAGGACTAGTAAGTGTGGGATTAAAATCAGGGAAGTATGTAAAAGCATAATACGAAGCAGGTGTGTATCCCCAGGTTACTTTCTCATTCCATACATGACAGTCACTACTTGTCTCAAACTTGAATTGTTTACCAGGGAACTGGGAAAAAAAAATGAACTGAAGAGGCATCAGACTCAGGAGAGAAAAGAAAGAGCTGCATTGCAAAAAAAACCCAAAAGAAGTGTTCAGTGAAATTGAGCCCTGAGAACAGTGGGACCTCCAGCCATCTTCTATGATTAAGAATGCTGGTACCCACATTTACCTACCTCAAGTATGAGATAGGTGGGTCCTTCTATAGAGACCTTGAATAACCCAGTAAAACTGACTTCTAGATAATGGTATATAGAAGTTCTCCAACTAAATGCATGGGCCCCCAATCTGCCCATATCATCTTTCTTTAAGGAAAACCTTTAGTTGACAGTTTTTGTCCCCTCACTGCTCAACAGAGTGTCTATCAGTATTTTAGTGCCCTGAAATTAAGTATGAAAGAATACATCAAATATCAGATATTTGGGGGATATGGGTGTTGGGGGGGGAGAAGGAAGGCAGATTTGAGGGTATCAAACAACATGAAAGATAATGACCTAAACAATTAGGAGAAAAAAAGAATTAAGAGAAAATAGGACATATGTGCATACCTGCCTGTGTGTGTGTGAGAGAGAAAATCTCCAAATCAGCCAGCCTACGCCCTATTTTTTGTCTTTCTAGAGCATGAATTTAGGACCCAGTACTCTGGGACTCCCTGGTCTACTCACCTGGAGCCAGCTTCCAGGTCCATTACTTTTCTTCCCTTGTGGTTCTTCCAAATGCAGACTATATCCTCGTGGCAAAAGCTGCTTGGGAATGGACATCTACAAGTGATTGAACAGGCTTTAATCACGTCTAGATGTGCAACTAGAAGGAACTGTGCTGTGTCCTGCGGGAGCCTGGAAGGAGAGAAGTGGATCTAGCTAAGCAGAGCTTCTAGAGCCCAAGGTTGCTTCTCTTGCCTCAGCCACTGAAAATAAAAGTTAGCCAGGGCCTGTTCCCCACCTCCACCCGATAATCCTAGTGTAAGAGACTGTGCACCTTGTGGCAAATTTTTGAAACTCCATGGGCTTCAGATTTTGCATCTGTAAAAATGAGAAGCTAGAACTTTATCTCTGAAGATGTGTTAAGCACTAACGCTTCACCAAAAGTAAAGAAAATTAATAATTTTTTATACCCAACGTATCTTTATTTGCAGGGTCACATGAACAATAATTTTGTAAAACACTTTCATTTTCAAAAGACATGGATTAAGCACACATAAAGCAGCAGATTTAGTCATTTCTGTTTTTTTTTTTATTTTTAATTTTTAATTCTTCCAGCCTTGAGAAGACTTTACGTCAGCAGTAATAATGCCTCCTTTGACCGGCGGGGGCTTCTGGCAGTGACTCAACATCTTTGGGTTCATTTTTCCCTTAGACTAAGTTAAGATGCCAAACCTAAAACAATTTTTCTATGCAAGATTTAGCATGGAAGGAATTATTGAAACCACAGGGTGGAAATTAATGATTAGCCTGAGATGCTATTAGCATACCAGCAGGCGAAAAGACTAAATGAGCTATGATCTGAAGTAAAATATGTCATCCTGGAAATTGCAAGTGATATGATGGAGAAACAATGCTGGGTAATAGGGGAGGAGAAGGAATGAGCTATTAGACCGAGAGGCAAGGAGACAAGCATTTAAATTAAGAGGACAGGACAGTGAGACAGTGTGAGTTAAATGCCCGAGAACCCAGACTGAATGACAGTGGTTAGTGATTGCAGACAGGAAACAATCCATCAGCGGGGCTAGAATGCAGCTCTAAGGGGACTGGGCATGGAAGAGGATGCAAAAGGACTTTCCTGCTTAGATAAAGCAAGCAGACATAAAATTCATTCCAGGCACATTCCCTTAAGCGATATCATTAAGTGCTGCCGCAAGTAAAAGGCTCACTAATCAGAATATTACGGGGGGAAAAAAATGGGTGAGCAGATACAAAAAGACTGGGTAAATGTTGGAGATAATATACAAAAAAAAAAGGAAAAATGAAAGCCACTCTATACTCTTTTGGCAAAGGTGGGTATCAAAGTGCAGTAATTATATACATAGAGAATGAGAGACAGATAATCTCATCAAGAACTAGTTTCTTTGTTTTGGAAGGAAAGGTGTGTGGCTTTTGCTGTTGTCAACCTTTCACATTTGCTGTTTTCAACCTTACAAATAGTTACCAGCAAAATGGGTTTATTCAGGAATAGGTAAGGAATTGTAATTCAGGATAAGCAAACTGTGGCCAACCAGAGGCAAATCCAGAGACAAAGGGGAATGCAGCTCTTATTACATTTTCAGAAAATTGAGGAGGTTTGTTTTAAACAAAAGTTGACTGGAGAAGAACAACAGTTTGAGGTTGTGGTAGGTTCTCATTGGGTCCAGGTGGTGCTTAGTGCATTGCGGCCGGGCAGGAAGGAGTTTTTCTCTTAAAAGCAGGAGATGAAAGTCCTATGTGAGATGTCCTCCATGGACAACTAACTCTCACCTTCCTTCTTTGTGCTCATTGTGGAGTTCTATGTGCATAAGAGCTCCCCCTTCAGGGCTTTCCAAATCCAGTTTAAATGAGGTTTCCTTTATTTATTTTCACACTGTATAACATCGTTACCTTCATAGTGCTGTGCAAGCTGTGCTTATGACATGTCATTCCACTCTGTGTCTGGCTCCAGGAAATTCGAGTGGGGCAGAGAGGGAAATAAGCTTGTAGCTGCACAGCTAACTAGCCAGCGGGAATGAGTATTAGGTTTTTCCATTTTCTGTGAGTAAAAATAGTCAATGAAACTAGCTAACAAATTAGCCCCTTTAATCACCAGAAAGCATTTTTTCCACTATTAGACACAAAACGTAGGGATTTCTGGTTCCTTAACATTTCCACGTTCGAAGTTGGATTACTGATTCCAGCAAATCTTATTTATAAACAACAACCCCAAAAGGAATGAATAAGATTTATGAACACAGCACCCATGTATCCAGTCAGGTAAATTTTTTAAACATTGAAATTTATTTTTCCAACGTGCTTAGAGATTGAGAATAATGAATTTTGTTTATAGCTTTTCATTGTCAATGAAAAGGAATTGAAATCTTATTAAAATAATCATTGATGGGACTTTTTAAAGCAGACTCTCATTTTGTCAAGAGTATTTCCAACTTCTTTTATTCATTAACAAACTTTTTTCTTTTCAAGTTTTATTTCCAAGAACTAGGACTACATAGGGGAGTAGGATACAGTTGCTTTTCTCATGTAATCACACTCCAATATGGGAGTCAGCATTTTGTAATGAACAAGTGCAGTGGAGAAAATGCTCTAATGCCTGTTAGTGAAGAGGCTAAGATGACATTATCAACTTTCTTGGGTGATGAAATAATTATTTACAGAGAAGATGCTTGAGCTGGAATTTGAAGAATGAGAAGGGTTTGTCACTTAGTCAAAGTGGAGGTCATTTGGGGCTGACACCGGCATTGACATGTGCTCGTTAATGTGCAACAACATGAGTAGGGAAGTTATGTTTCTAAGACGATGGAGCATACAAAGAGTGAAAAAGAGGGCTAGTGAGCAGTAGGCAGGGGGTTAACCAATAGTGGAAGAGTTAAACAACATGAAGTCATGATATGATTATCACCAGTTTAACGCTGTGATTGGATATGTATTTATTTATTTATTTATTTATTTATTTTTTAATGTTTATTTTGACAGCATAAATGTGAGCAGGGAAGGGGCAGAGAGAGAGGGAGAGAGGATCTCAAGCAGGCTCCATGATGTGAGTGCAGATCCCAGTATGGGGCTCTATCTCACAAAGTGTGACCTGAGCCGAAATCTAGGGTTGGATGCTTAACTGACTGTGACACGCAGGCGCACCCACCTTTACTTTATGGTAAGATCATAGGATTTGCTTCTGCCTGATTTGATCTTGGTAATCAGTGATAACATACACTGTGGTCAACAAGCCATATTTGTCATCACAGACTAGTTTGATCTATTGATTTGCTTTTTACCAGGTCAGCCACCTGCACGGAATATTTGAGGTGGAATAAACAGAAGTATATCCTGTTTCATATTCTGCATGGATGTCTCAGAATGGTGTAATTTTTGGTTGGGCAAATCATAATTCTTTTCTTCCTGTTGTGAGAGTTAGCAAATTTCTCAGCCCTTTTAATGCCTTATTTATTAATTGATAAAAACGATTATCCAGACAGACGGCTTAGTTAAGGAAAATAGTTACTTTTATATCCCATGGGGAAGAACCATCTGCTCAGATTGGGGTTGGGGCATTTCCAGATGTTGTCATTTCCCTATAACCTGTGGAGTCTTTGTAATCCATTATTTCAACTGTGATACAGTACTCTCTATAGAGTAACAGCTGGCTTACATTATCCTCCCTATCAACACATGTAAAATATAAGGATACAGCCAAATGTACTGGATCAAAGCCAGAGCTCATTATCACATCTCTCCTTACCTCACCTTTTGATTCAAAGTTTAAAACTTCCATTATTAAACCTACAGTGGACATGAAAAAAAAAGTAAAAATGAGTACAGGACTTGAACAGACATTTCTGTAAAGATATACAAATGACCAATAACCACACAAATAGACACTCAACATCACTAATAATTAGGGAAGTGCAAATCAGGTTGGCTCTATAGCTCAGGGGTTAGAGCACTGGTCTTGTAATTAGGGAAGTGCAAATCAAAACAACAATAAGATGTTACCTCACATCCGTTAGGATGGCTAGTATTTTATTTCTTTTTTAATGTTTATTTTTGAGAGAGAGCACAAGAGGGCAGAAAGAGGGGGCAGAGGATCTGAAGAAGGCTCTGAGCTCACAGCGGCAAGCCCAACGTGGGGCTCGAACTCAGGAACCATGAGATCATGACCTAAGCCAAAGTCAGATGCTTAACTGACTGAGCCACCCAGGTGCCCCAGGATGGCTAGTATTTTAAAACTGTTTGAGCAAACAGAAAATAATAAGCATTGACTATTTGCAAGAAACAAATGGAAAATGACAAGTCCTCGGTATTGGCAAGATTATAAATCCAATACAATTGAAAGCAGGGATTCGGGTAGGTATACACACATGTTCATAGCATCATTGGATAAACTTTGATAACATTATGCTAAGTGAAGTAAGCTGGTCACCAAAGGACAAATGCTGTATTATTCTAGGATCCTAAATTAGTGGAATTCACAGAAAGTAGAATGGTCATTACCAGGGTCTGGGGGCAGGGATAAAAGGGAGTTACCATTTAATGGGTACAGAATTTCAGTTTTGGAAAATCAAACAGTCCTGGAAATGATGGTAAAAGTTGCACAATTATGTGAATGAGATGTATTTCATTCTCAACTGTACACTTACACTATTTTAAATGATAAATTTAACGTTATGTATATTTTAACATAATAAAATAACTGAGGTGAGTTTATTAATATTGTCAAAACTAATACCATGATGTTTTTTTGTTAATTTTTTTTTGTTTTATTTTATATTTAAAGAGAAAGAGAGAGTGAGCAGGGGATGGGCAGAGACAGATGAAGACAGAATCTGAGGCAGGCTCCAGGCTCTGAGCTGTCAGCACAGAACTCACGAGCAGTGAGATCATGACCTGAACTGAAGTTGGACCCTTAACAGACTGAGCCACCTGCCACCCAGGTGCCTCATAGTTGCATGAGTTCTAACTTGGAAGTTGTGCTTTACTTTTCCTTCCCAGATAGGGGACAGTTCATAGACAGTTCTTAATCTTTTATCTTTTACTCTAATAAGCTGATAAATGTATGATACTTCAATAAAATTAAAATACCAAATTGTCATTATGCCCTTAGTCTTTAAATTTTTTGTACTGGATCAAGGGTCGTAGTATGATATAACAGCTGAACAAGGAAGCGAGACATGAGGTCAGACTACAAAAGAAAGACTCTTAGATCATAATCAGAGATCCCACATGTAAACAAAATCAACAGAATATAAAGTTAAGAGTATGGTAAAGGTGTGTAATTACAAGCCAGAAATCTGCAGAACCTAAGGATCAAGAAGAAGGCCAAAGCAGTCACTGTTCAAAATTGAAAAAATTGGAATACCTGGGTGGCTCAGTCGGTTGAGCTTCCGACTTCGGCCCAGGTCATGATCTCGTGGTTCAGGAGTTCAGGCCCCACCTCGGCTCTGTGCTGACAGCTCAGAGCCTGGAGCCTGCTTTGGATTCTGTGTCTCCCTCTCTCTCTGCCTCTCCCCTGCTCATGCTCTGCCTCTGTCTCTCTGTCTCTCTGTCTCTCTGTCTCTCTCTCTCTCTCTCTCTCTCTCTCAAATAAATTTGAAAATTTTATTTTCAAAATCGAAAGAGCTTTGAGTAAATTTGCATTGCAGTAACACTGGAAAATGAGGTAGACCATGATGGGCTTCACCACGTAATTGATGTAATTGCCACCTCCACCAGTGGCAGTCTACACTAGGGGGCTGATAGAATGAGAGTAAGCATTATCGACAGAGTTAATTTTTCCCCACAGCACAAGGCAATATTAATACTAATAAGAACTAGCATCTGCATAGCACTTGTCATGCTCCTTACATCTCAAAAGCAGTGGTTCTACGTTTTTCTGCACCAGGGTTGGGTTGTGGTCCTATACTGGAAGGAAAGATCATGCCAATTCATTGTGCTCTGACACTGATGGATAAGTACTTCTGATAATCATGTTAAGAAACTTCAGTGATCTAAGATTCATGTCTTCAGTTATTTATAAAGAAGGAAGTGAAAATAATAAAAGTTTATAAAAAAGAGTTAATTTTTAACTATTACAAAAAGTAACTATCACAAAAAGTACAATGTTGATGCCCAGTCCTTTATAAAAGGAATAATCCAAGTAAAGAAACAATATTAAATGCAATGTTTATGGCTTCCAATAGTTAAAAAAAAAAATAGAATCAACTTAAATAATCATTTGTAGGGAAATAATTATTTTAAACATATTGTAGCAACATAAAATTTATAAGCAGTAAGGAAAAATGCAAGATAAAAATGATACAGTAAAATGACAACCATTTAAAAATACATAGTCATAAAACAGACACTACACATACCTAGTGGTAAATGAAAACGTATGTATTTTTTTTCTTTTAAACTTCATGTGATGATGCTATGTGAATTTAATAAGAAATGTATGACTTTAACTAGAATGGGTTAATAGCTCTCAGGTAAACAATATTTACATTACTTCAGTAATATCTGGGAAGCCTGTAAAATAAGTTCTGTTATCCCTACTTCAAAGAGGAGGAGGGGGGAGGAGGAGAAAAGGGAAGAGGACAAGGAGGAAGGGAAAAAACGGTGATAGTGGTTGTAGTAGTAACAGTAAATCATAGTTAGACTGGTCACACCGGTATCAGGTAGAAGATTTGGGATTTGAAAAGGGACTGGTCTGCCTTTGAAACTTGCCATTTTTATATTATGCATTCTTCATGCTCTACGCCATGTTGCCTCCATGCCTTGGAGCTCCATGCAATTCTCCCAGAACACCAGCTTTCATTTCTGATGAAGAATGCCAAGTGTGATTGTATCCCTGATCGCAAAAGCCTTCAAGTCTTCCCCAATTTCCCTCACCCATTTCTCATAGAGGTCTCCTTTTCTTCTCTAGTGTTGTTTGTTTTATATCAACACAATTTTAGAAGTTGGGTGAAGACAGTGTATTTCCTCAAAATCTGTATTCTCGTGCTGAAATGATTGTTTTTAAACTTTTAATTTTGAAATAATGGTAGACTCACTAGTCACAGAAATAGTGCAGAGGTTCCTTTCATCATCTTCTTTTCATGTTAACATTTGACACATCATAGTAAAATGATCAATACCAGGAAATTAAAATGGATACAATACTATTAATCAAACTCCAGATCACATTCAAGTTTCACCAGTTTTTCCACTAACTTCCTCTTTCCACTTCAGGATCCAGTGCAGGAGCCCACATTACATTTTTGTTGCTGTTGTTGTTTTCCCTTCCTCTCTTCCAGTATGAAACAATTCTTATTCTTATTTTTTTATAATCTTGAGACTTATGAATAGTACTACTGATTGTTTTGTAGTATGTTCTTCAACTTGGGCTTGTCTGTTTTCTCAGGATTGGACTGTGGTTATCAATGATTGGCATGAATATCAAAGAATCAAAAATAATATCAATGTGTCTTTTTATTGGTGATGTTACTTTTGATCACTTGGTTTGCTGGGTTACTTACTCTCTTTCCATCTTTGTTAGTAAATATATTGGGGTATGTGTTTTGAAACTATGAGAATACCCTGTTTCTTGTCAATTTTTTGACTGCTGCTCTTAATATCCTCTAGTAAATCCTGCCTGCAGCTATTATGTCTGTCGTGTTTGCCACTACTGATTTTCTGCTGAAATGTAATTTGAATCTGCAGTAGCTTAAGGATATATACATTACAAAAGACACATATATATGTTTTTCCTTTCTCAGATCCTCAGTTCCTACCGGGAATGTAAATGTATCTCTTAATATTGTTCTTTGCCTTAATCAGCATTGAATTCCATGAAAAAATGCTAATTACCTTCAGTCCATAATCTCACATTTCTCAGCCACCTCATTTTCTTTGGAACTGGAGTCGCCTGAGCAAAAATTAAGACTGCACTGTGTGCTGTGAGTCTGTTTCCTGCATAAATTCTGATGGGGAAACCATCAGCAGTATGCCTTTCAATATGATAGATACCAAGAACCAAAAAAATCCCATTGATTTTGTTAGATATTCTCTAGTTTGGGCCATTAATGAAACAAATTTGATTACATGTAAGAAAAGTCTCTTCAGGCTTTGTTTTATTACTGTCCAGGCCTTCTTATCCTGTGTTTTTTTTTTTTAAAGGAATCATAGTAACAGACTGAAATGCTGTATTCCCATAACACTAAAGGAAAAGTTTCCCTTAAGGACAATAGGAGGAATTAAGTGACTGTAAGAACCCCCATCCTCATATTCCATCAAGACAGAGAATTAGAAGAAACAACTTAAGGCATAGGATTGGCTATTCCACTTATATTTATGTGTGTCCCCAGACAAGTCTTCCTTTGACTTTGCTTTCTCTAAAACTAGACAGGCAAATAAGATCTCACGCATTTCTCAGAGCTTTGAAATGTTAGTTAAACTGAGAGAGGCCAGGTATAAATTAGTTAAGCAATAGCACTGATTTTTCCCAAATATATATTTTTTCATTTTATTTAGGAATAACACTACTTGGTTTTTTTATCTGCTTCCTTTTTAGAAATGAACTCTGATAAGTAGATGATAGGTTTAAAAAGTTAATCCATATATATATAGATATAGATAGATATATATAACCTTATTTCTATCATTTGTATATTCAAATACTCAATATTTTATAAGTTATATCAAGACATAAAAAGAGTCATGTTCATTATTTTCTCTAACCTGTAAAGGGCATTCCTAGTGAATGTTCTTTCCATCTGAAACAAATTTGTTTTTCAATTTGCCTATGCCAGAACAATCTTAGGCAATATTGTATAGCAAGTCATTGTAATCTTTGCTTTCCCTTATTTTCCTTCCTTACTCCATTCCACATGCAAAACTATGAATTGACTGCTGCTAGGATCTTTGTCTTAGCCATCTGTTTTTTTAGTGCTTGTACAGTATTGGCATATTGTAGGCATTCAGAATGTTTTTGGTTGAACTCAATGGAATTGATTGGGATGAAATGCAAGATTGTTTCTGGTTAGGAATGAGAAATCTGGAGACAGAAACAGAGAGTCTGAGGCCAAATCCTAGATCGATCACTCAAAAACTGACACATGGCATTTAGCCAGCCCTCAGTTTCTTGACTAAAAATATTTTTTAAAATGTCCTTAGAATGTTTCTATGAGACTAACAACATACTGAACTTCCTCTCCACTGACAGAATATGTCTCCATAATATGAAGAGGTGCCATTACTGAACCATAAAATTAAAATATTTATGGAATATAGAATGCAAAGGAGATTAGATCAAAAGCAAAGCAAAAGCATCATGAGATGGAGCAAAGGTCAGCAAGTGAAAAATTTTGACACCCCCAGTTCTACATAAAAAATAGGCTATTCTTAAAGCTCTGCCTAACTTAATATCCCATGAACATTTTTCTTTCTAAAGCAAGTGCCTAATTTCTACCTAGAGAAATGTCTCATGTGTGAGAAATAGGATCTGCAGAAAAAGAAAGCATTGCTGGACTTGTGAAATAAAAAGAGAAAAACTTATATCCATAAAAGAAATTTGCTGAGATACTATTACCTTCTTATTTTGGAAATTAGGGGATGCCTACTTTTCTCTGTAATGGAAAAATCTGTTAGTTGGCATGTACTTATTGGCAAACTTATTTAAAAAACTACTTTAATAGAATTTGCTGTTAAAGCTCATTTGGAGGAGGGAACTACTGAGAAAATAGGACTATATACCTATATAGAAAACATATACCAGCTATTTCTACTGATCAACCTGATTTTCCACTTAAAAATATGAGAAATAACCCTTATCACCTGACAATTCAGAAAAACAAAACCAAAAACACAGCTATTTGAAAAAGGAACAAGATATGGAAACAAAATCTGACTCAGGGATAGAGAGCAAAAATTTTTAAACTCTAGATCATATTCTTAAGATGTGAATAGTCATTATCTTTACAAAACAAGTAAAATACAACAATAATTTATCAGGAATTAAAAATAAAATTATCAAAATAATTTAAAACTTTAATAGAATGGCTAATTAATAGGACAAATGCAGTTACATACTTAATTAGTAACCACAAAGTTCATTTGGGGAAAAAATCCTTTAGAATCCAAGTCAAGAAGAAAACAGTGAAAAATATGAAAACATTTAGAGATAGGAAGCCTTAACCACCTAAGAGACAATTACCAACAATATTATAGAAAAGTATTTTCCTAATCTAAAACATTTTAGCAAGTTTATACTTTCAAAATGAACAAATACACTTTATCATAAACAAAACTAAAAAACATTATGCACCTATATGTTTTAGATATATGATCTTGATATTGATTGACAATGATATTATTTACAGGAACATGAAATTGGTTATCTACAAATAAATGCAAGTCATTGTCATGACTTCCAGTCACCAACACATGAAGATAGAACGTAATGTTAAATTTCCTTTAAATTCTGAAAAAGTTAATATGTTCTAAAAGTTCTATATCTAGCAAACTAGCATCAAAAGTATGTGGGTATGTGTGTGTTCAGTGAAATGAATCCATACATATTCTCTATACTTAAAAAAAATACTGAAGATCTTATGGTAAAAGATTGGAGAAGAAAACAAGACTGGAAAAGAAAAAAAATGGTCAACATGAAATATTACAGACACAGATTGCACTTGGCTGTGGACCATGAGGCATCAGTGAATCATGAGGGAATTAAAGGAAATTGCACTTCACTTCAAAGACTGGAAAATTCTCCTTTAAATAGCATGTTTACTTACTTTTCTACATTATATAAACATACTGACCATCCTGCATTTCTACTTAGATAATGTATTAAAACTATCTTACAAACTCAGTGTATGCATGAAATATTTCCAGCAACGTGGATTATGTATACATTTTATACTGCTTGAAATGTCTAAATTCTGTCTGTTCAAAACAATTGTTAGAGCAATTAATTTCACAACAGTGAAACCCTACTCTCCACAAGCATTGTTCCAGAAAGAAAAAGTACAATATTGTTCTTTCTGGAGAACTGGTTTGTCACTATTTTCAAAATAGGGAGTGTTTCAGTCAAATCAGAAGAGGTAAAAGTAGCAGTTTCTTTTGAAATCAGTGAAAAGAACAATATTAAAAAATAAAAGTTTTATAATTATCATCAGTGAAGTAGCTGGTACTAAGTAAAGGACAAGATAAACCCATTCATGTACCATATACAAAGAAAAATATAAAATAATGAAAGTGAACATAACTTTTTTTGTCCATGCAAAGAAGGACCCCAAATTTCTTGGCATAATTTTAGATCAGAAGTGAGATGGAGCATTTTTAACATCTATCTAAAGCTTTGAATTTAAGATTATCTACACATAAACATCAACTCACATTTTCATAAATATGCCTTTTTTTTTCCTACTCCAAATAATAAAGAGAAGAAGTCTCAAGGAAGAGACCATATTGACTCCTATCTTCTTCATTACCAGTTTTTCAACTGTCACATTGAAGCCTGTAATTCCTATCACTGGTGTCTCAAATAATATAGTAGGTAATACTTTAAAGAAGCTATATTAGGTTTCTCTTGCTGATATAACAAATTACCAAAATTCATGGTTTTGAACAATGCAAATTTACTATTTTATAGTTCTGAAGGTGAGAAGTCCAACACACATCTCACTGGGCTAAACATGAATATGTCAGCAAGGCTGTGTTCCTTACAAGGCTCCCATGGAGGATCCATTTTCTTTTCCAGCTGCCAATGGCCACATACTGGTTTGGGCTTTTCCTTCCACCTTATAGCGAGTCATATTGCACCTCTCTGACCATTTTGAAGTTACAGCTCTCTCTGACTCTGATGTCAGCCAAGAAATGGTCTTTTAAGGACTTTCAAAATTAGATAGGGCCCCTTCGGATAATCTAATATAATCTCCCATCTCAAGATACTTATTTCAATCACATCTGCAAGGTCTCTTTTTCCATGTAAGGTAACATGTTACAGGTTCCAGTGACTAAGATGTGGACATAATTAGGGGTCCATGACACTGCCTACCACTGTCTGCCTTCTGCCCCCCAAAGATGCACACTCTTTCACATACAAAATACATTCACCTGATTGCAGCATTCTAAAAAGGGTTATTTTTAGATTTATCTAAAACCCATTATATCATTGACTCAAAATTCAAAATCTTACCTAAATCTCATTCGTTCAAAATTGCAAAAACCTATTATGTAAAACATCAAAAAGAGATATTAGTGTTACTCTGCGAATAATCCTTTCTGGGGCCTCCTCTCCATCTATGGACTTATGGAACTAAAGAGGCAAGTTATCTGTTCGTAAAATACTGTGGCAGGGCAGGCATAAGACCACAGTTACAGAAATTCTGGAAAAGTCAAAACAGAAGGAAGAAGTGTCATGGCTTCCAAGAAATTTCAAAATCCAGGTGGAAAAATTCCATTAGATTTGAAATCCTGGGATTAATCCTAGGTGCCTCAGGTAACTTGGGTTCCCAGTTCTGCCCTCTGAAGCATCCTCCATTTCTCATGAATGCTAATGTATGTTTTGCATCTGGGTTGTCTTATCAGCCTATTTCCTTTCTACAGAAATTTGTGGTTCTATCAACTTGATTTAGTATTGTAGTCTCTCTAGTCCTTTGAGTTCCCAGCCAGCAGTGTTTGTACTGGTTAAAATTCTGAAGACTCTTGTGGATCTCTTGTGCATGTTGTGATGTTCACTCCATTAGTCAAATCTTCCACAGATCTTTCCTAGATAATCCCGTCTCTATTTGTGGCTTTTGTAGAGATGGCCTAAGGATAATGCTAAAGCTTCTTAGATGCTGTCCAGTTAGATTGAGTGTATATGTGAGACAATACTTTAATCTCCTCAAAGACCCATTGATTGATATGAATGAATACTATGACGTTTTGACTTTTCTGAGGTATTAACAGAAAGTGGTACAGCCCCCATGCTTGGCCTTCTCTTCTGTATCATGATTTACTAATGGTGCGTCTCTTAATTTTGGTATTTTCTTTTTCAGTCTGAATAGTCTGAGAATGTCCCAAATCATCCAAGACTGTATGTTTCTTTGTTTTTTGTCTGTTTAATAGTTGTTGCTTAGTTTATCCCTTCCTTCTACCATTTTGCTATAAGCAGCAAGAAACCAGGCTTCATCTTCAAAACTCTGCTTAAAAATCTCCCATTAAATATATAATTTCATCACTTACCAGCTCTACTCTCCACATATCTGAAGAACCAGTTCTGCTAAGTATTCTGCCATTCTACAGCAAAGACTTTCTTTCTTCTAGTTGCCAGTATCACATTCCTCATTTCCTTCTCTGCCTTTGCCAGCTGTTCCTTTAATGTCCATTGTTTTTACTAACCATCTGTTCACAATGATTTTGGATTCTGTAAGGATATTTGTTTTCTCAGACCTGTTCCTCACTTTTTTCTGAGTCCTCACTAAAAGTAATTTACATCGGTATTTTTACTAACAGTTTGTTCAAGGAAATCTAGCCTTTTTCTGTTATGCTCCTCAAAACATTCCCAGATTCTGCCCATAGCCCAGTTACAAAGCCATTTTCACGTGTTTAGATACTTAGTACATCAGCATCTCATTTCTGGTACTGAATATATGTTAGCACTTTGTTAGAGTAGCAATATTAAGCTAAAAGAAATAGTGTCTTAATGAAAATTTATGATCTTACATATTTGTAGGTTAGAATTGTAAAAGAGGCCTTATTGGATTTAAATTAATTTACCAGCACGGTGGTGTTCTCTTGGAGATTCTAGGGTAGGATCTGATTCCTTGCCTTTCCTAGCTCTTAAAGAATAACCACATTTCTTGACTATTGGCCCCCTTCCTTCATCTGAAATCCAGCAATATGGCATCTCTCTGACAATTCTCACATCTTCTTTTCTGCCTACAGCTGGGAAAGGTTGTCTCCTGTTAAAGATCACTGTGATTAGATTTGGCCCCCTAGATATCGAGGACAATCTTCTCATCTCAAGACCCTTAACTATAATCAAAGTTCCTTTTGTCATTAAGGTAATACATACACAGGTTCTGGGATGGGAATTAGAATGTGGACATCTTTGCAAGCCATTTTTCTTCCTACCACTGGTGGCCTCATCTGAATAGACTTAATAACTATCAAGAGCTTCTTTTCTTTTTTTTTTTTTTTTTTTTTCCTCTTTGAGTACTTGCTGCCCCACACCTCCATCATTTTAATCTTTGAATGAGTGTGATCATCTGTCTAATCATTTGGCCAATTAGCCTTGCTTCCTTAATCTCTATGGGCTTCTTGGCAGCTGACAATGGATACAGAGGCAGACTGTTGTAGATCTTTTTGAAGCCTGGGTTCCCCAGAAAACAGACTGCAAAGTAGAATGTACATTGTAGGAAGCTTGTTAGGGAGTGTTTTGGAGATCTTCAGTGTAGAAAGGGAGGGAAAGAAACAGCAGGGTTTGGCAGAGAAAAATATCAGGTTATAATATAGTCTCAACAAAAGCCTCAGGTGACAGTATATTGCAGAAGGAATTTCTAAAGCTAGGTGTACTCTTTAGATTATTCTCTGTTACAGCAAGAGGACCAGGCCTTTATGCTTTGGAAGCTATGAATCATTGAATGTAGGCTACCCACAAAGAAGTAAGGCAGTCTCTCCAATCTAACTTCCAGAGGAGGCTAGAAGTTGAAAGCCATCAGACAGCAGTACTCATAGCAGCTGGAGAAATAAGCTCTTCAGTCTTGCATGGGGATCTCAGAAGGACACCACAGCATCTATTCCTCCAGAGTTTGGTTTCTTAACCTAGATCTGATCATTGCCACATATATTCTTACAATATATGTGTTATCTGTTACTCTAGTGATGATGTCTGCCCAAGCCACTCATACAGCTACTACCCAAATTTCCATTAAAACTGAGTATTTGCTTGTTTATATATACCACTTCCAGATTCATCCCATCACTCCTGTTAACAAATGCTGCCCCATCATCCTGTTTGATTTGAGTTTTTTTTTTTTTAATGTTTATTTATTTTTGAGACAGAGAGAGACAGAGCATGAAGGGGGAGGGGCAGAGAGAGAGGGAGACACAGAATCCGAAACAGGCTCCAGGCTCCAGGCTCCAGGCTCCGAGCTGTCAGCCCAGAGCCCGACGTGGGGTTCGAACTCATGGACCATGAGATCATGACCTGAGCCGAAGTCGGACGCTTAACCAACTGAGCCACCCAGGTGCCCCTGATTTGAGTTTTGATGTAAGAGAGTCAATCAGGTGGAACTGAAGAAGGCAATTTCCCCTTCTACAGGGCTGTCGATTTTCTACAGTAATCCAACACATCCAATTTAGTCCACAGAGTGGGATGGTGTTAGTTAAGAAGGAAGCCAATACTTCACATCCTAAAGTTACCTGCAAATGAGAAGTGGAACTGAGAAGTCTTGTTCCTTCTGTCATTTTCCTATACACAATGACATGAGTAGATTTGGAGTCAGAGCTGTATTAAAAGTCAAGATCCACCACTTACTGATACTGTGACTCATGGCAAAAAAAAACAAAAAACAAAACAAAAAAAACAAAACTACATTGAGCCTCACTTCCTTTACTTCCAAAATTTAAATAATTATTCTAATATTGTCTATATGCTGAAAAACATAGTGATAGAAGGTCTCTGCAGGTGGCACAGAATTACTGTTCATAATGCATTCATTTTTTCTAGGTTATTATTATATCTTTAATCATCTTTCATCTCTCTTTCCCTTACCTTTTTCTATTAGCCACCATCCTTATTATGTACTTAGTATGCATATATCTATTATAATAAGCCTAGAAATAAAAATAAAAATTAATACATAAAATAGTTGTTTTAAAAAGAAACTTTAAAAAAATTTTAATTTAAATTCTAGTTACCTAAAATACAGTGTAATATTTGGTTGCAGGAGCAGATGTATCACTTACGTGTAACACCAGGGCTCAACACAAGTGCCTTCCTTAATACCCATCACCCGTTTAGCCCATCCCCTGCCCACCTCCCTTCTGGCAACCTTGTTTGTTCTCTATAGTTAAGAGTCTCATGGTTTGCTTCCCTCTTTTTTCCCCTCTTTCCCTATGTTCATCTGTTTTGTTTCTTAACTTCCACACATGAGTGAGATCATATGGTATTTGTCTTCCTCTGATTGACTTATTTCATTTAGCATAATACTCTCTAGCTCCATCCACATCATTGGAAATGGCAAGATGTGATTCTTTTTGATGGCTGAATATTATTCCATTGTATATACATATCATGTCTTTTTTTATCCATTCATCGGTCACTAGACATGCATGTGCATGTATATCGGCACATTTGAATCAGTATATTTGTATCCTTTGGATAAATACCTAGTAATGCAATTTCTGGGTAATACAGTAGTTCTATTTTCAAAATTTTCAGGAACTTCCATACTGTTTTTCAGAGTGGCTGCACCAGTTTGCATCCCTACCAACAGTACAAAAATGTTCCCCTTTCTCCACATCCTTGCCAAAATCAGTTGTTTTCTGAGTTGTTAATTTTAGCCATTCTGACAGGTGTGAGGTGGTATCTCGTTGTGGTTTTGATTTGTATTTTCCTGAGGACTAGTGATGTTGAGCATCTTTTCATGTGTCTGTTAGCCACTGGTATGACTTCTTTGGGAAAATATCTATTCATGTCTTCTGCCCGTTTCTTCACTGGATTATTTGTTTTTTAAGTGTTGAGTTTGATAAGTTCTTTATACTACTCTTTATCAGCTATGTGATTTGCAAATTCTTTCATTACATGGGCTGCCTTTTAGTTTCGTTGATTGTTTCCTTCGCTGTGCAGCATCTTTTTATCTTGATGAGGTCCCAATAGTTCATGTTTGCTTTTGTTTCCTTTGCCTCTGGAAACATGTCTAGTAAGAAGTTGCTATGGGTGAGGTCAGAGAGGTGGCTGCCTGTGTTCTCTTCTAGGATTTTGATGGTTTCTGGTCTCACATTTAAGTCTTTCATCCATTTTAAATTTATCTTCATGTTTGGCGTAAGAAAATGGTCCAGTTTCATTCTTTTTCATGTTGCTGTCCAGTTTCCCCAACACCATTTGTTGAAGACACTATCTTTTTTCCATTGGATATTCTTTCCTGTTTTGTTGAAGATCAGTTCACTATACAGTTATGAGTTTATTCTGGGCTTTCTACTTCTTTTTCATTGATGTATGTGTCTGTTTTTGTGCCAGTACCATCCTGTTTTGATTACTAAAGTTTTTTAATGTAACTTAAGTCTGGAATTGTGATGCCTCCAGCTTTGCTTTTCTTTTTAAAAATTGCTTTGGCTATTTTGGGGTCTTCTCTGGTTCCATACAAGTTTTAGCCTTGTTTGTTTTAGTTCTGTGAAAAACATTGTTGGTATTTTGATAGGGTTTGCATTAAATGTGTGGATTGCTTAGGTAGTGTAGGCATTTTAACAATATTTGTTCTTCAGATCCATGAGCATGGAGTGTTTTCCCATCTTTTTCTGTTGTCTTCAGTTTGTTTGATCAGTGTTTTATGCTTTTCAGAATACATGTCTTTAATTTCTTTGGTTAGATTTATTCTTTCTCCTAGGTATCTTACTTATTTTGGTACAGTTGTAAGTGGGATGTCTTCTTAATTTCTCTTTTTGCTATTCATTATTGGCATGTAGCAATGCAACAGATCTCTATACATTGATTTTCTATCCTGCAATTTTACTGAATTCATTTGTCAGTTCTAGCAATTTTTTTGGTGGGCTTTCAGGTTTTTTACATACAGTATCATTTCATTTGCAAATAGTGAAAATTTTACTTGTTCCTTATGGACTTGAATGCCTTTTATCTCTTTTTTCTATCTGCTTGCTGTGGCTACAACTTCCAGTACTATGTGGAATAAAAGTGGTGACAAAAAACATTTCATCTTGTTCCTGACCTTAGAGGAAAATCTCTCAGTTTTTCTCTGTTAAGTATTATGTTAGCTGTGAGTTTTTCATATATGGTCTTTGTGATGTTGAGGTATGTTCCCTATAAACCGTCTTTGTTGATGGTTTTTATCTTGAATTGATGTTGTACTTTGTCAAATAATTGTTCTGCATCTATTGCAATGATTATATGGTTCTTATCCTTTCTCTTATTGATGTGAGGTATCAGGTTGATTGACTTGCCAATATTGAACCACTCTAGCAACCCAGGAATAAATCTCACTTGAGTGTGGTGTTTGATTCTTTTACCATATTGTTGGATTCAGGTCGCTAGTATCTTATGAAGGATTTTTGCATCTATGTTCATCAGAGATGTTCCTTTAGGCCTGTAGTTCCTTTTTAGTGGAGTCTTTGTCTGGTTTTGGTCAAGGTAATGTTGTCCTCATAGAATGAATGTAGTTTTCCTTCCTTTTCTATTTTTTGGTATAGTTTGTGGAGAATAGGTAGTAACTTTTCTTTAAGTGTTTGGTATAATTCATCTGTGAAGCCATCTGATTCTGTACTTTAGTTTGTTGGGAACTTTTAAATTAATGATTCCACTACTTTGCTGGTAATTGGTCTGTTCAAATTTTCTGTTTTTTTCCTGTTTCAGTTTTGTGTTTAGTGTTTATGTGTTTCTAAGAATTCATTCATTTCTTCCAGATTTTCAAATACATTGGCATATAGTTTTTCATAATACTCTTATAATCCTTTCTATTTCTGTAGTGTTTGTTATTTCTCATCTCCCAATTCTTATTTATTTTATTTATTTTTTAGTTTCTAGAGCATTTATTTCTGCTCTAATCTTGATTATTTCCTTTCTGCTGATGGTTTTAGGTTTTGTTGGTTGGTCTTTTTCTAGTTCCTTTAGGCATAAGGTTAGTTTGTTTGAGATTTTTCTTGCTTCCTGAAGTAGACATACATTGCTACAAACTTGCCTCTCAGAACCACTTTTGCTGCATCCCAAAGGTTTTGAACTATTGTATTTATATTTTCATTTGTTTCCATTACTTTTTAATTTCTTCTATTTCCTCGTTGACCTATTCATTGTTTAGTAGCATGTTATTTAACCTCCATGTATTTGTGGTCTTTCCAAATTTTTCTTGTGGTTGATTTTTAGTTTCATAGTGCCGTGATCAGGAAAGATGAATGATATGACTTCAATCTTTTTTAATTTGTTGAGGCATGTTTTGTGATCTAATAAGTGATCTACTCTGGGGAATGTTCCTTGTGCACTTGCAAAGAATATGTATTCTTCTGTTTTAGGATGGAATGTTGTGAAACTCTGTTAAATCCATCTGTTCCATTGAGTCATTCAAAGACATTGTTTCCTTATTGATGTTTCTTGTTCTGTCCATTGGCGTAAGTGGGGTGTTAAAAGTCCCCTACTACTATAGTATTAATATCAATTAGTTCCTTCAAGTTTGTTTTTAACAGTTTTATGTATTTGGGAACTTTCAGGTTGAGTGCATAACTATTTACAATTGTCATTTCCTCTTGGGTTGTCTCCTTTATTATTATATAGTGTCCTTCTTTGTCTCCTGGCTCAGTCTTTGTTTAAAGTGTATTTTTTCCAGTATAAGTATTGCTACACTGGCTTTCTTTTGATGTCCATTTGCATTATATATGTTTCTCTATCCCCTCACTTTTGATCAGTGGGTGTCTTTATGTCTAAAATGAGTCTCTTGTAAGCAGCATATAGGTGGGTCTTGTTTTTTCAATCAACTCTATCACCTTGTGTATTTTGATTGGAGTGTTTAGTCCATTTACATTATAAGTAATTATTGATAGGTATATATTAGTTGCCATTTTATTACCTGTTTTGTGTTTGTTTCTGGGGATTTTCTCTGATCCTTTCTTGTCTTTCTCTCTTGCATGGTCTGCTGATTTTCTTGAGAGATTTGTTTGGATTTCTTACTCTTTATTCTTTGCACACTTATTAGTGGTATTTGATTCATGAGTGTCGTGAGGTTTGTATATAACCTATTCAGCATATAGCAGTCTATATTAAACTGATGGTCATTGGGGTGCCTGGGTGGCTCAGTCGAGCGGCCAACTTCAGCTCAGGTCATGGTCTCACAGCTCATGAGTTTAAGCCTCGCATCGGGTTCTGTGCTGACAACTTGGAGCCTGGATCCTGCTTCAGATCTGTGTCTCCCTCTTTCTCTGCCCCTAACCCACTTGCATTCTGTCTCTGTCTCTCTCAAAAGTAAATAAACATTAAAAAAAAAAAAAACTGATGGTCATTTAATTTTGAACCCATTCTTTTCCTTTCTCCTCCACACATCTTAGGTATATGGTGCCATATTTACAGCCTTTTATTTTGTGTGTTTTTCAACTGATATTTGATAAAAAATACTCATTATTACTGCTTTGTTTTCTACCTTCATAGTGTCACTTTTGGTCTCATTCCCACTCAATGGGTCCCTTTTAATATTTGTTGGTTTAGTGGTCATGAACTCATTCAGCTTTTCTGTGCCTTGGAAACTTGTTATGTCTCTTTTTATTGTGAATGATAGCCTTGCTGAATAGAGTATTTTTGGCTGTAGATTTTTCACATTCAGCACTTAGAATATATCAGGCTACTCCCTTCTGGCTTGGCAAGTTTCTGCTGAAAAATCCCCTCATAGCCTTATGGGGTTTCACTTGTATGTGACTATCTGCTTTGTCTTGCTGCTTTTAAAATGTTTTCTTTTGCTCAACATCGCTCCTCATCAGAGAAATGCAAATCAAAACCACACTCAGATGTCACCTCACGCCAGAGTGGCCAAAATGAACAAATCAGGAGACTATAGATGCTGGAGAGGATGTGGAGAAACGGGAACCCTCTTGCACTGTTGGTGGGAATGCAAACTGGTGCAGCCACTCTGGAAAACAGTTGGAGGTTCCTCAAAAAATTAAAAATAGACCTACCCTATGACCCAGGAGTAGCACTGCTAGGAATTTACTCAAGGGACACAGGAGTGCTGATGCATAGGGGCACTTGTACCCCAATGTTTATAGCAGCACTCTCAACAATAGCCAAATTATGGAAAGAGCCTGAATGTCCATCAACTGATGAATGGATAAAGAAATTGTGGTTTATATACACAATGGAGTACTACATGGCGATGAGAAAGAATAAAATATGGCCCTTTGTAGCGACGTGGATGGAACTGGAGAGTGTTATGCTAAGTGAATTAAGACATACAGAGAAAGACGGCATATGTTTTCACTCTTATGTGGATCCTGAGAAACTTAACAGAAATCCATGGGGGAGGGGAAGGAAAAAAAAAAAGAGGTTAGAGAGGGAGAGAGCCAAAGCATAAGAGACTCTTAAAAACTGAGAACAAACAGAGGGTTGATGGGGGTGGGAGGGAGGGAGGGGAGGGTGGGTGATGGGTATTGAAAAGGGCATTTTTTGGGATGAGCACTGGGTGTTGTATGGAAACCAATTTGACAATAAATTTCATTAAATAAATAAAATGTTTTCTTTATCACTATATTTTTTCATTTTAATTATAATATGTCATGGTGTGGGTCTGCTTTTGTTTACTTTTTTGGAGGTTCTCTGTGCGTCCTGGATCTGGATAAATGTTTCCTTCCCCATATTAGGGAAGTTTTTAGCATTATCTCTCCAAATAAATTCTCTGCCATCTTTTTTCTCTTCTTCTTCTTCTTCTTCTGAGACTCCTATAATGTGAATGTTATTTTGTTTGATGGAGTTATTGAGTTTCTTAAGTCTATTCTCATTTTCTATCATTCTTTTTTCTCTTTTATCTTGATTACTTTCCATTACTGTGTCTTCTATGTCATTAATGCATTCCTCTGCTTCTTACAGCCTGCTGTTCATTGCATCAACCTGTTTCTAATCTTGTTTATTGCACTCTTCAAATCTGACTGGTTCATTGTACCTTTTGTGTTAAAGGTCTCACTGATTCTTCCATTCTTTTCTGATGTCCAGTGAGCATCCTTTTGGTCATTACTTTAAATAATCCATCAGGCAGGTTATGTGTATCTGTTTTACTTAGATCTCTGGCTATGGCTCTGTCCTTTCCTTTGATTTGGGATAAATTTTGTCGTCTTCTCATTTTGTCTATCTCTGTGCCTATTTCTCTGTGTTAGGAAAGTCAGCTATGTCTGCTATTCTTGAGGGTAATGGTCCTATTCAGCAGAATTCCTGTAATGCCCAGGACTCTACGTAGTATCCCCTTTTCCCTAGGTCCTGGCACTTCAAGGAGTGTCTCCGATGTGTGCTGCACATACTCTGCTGTTGTGTCCTGGCTGCCTGATCCTTGAGGCCAGTTGTCAGCAGAGGCTCTCTTTGTTTGTTGTGGGCAATGTTTGGTCCCTGGATTGAATGTGGTAATGTGATGAATTTTAATTGGGTGTGCTCTGGTCTGCTTGACAAATGAGACCTATGGGCACCGCCACCGGACCCAAGGTTTCACAAAATTCTCAGGTTGGGAGATACAATGTTGTCAGGGGTTTGGGCCAGTTTTCTGGGGGAGGGGGCCAGTAGTGCTGGGACTGAGGCAATCATGACTGGGAAGCACAGTTCCACCAGAGCATGGAGGGTAGGACTTGGTGTAAGCTAGTTAGGTATTGAGTGTCAGGGCTGTGCTGGTTCTTTCAGGTGCCCCTGTGCTTATGCCGAGGAGTAGGGGAGGGAAATGGTGACTGTCAGTTCCTTTGGTCCCAAAGGAGACACTCCTGAATGTTGACTCTGGAACATACTCTGAGAAAATAACTTCTCCACTCTGTGTCCCAGTCATTCTTCAGATCACTGTTTCCACACTGTGTGTCTATGGGCTGTTTGCCCTGGTTCTGTCCTAGAACAGCCCCATTGCTTCCAGGCTCTCTCTCTGCCAAGCCCACTGACCCTTAGAACTCCAGGCTTTAAGCCCCAGTGGTTTCAAGAACTCAGAAAATTCAACCCTATCATTTTCAAGCCAATTTCTTTGGGGATTCATTTTCCCTCTGAGCTCCCTTATGTGTTAGTCCGTTTCTCACCCTTGTCAGTGTCCACAGCTCCCTCTCCACCGCAGCAGCCATGATCTCTTTCTCTCCCAAACTGCATCTCTACTTCCTACCTTCTTCGATGCGGTCTCTTCTCCACCTTTAGTTGTGGAATTTGTTCTTCCAGTCTTCACATAGGTTTCTGGGGTATATAGGATGACTTGATAGTTACCTAGTTGTATTCGTGTTGGTGGAGGGGAAATCTAGGGTCCTCCTACTCTGTCACCACCTTCGTCTCTTTACCTGTTTTTGGAGGTTTAAAAAAATATTTTTATAATCATTAGATCAAAGCACTTTTTCCTAGAAAGTGAGCATAGCCAGAGAACTTTGAAGACTATTTTTAGAGCATGTGAATCCCTTAAAGTAGATCCATAAATTCTCATATATTTTCTATCAATTCTAAATAAGTATGCATAGTATATAAAATATGGTTAAAAACTTTGTGTATATGCACACCTGCACATAATTAAGCCCATAAAGGAAACAAAGTGTTCGTGAGACAGCACCTATTCTTACATATGCTATGCACTCTGATTTTTGCTGTTTTGTTCTATCTTATTTTAAAAATAGTGTTACCTAGCCCTCTAACTTGATCTTATGACCCACTGCTCCATCATAACCCATAAATGGGTCAATTCACAGTTTGAAAAATACTGTTGTAAGTCTCCTAGTATTCCATATTAAAAAGTAATGCTTGGGGGCTGAGCTAAAAATACAGTTCTAAGCTTCTCCGCCTTAAAGAATTAGGGATATCTTAGTTGTGTTCAGTTTATAATTCTTAACACAGGGAAAGACTAGAAGCTATCACCATTAAATGAGACTTCTCTCTCTCTCTCTCTCTGTCTCTCTGTGTGTGTGTGTGTGTGTGTGTGTGTGTGTGTGCATCAGGCTATCTAAAGAGAATTATATTTATCAAGTTTTAGAAAATTCTGAAGCCAGTTCGAAACATGTTGTACCAAAAAAACCCAACTGATACAATATTTTTCAAATACTAGTTTGTCTGATTTTACTTCCTGAGATATTCTATTGTTTTTATGTATTTTCATGTCTTAAATTACCTTCTCATACTTAAAAAGAAATAAAGATACATATGAATTAAAACCAACTTATGTGTATCACCAGTTTATTTCCTAATTTGATTTCTTTGCTTCAAAATAAAAGGAATCAAAAGCATGTAAAAAGCAGTCAGGACCTGTTTCCATGGATTCATCTTGCTACCAGGTACCAGGACATATGTGTGTGACAGAACTGTTGATTACATTTCTAATTCATACTTCAAAGACACTCTGGATTATGCATCGTTTGAAAGTGACTTTATATAATCCAATGCTGGGGGCCACTGTTCGTTTCATTATCAAATCACAAGCCATAAGATTCAAAACTGGGCTAATATTACTCATCTTTTGTGTTCATGCCTGTTAGATTCAAGGTATAAGCAGCACATTCACAAGCAATTTTATCATCTCTGCATCCTAATACTGTATTCTATTTTTAAGTAGAAACGGACAATGTATTTTTTCTAAATTTGTATGCATACTTAGCAAGGGCTATACACTAAAGAATATCTAATTTAAATCAATAAGTGTGTGTGTGTGTGTGTGTGTGTGTGTGTGTGTGTATTCTTAATGGGGAGATTTTTTTTTTAAATAAATTCGGGAGGCATTTAAAAATCTCAACAATGGGGGCACGTGGGTGACTTAGTTGGTTACGTGTCTGACTTAGGCTCAGGTCATGATCTCGTGGTTCGTGAGTTCAAGCCCTGCATCTGGCTCTGTGCTGACAGCTCAAAGCCTGGAGCTTGCTTAGGATTCTTTGTCTCCCTCTCCCTCTGCCCCTCCCTCACTCATGCTCTGTTTCTCTCTCAAAAAAAAAAAAAAAGTGTCAAAAATGAATGCCTGTTTGTAGAGGCACATTCCAAGTAGAGCCATCATCCAGTATCACAGCATCCACTTGTGCTTTGCTCCCAGTAAACTGTTAATAGAAAAGTTACTCAATACATTACTCTTTCCTCAATTGTGAGAGGTTGGTAACATGTCGGTGTTTGTTATGCTTTTTAGGTTTACAGATTAAAAAAAAAAAAAGAATATCTGGAAGACACTATATATATTTGTACTTTGTCTATTATTCCTGAGGTATATTGATTTATTATGGTTTTTAAAATTTAACTAGGCCTCATACCACTTACCATATGTGATAGAATCTTCTAAGTTGTTGTTGCCCTTCTTTTTCTTCTTCTCCTCCCCCTTTTCCTTCTTCTTGTTTTGTTCCTCCTCTTCCTCCTCCTCCTTCATCATCATTAATCAACTTCATAACAAGCCCTATCAGATAAACACTATTATTATTATTACCTGTTTAATGTCACACAGCAAGTAACTAGCAAAGTCTGATGATTTCGTACCAGTTGATAGTATTATCAGTCGTGGATAGAAAGCAGCATCTTGTTTTAGCAGCTGAATAATCCTAGATGGCATTCATCAGCCTGTGAAATTTTTCCTAGCTCACAAACATAGATACCATTTCCAAAAACATTTATAAATCTGTTTTTGTCTGTTGTGGCTTATAGAATCAAAATGATTGTTTGTTAAAGACATCAGTGGTTCATTTTCTCTCAATAAGCGACTTACCTTTCAGGACTTTTCAAAATATTTGAGTTCATGCAAACAATAAAGATGCATATTTGTAACTGAGTAACTCACTTGCTGAATAACAAGAATGATGAGTCAGTGAACACACCCAAATTTTATCTCATAGAGGAAATGAAAGTGTTACATTTGATCCTGTTGTATACTGGCTATAGATATGGGTATTTTAACAAGTTTCTTTTCCCTCTCCACTGTTGGTCAACTTGGAATGTTTTCTATTTCTTTCCAAGGAGAATGATGTGGCTGAAATTCTTCTATAGGATCTCTGAAGCCATCTATAAGTCTATAAATTCTCTTTGAAGAGATCTTAAAATTCCCAAGGAATTTGATTTATCCAGTTGCTAGGAACAGTCATTACTCTTACAGTATATGTAATAAAAAATGTGATAGAAAATACTAAAAATTGGGGTGCCTGGGTTCCTCAATCAGTTAAGTATCTGACTCTTGATTTCAGCTCAGATCATAATATCAGGGTCATGGAATCGAGGCCCCTGTTGGGCTCCATGCTGAGCTTGGAGCCTGATTAAGATTCTCTCTTTTGGGGTGCCTGGGTGGCTCAGTTGGTTGATGATGATGGTTCTTGATTTCAGCTCAGGTCATGATTCCAGGATTGTAGGATAGAGCCCCACATCAGGATCTGTGCTGGGCATGGATTGAGATTGTCTCTCCCTCGCTGTCTCTAGAATGAATGAATGGATGAATGAATAAAACTTAAAATCAGAATTTCTAAATTTAAGAGTGTGGATAACTCAGTCTGAAAAACTTCACATGCTGAAACTCCTTTGGATCATAACAATATTCGTGAAAGTATTACAAGAACTTCTGCAATCAAGAAAACAAATTATGCCAGCATTTCCTGAAACTTCTGAATATAAAGTCTCCTTCCATTCTTTGTAACAAACAGCTCAGTTAATACCCTTTATATTGTTCTAAATAAAAAATGTAATCATTAATGTTTGAAGTCTATGTGGCGTTTGATAAGTTGACTATCCTAAGTAGTGGTTTGCTCATATTTACTTCATAATGATGAGTAAAAAGGGGTGTCTTTGTAAAGTGCATTTTGTGACCAGGTGTGGGTAGTCCCTTGATACAATTTAGTTGAAGATTTTAGGACCTGAAGTCAGGTGGTCTGATGTCATTTGACTCCACAAACTACTAGGTGTACTATCTGAGGGTTTGGGAAATATCATATAAGATTAAGTTGATTTATCTGAAACTGTGGTTATTGATGGTATCTATCTCAGAGAATTAAAATAAATATTACCCAAGGTAGTTTCAATACTTAACAATGTAGTTACATAAGTACAACAGAGAATGACAAATAACATTAATTCTTAACTGCTTTCTTTCACATACCACATTGAATTTTGTCAACTTTCTTTCAGAATATGTCCAAAATCTGAGCACCAGATTTAAAAAGGATTATTGCAATGAACTTCTGACTTTTTTTTTTTTTTCCTGCTTTTACTCTTGCCCCACCACAATGGATTCTCAAAGCCAGTGGCTAGGAGGTTCTACACAATCTTTCCCTGGCAGTCTCTCTGACTCAGCTCTTACTTTCACTCCCCATTACCCATTTCAGCTCCTTATCCTTTGGGCATGACCAGAACATGATTTTTGTTACAATCTTTGCATTGGCTGTTCTTTCTGCCTAGAAATCTCTTTACTCATCATATACAAACTCTTTGTTGTCAAGTCAATGCCAAATAATACTTTACCAGAAACATCTTGTTTCAAGAATATGATCAGAATATACCACCTTTCTTTCTTCACATTACATATCTAACATTCTTTGAACTTACCACCGATGGATAATTTCAGTTTTCTCTCACTAGAACATAAGTTCCCTGAAGGAAATAATTTTTTTTTTTCTTATGCTGATGAATCCATAGAACCTAGAAAAGTATTACATAGAACTGGTGATTAATATTTGATGAATGGATTACTTTGTTGAATATTATATGCTTAGATTTTGCCACTTTTTTTTATTTTTTAATTTTTTTTTAAATTTTTTTTCAACGTTTATTTATTTTTGAGACAGAGAGAGAGCATGAACAGGGGAGGGTCAGAGACAGGGAGACACAGAATCTGAAACAGGCTCCAGGCTCCGAGCTGTCAGCACAGAGCCTGACGTGGGGCTCGAACTCACAGACCGCGAGATCATGACCTGAGCCGAAGTCAGGTGCCCAACCAACTGGGCCACCCAGGCGCCCCTGCCACTTTTTAATCAGTGTGATATTTCTTAGCTCTTTCAACTACCTTGAATTTAAAATTTTTAAATTTTTTTTTCTATTTTTTTAATTTACATCCAAATTAGTTAGCATATAGTGCAACAATGATTTCAGGAGTAGATTCCTTAATGTCCCTTACCCATTTAGCCCATCCCCCCTCCTTCAACCCCTCCAGTAGCCCTCAGTTTGTCCTCCATATTTATGAGTCTTTTCTGTTTTGCCCCCCTCCTGGTTTTTATATTATTTTTGTTTCCCTTCCCTTATGTTCATCTGTTTTGTCTCTTAAAGTCCTCATATGAGTGAAGTCATATGATTTTTGTCTTTATCTGACTAATTTCACTTAGCATAATACCTTCCAGTTCCATCCATGTAGTTGCAAATGGCAAGATTTCATTCTTTTTGATTGTTGAGTAATATTTCATTGTATATTTAAATTTTTTTAATGTTTATTATTTTTTTTAAGACAGAGTGAGCAAGAGCACAAGTGGGGGAGGGGCAGAGAGGGAGACACAGAATCCGAAGCAGGCTCCAGGCTCTGAGCTGTCAGCACAGAGCCTGACGTGGAGCTCGAACTCACCCCGAGATCATGACCTGAGCCAAAGTCAGACGCTTAACCGACTGAGCCACCCAGGCTTGAATTTAGAGAGCACAGATGGGCAGAAAAACTTAGTACGTGCATTGCCAGGCACTGTTAGGGGCACAGAAAAAGGGTCAAGATCTAGTGATGATGGAAAAGAAGAACAACTTTTTTTATTCAGAGAAGCCTATTTTTGTTTTATGTATGTGAAGTCTCCTGGAATTTCTGATTGTATAAACGACATATTTTTTCTAGTTTCTGTTTTCTTGATGGTTGGTTTATTCATTGAATTTGTTACTTCTGTTTTCCCTCTCCATTTTTTCATATATTTAGTGATAATTCATTGTCCATTCATATAAATAATAGTTATTGGTAATAATAATAATTAATTATCACTATCAGAAATGAATGGGTTTCCTTACAGATAGCACTGTTTCGATGGTAGGAAATGCAGCTGGGAATGGAAAAGCCCTGGTCATGAGAGGTGGGTAGAATGTGTTTCTGTCTGTGAGCTGTTATATCATTTAGGATAGTCTAAATTAAACAAAAAATATCTTGCTTTTCTTTGTAGCTGTATCATTCTGTCTAGGAGTACCATACTTGAATTTTTTATTTTGCTTCAAGAGCTTGTGTTACTAGCTCTTCTTAACCTTTGAACAAAATGTAAATAGAACTGTTTTTGTATGGAAGACAGAGGATTGGCCCAAAGAGTTACCATTTAGGATACCATATAGCACACTCCAGCTAATGGCTTCTGGGAGTTGTGTTGTGACCAGCACAACAAACACCGAGATCAGGGTCCTGAGGGTAGGGGAATGTAAGAAAAAAAGAGAGAAGAGAAGACAGTTTGGGAACAGGAGGATCCCCTGGGCTGATGGCCCAAGTGACGGCTTTATTGTTGCTGTACACAATCTTTTATATCAAGACTCTTATGGGTCAGGCCATTCTAAGAATAAACAGGTTTCACATGATCGCTGCCAACCAAAACATTTAGTTCTGTGTACCTTGTGAATTTTCTAAACGGGTCACAGCAAGACCTTGTTGATAAGATTGCTAGCACAACATAGTTCCCATGTTTGTTTCTATCTGGCCCAGAGTAGAAAAAGGGGAGGTAACATTACTGCCAACACCCACAGACCACAGGCTTCAGGAATTAACTTTCTCAGCCTTGACAAGGCTTTCGTATGCCCTTGAAAGTGGGGGAATGGGAGGGGGAACCACCGGGTTGGCTGAGTCAACAGGGAGCCATTGCTCGACCCGGTCTGAGCCTGGCACCGGGGCCTGGTCTCCCACAGAGTTGCCTGGGAATATCTTAGTTGGATCAATATGCATTTCATAAGTAGCCTTTCTATATTAATTTACTGATATATATGGCTGTATTTAGTTTTGATGTTGATTTGAACAAAAGAGCTCTTTAATTTCTGTAATTCTTCAAAGTAGCTAGTCAACTTACCTTTCCTAGTTATTGGTATGCTATGTAGTTATTTAAATTTTATCCTTCTACTTTATCTTTTTAGTGAGACTTCAGAAAAAAAAAAAAAGGCATTGATGAAGTGCCTGGGTGGCTCAGTCGGTTGAGTGTCCAACTCTTGATTTTGGCTCATTTCATGATCCCAGGGTCATGGGATCGAGTTCTGTGTTGGGCTCTGCAGTGAGCATGAAGCCTGCCTAATACCCTCTCTCTCTTTCCTTCTGCTCCTCTCACTCCCCCTCTCAAATAAAAAAAAAAGGCATTGCACCCCATGATTTCAGTCAAATATGTGTGGGGTATTTAGAAGTTTCTATGCATGTACATGAATATAAGTGGATTCATGGCTACTGGTCCAGGTTGGCCCAATGGAAGAGAAAGAAGAGATGACAGATAATCAATGTAGTGGACTATATGCAGTTGAAGTGGTAAACATGAGACATTTAACAAACAGAAAGAGAACTAAAGCCAGCCGAGGGATTTGGGAATGCTTTTAGAAGAGAGAATGCTTATGCTGAATGCTGAATAATATATAAAATTTGAACAAACAAAGAGGTCTGGCGGGGGGGAGCCTAGAAATAAAAGCTTCAAATAATATTTTAGTTGGGGGAACATAATTATAATTAGTATAAAACAATATATAAAAATAACTGAAAAACATGTTCATCTTTAACATTAATTACTACAAGTAAAATGAAATATTAACTGGCAGAAGGAAACGGGGTTATACAAACTGACTTCTGGCCATTCTTTCTTCCTCAGTGTTTTTCTTCACGGTACAATATATTTTTATTAAGGCAAACCGTTAGTGTCAGAATGATGCTGTAATGTACCTAAAACATTTTAATGGTAGTGTCCAAATAAGTACAGATCCCATGCTCTTAGAGAGTCATTCAGCCTTAGGATAATTAAAAATGGCAGCTGATTAATTTTGTAGTTATGCTTCTTATTTTATGATACCCCAGATGTTTCCTTTCCCTCTATTTAAATAGTATTCACACTGCAAAGCATAAACATATTTGTTTTCCAGTGTGCAATTAAAACTGCCTGAACTCTGGAGACCATAAGCAATATCGTTTGACCTTGCGTGGGCTTTAGTTACAATATGCACTGACCAAATTACAATAAAACAAATAAGAGGTTAATGAAATTGCTTTCCTTCTTTTAAATTCATAATAGTGTACTAATTAAATATGTTTATTTCTACGTCTGTCTTCTCCCATTCTGTCTCCATTTTGCCCTACATTTACATTGTTCTTTAAGGCTTGACCCAAATCTTTTTCATTCACTTGGCATTACTAATTTCTTTAAATGTGTGTGTGTGTGTGTGTGTGTGTGTGTGTGTATTTTTCCATCTGCAAGGAACGCAGATGCAAGAAATTGAATAATATTTATCATAAATAATTAAAAACACTATTGAAGTATAATTGCACACATATAAATATATGATTTTATAAATTTTGACAGATGTATATGCCCAAGAAACTCTCTAGAATTAAGATAAACATATTTAGTATTCTCAAAGTTTGCACATGTTCCCTTGTGACCCCTCTCTTCTCCCCTCCATGACCAACCTCCTTCCCCCATTCCCAGGGAAATTACTGATCAACTTTTTACAAACTTTCTATTGACTTCTTTGCATTTTTGACTAACAGTGTTTTATATAAATGGAATCATACAATATACTTGACTTGATTCACTCGGCATAATTACTTGAAAATTTATTCAGTAGGGCACCTGGGTGGCTCAGTAGGTTGAGCATCTGACTCTTGGTTTCAGCTCAGATCATGATCTCACAGGTGGTGGGTTTGAGCTCCGAGTTGGGCTCTGCGCTGTGTGGAGCCTTCTTGAGATTCTCTCACCCTCTCTCTCTTCCCCTCCCCTGCTCTTGCTCTCTCTATCAAATAAACTTTAAAATTTATCCAATAATTCCTTCATTTTTGTTACTGAGTAGTATTTAATTCTATAGATGTACTATAGTTTGTTTATGCATTGATAAATTCACTTATTAATATTTGGTTTGCACATAGAATCTAGCTACTACAAGTTAAGCTGTTATGATTACTTATGCACAAGTAAATATGGACATATGTTTCCAATTATCTTGGGTAAATCTTAGTTGTGGGATGCCTACATCTTGGGAAAGTTTAACTTTTAAAGAGACTGCTAAACCTTTTAAAGGATGTGCTGAAATCTTTTACCCATTTATTTCAAATTGGCTTATTTTGAGATACAAGTCCTTTATCAGAAATATGTTTGTAAAATTGTCTCCCAGTCAATAACTTTGTTGATTCTTTTTTAAAGTGTTTTTCAAAGGACTTAATTTTAATAAAGTCCAATTTATTATTCTTTTATGGACATTTATTTTCGTGTCATATCTTTAAAAATGTTTTTATAACCTGGAGTTAAAAAATTTGTCATGGCTTTTATTTATTTTGTTTGGAGGTTTTATAGTTGTAGTTTTTTTTTTTTAATATGAAATTTATTGTCAAATTGGTTTTCATACAACTCCCAGTGCTCATCCCAAAAGATAGCCTCTTCAATACCCAACCCTCAGTTTGTTCTCAGTTTTTAAGAGTCTCTTATGCTTTGGCTCTCTCCCTCTCTAGCCTCTTTTTTTTCCCCCCTCCAACATGGACTTTTGTTAAGTTTCTCAGGATCCCCATAAGAGTGAAAACAAATGATATCTGTCTTTCTCTGTATGACTTATTTCACTTAGCATAACACTCTCCAGTTCCATCCACGTTGCTACAAAAGGCCATATTTCATTTTTGTCATTGCCATGTAGTACTCTATTGTGTATATAAACCACAATTTCTTTATCCATTCATCAGCTGATGGACATTTAGGCCTTTTCCATAATTTGGCTATTGTTGAGAGTGCTGCTATAAACTTTGGGGTACAAGTGCCCCTATGCATCAGCACTCCTGTATCCCTTGGGTAAATTCCTAGCAGTGCTACTGCTGTGTCCATAGGTTAGGTCTATTTTTAATTTTTTGAGGAACCTCCACACTGTTTTCCAGAGCAGCTACAACAGTTTGCATTCCCACCAACAGTGCAAGAGGGTTCCCGTTTCTCCACATCCTCTCCAGCATCTATAGTCTCCTGATTTGTTCATTTTGGCCACTCTGACTGGCGTGAGGTGATATCTGAGTGTGGTTTTAATTTGTATTTGCTTCATGAGGAGCAACATTGAGCATCTTTTCATGTACCTGTTGGCCATCCGGATGTCTTCTTTAGAGAAGTATCTATTCATGTTTTCTGCCCATTTCTTCACTGGATTATTTGTTTTTCAGGTGTGAAGTTTGGTGAGCTCTTCATAGATTTTAGATACTAGCCCTTTGTCCGATTTGTCATTTGCAAATATCTTTTCCCACTGTTAGTTGCCTTTTAGCTTTGTTGGTTGTTTCCTTTGCTGTGCAGAAGATTTTATCTTCATGAGGTCCCAAAAGTTCATTTTTGCTTCTAATTCCCTTGTCTTTGGGGATGTGTCAAGTAAGAAATTGCTGCGGCTGAGGTCAGAGAGGCTCTTTTCATGCTTTTTCCTCTAGGGTTTTGATGGTTTCCTGTCTACATTCAGGTCCTTTATCCATTTTGAGTTTGTTTTTGTGAATGGTGTAAGAGAGTGGTCTAGTTTCATCCTTTTGCATGTTGCTGTCCAGTTCTCCCAGCACCATTTGTTAAAGAGACTTTTTCCCACTGGGTATTCTTTCCTGCTTTGTCAAAGATTAGTTGGCCATACGTTTGTGGGTCTAGTTCTGGGGTTTCTATTCTATTCCATTGGTCTATGTGTCTGTTTTTGTGCCAATACCACGCTGTCTTGATGATTACAGCTTTGTAGTAGAGGCTAAAGTCTCGGATTGTGATGCCTTCTGCTCTGGTCTTCTTCTTCAAAATGACTTTGGCTATTCGGGGCCTTTTGTGGTTCCATACAAATTTTAGGATTGCTTGTTCTAGCTTCAAGAAGAATTCTGGTGCAATTTTGATTGGGATTGCATTGAATGTGTAGATTGCTTTAGGTAGCATTGACATTTTAACAATATTTATTCTTCCAACTCATGATCACGGAATGCTTTTCCATTTCTTTATATCTTCTTCAATTCCTTCATAAGCTTTCTATAGTTTTCAGCATACAGATCTTTTACATCTTTGGTTAGGTTTATTCCTAGGTATTTTATGCTTCTTGGTGCAATTGTGAATGGGATCAGTGTCTTTATTTGTCTTTCTGTTGCTTCATTATTAGCGTACAAGAATGCAACTGATTTCTGTACATTGATTTTGTATCCTGCGACTTTGCTGAATTCATGTATCAGTTGTAGCAGACTTTTGGTGGAATCTGTCAGATTTTCCATGTATAATATCATATCATCTGCAAAAAGTGAAAGTTTGACTTCATCTTTGCCAATGTTGATGCCTTTGATTTCCTTTTGTTGTCTGATTGCTGATGCTAGCACTTCCAACACTATGTTAAACAACAGCGGTGAGAGTGGGCATCCCTGTTGTGTTCCTAATCTCAGGGAGAAAGCTCTCAGTTTTTCCCCATTGAGGATGATATTAGCTGTGGGCTTTTCATAAATGGCTTTTATCATGTTTAAGTATGTTCCTTCTATCCCAACTTTCTCGAGGGTTTTTATTAAAGGATGCTGAATTTTGTCAAATGCTTTTTCTGTATCGATTGACAGGATCATATGGTTCTTATCTCTTCTTTTATTAATGTGATGTATCACATTGATTAATTTGCAAATGTTGAACCAGCCCTGCATCCCAGGAATGGATCCCACTTGATCATGGTGAATAATTCTTTTTATATGCTGTTGAATTCGATTTGCTAGTATCTAATTGAAAATTTTTGCATCCATATTCATCAGGGATATTGGCCTGAAGTTCTCTTTTTTTTTACTGGGTCTCTGGTTTAGCAATCAAAGTAATGCTGGCTTCATAGAATGAGTCTGGAAGTTTTCCTTCCCTTTCTATTTCTTGGAATAGCTTGAGAAGGATAGGTATTTTCCCTGCTTTAAATAGCTGGTAGAATTCCCCAGGGAAGACATCTGATCCTGGACTCTTATTTGTTGGGAGATTTTTGATAACTGATTCCATTTCTTTGCTGGTTATGGGTCTGTTAAAGCTTTCTATTCCTTTCTGTTTGAGTTTTGGAAGTGTGTGGGTGTTTAGAAATTTGTCCATTTCTTCCAGGTTGTCCAGTTTGTTGGCATATAATTTTTCATAGTATTCCCTGATAATTGCTTGTATCTCTGAGGGATTGGTTGTAATAATTCCATTTTCACTCATAATTTTATCTATTTGGGTTATCTCCCTTTTCTTTTTGAGAAGCCTGGCTAAAGGTTTATCAATTTTGTTTATTTTTTCAAAAAACCAACTCTGGGCTTCATTGATCTGCTCTACAGTTTTTTTTAGATTCTATATTGTTTATTTCTGCTCTGATCTTTATTATTTCTCTTCTTCTGCTGGGTTTGGGGTGTCTTTGCTGTTCTGTTTCTATTTCCTTTAGGTTTGCTGTTAGATTTTGTATTTGGGATTTTTCTTGTTTCTTGAGATAGGCCTGGATTGCAATGTATTTTCCTCTCAGGACTGCCTTCACTGCATCCCAAAGCGTTTGGATTGTTGTATTTTCATTTTCATTTGTTTCCATATATTTCTTAATTTCTTCTCTAATTGCCTGGTTGACCCATTCATTCTTTAGTAGGGTGTTCTTTAGCCTCCGTGCTTTTGGAGGTTTTCCAGACTTTTTCCTGTGGTTGATTTCAAGCCTCATAGCATTGTGGTCTGAAAGTATGCATGGTATGATTTCAATTCTTGTAGACTTACAAAGGGCTGTTTTGTGACCCAGCATGTGATCTATCTTGGAGAATGTTCCATGTGCACTGGAGAAGAAAGTATATTCTGTTGCTTTGGGATGCAGAGTTCTAAATATATCTGTCAAGTCATCTGATCCAATGTATCATTCAGGGCCCTTGTTTCTTTATTGATCCTGTGTCTAGATGATCTATCCATTGTTGTAAGTGGAGTGTTAAAGTCCCCTGCAATTACCACATTCTTATCAAAAGGTTGCTTATGTTTGTGAGTAATTGTTTTATATATTTGGGGGCCCCTGTATTTGGCGCATAGACATTTATAATTGTTAGCTCTTCCTGATGGATAGACCCTGTGATTATTCTATAATGCCCTTCTTCATCTCTTGTTACAGCCTTTAATTTAAAGTCTAGTTTGTCTCATATAAGTATGGCTACTCCAGCTTTCTTTTGACTTCCAGTGGCATGATAAATAGTTCTCCATTCCCTCACTTTCAATCTGAAGGTGTCCTCAGGTCTAAAATGAGTCTCTTGTAGACAGCAAATAGATGGGTCTTGTTTTTTTATCCATTCTGATGCCCTATGTATTTTGGTTGGTGCATTTAGTCCATTTACATTCAGTGTTATTATAGAAAGATATGGGTTTAGAGTCATTGTGATGTCCGTAGGTTTCATGCTTGTAGTGATGTCTCTGGTACTTTGCCTCACAGGATCCCCCTTAGGATCTCTTGTAGGGGTGATTTACAGGTGACGAATTCCTTCAGTTTTTGTTTGGGAAGACCTTTATTTCTCCTTCTATTCTAAATGACAGACTTGCTGGATAAAGTATTCTCGGCTGCATATTTTTTCTGTTCGTCACATTGAAGGTTTCCTGCCCTTCCTTTCTTGCCTGCCAAGTTTCAGTAGAGAGATCGGTCACAAGTCTTATAGGTCTCCCTTTATATGTTAGAGCACATTTATCCCTAGCTGCTTTCAGAATTGTCTCTTTATCCTTGTATTTTGCCAGTTTGACTATGATATGTAGTGCAGAAGATCGATTCAAGTTACATCTGAAGGTAGTTCTCTGTGCCTCTTGGATTTCAATGCCTTTTTCCTTCCTCAGATCAGGGAAGTTCTCAGCTATTATTTCTTCAAGTACACCGTTAGCACCTTTCCCTCTCTCTTCCTCCTCTGGAATCCCGATTATACGTATGTTATTACGTTTAGTTGTGTCAGGTCTCTAATTTTCCCCTCATACTCTTTTTTTTTAAATCTCTCTTTTTCTCAGCCTCCTCTTTTCCATATTTTTTATCTTATAATTCACCTATTCTCTCCTCTGCCCCTTCAATCCGAGCTGTGGTCGCCTCCTTTTTATTTTGCAGCTAATGTATAGCATTTTTTAGCTCCTCCTGTTTCTTAGTCCCTTGATCTCTCTAGTAATAGATTCTCTGCTGTCCTCTATACTTTTTTCAAGCCAAGTGACTAATTTTATGACTATTATTTTATATTCATTTTCTGCTATTTTGCTTAAATTGTTTTTGATCAGTTCGTTAGCTGTCACTACTTCCTGGAGTTTCTTTTGTGGAGAATTCGCCCGTTTCATCTTTCTGGAGAGTCCCTGGAGTGGGGTGGAACTGCAGGGCTCTTCCTCTTTGCTGTCTGGAGTAACTTGTGTTGTTGGGCGGGGCCGCAGTCAGACCTGATGTCTGCCCCCAGCCCACCACTGGGGCCACAGTCAGACCGGTGTGTACCTTATCTTCCCCTCTCCCAGGGGCAGGACTCACTGTGGAGTGGTGTGGCCCCTGTCTGGGCTATATGCACACTGACAGGCTTGTGGTGCTGCCTTGATGGGATCTGGCATATTAGCTGGGGGGATCCGCAAGGTGCATGGGGCGGGAGGGGCAGATTCAGCTGGCGTTGCCTTCGGTGGTCTCCTTTGGAAGGGGCCCTGTGGCACCGGGAGGGAGGCAGACCCATCAGAGGGATGGATCCACCAAAACACAACCTTGGGTGTTTGCCCGGTGCAAACAAGTTCTGTGATGGGAACCGGTTCACTTTGGGATTTTGGCTGGGGGATGGACAAGAGTGATGGTGCTTCCCAGTGCCTTTGTTCCCACCAGGCTGAGCTCTGTACTCCGGGGCTCAACAACTCTCCCTCCTGCTCTCCAAGCAGGGCTGTTGACTTATAACCTTCCAGATGTTAAGTCCCGCTGGCTATCAGAACACACTCCCTCTCACCCCTCAGCTTTTGTAAGCCAGACTTAGGGGCTCTGCCTTGCGGGTGGGCTGGCTGCCCCTCCACTGCCCCAGCTCCCTCCTTCCAGTCTGTGTAGCATGCACCGCCTCTCTGCCCTTCCCACCCTCTTCCGTGGGCCTCTAGTCTACGTTTGGCTCTGGAGAGTCCATTCTGCTCATCTTCTGGTGGTTTTCTGGGTTATTTAGGGAAATGTGGGTGGGATCTAAGTGGTCAGCTGGATGTGGTGAGCCCAGCATCCTCCTACGCCGCCATCTTCCTTCCAGCTTATAGTTGTAGTTTTTAGTTGTGATCCATTACCTATTTTAAGTTAATTTTTGTACATGGGGTGAAATAAAAATATAAGGTAGAAGGTTTTTTTTTTTTTTTTTTTGGTGCATGAATATCAATCATTCCAGCTATTGAAGTGCTTTTACACTTTTTTTGTGTGAAAAATAACTTTTTTTTAATGTGTGAGAATGATTCTAGAATCTATATTTTTTTCTATTGACCTATTTATTGGTCTGTATGTCAGTTCCATTCAACCTTAATAAATGTATCATTTTTAAAAATTACTGTACAATTAAAATAAGTCTTGAAATCAGGTAGTGTTACTCCTTCTACTTTGCTCATCTTTTATAAGAATTTTTCACCACTCTAGGTCCTCTGCATGTCCATATAAATTTAAGGAAAACCATATAATTATTTTTAATTAATTTAATGCACAAAGATATGCTATACATAACATACATCCTATACCGCAGGTACATGCAAAGTAAAAAAAATAAAATAAAAAGTGAGCTCAGGGGAACACATATTTTAAATAACTCCAAAACAAAGCATAAAGTATTTCCAGTTACCTGAAGTTGATAAAAAGACACAATAAATGCATAAAAGTGGCCCCTTGTGTCTAAAGTGTTTATGTATTTTAAATAAATTAAGATTTCTTGTAGGTTGTTGTAATGTCTCAGATATTGGGAGAATAATCTAGTTCATCTCCCTCCTGAGCATCAGAGAAGTGGTTTGCATAAGATTAAAACACTAATATCTGTAGTAGGCACAGTCCAGATGCATAGCACATGGACTGTGACCAGTATATTACATTATACTCATTTGTATCTTCTAACTTCACTGAGTAAAATAGGCTGCATTCTTGAATAAATAAATGAACAACCTATTAATACCTGTGTATTCTACTTTATGTAGTATAAATATATCTGTACTATTAACATATAATGGAAATCTAATGTGTTTTGATCTTCTGCTATAATGTAGATATTTCTTCGTCTCCCACATGACTATTTTGACGAAATTTATTTTACTTTTAAATTCAGAGAGATTTGTTCAATATGCTTTGACAGAGCTGTACTCTGACTCTGAATATGGCCAAATTGTTTTAGTAAGGGTTTTAATTCCCATATCAGAAAATGACAGCTTTAGTTATTAAGGTACATATTAACACCCCAAATATTAAACTTTATAGTATCTTTTGGATAGCTGAAGGCAGTAGATATGCAGGATCCATCAACATGTTAACAAATAGATGAACTGAAGACACAGAAATAATTCAGGTATGCTGGAGCAAATGGAAGAATAGACATTGTAAGGGTGAGAATAACACTATCCATGAAATAGTTTACTCCCTATTTCAAGTATACTTGCAAGAGAATAAGAAAGAGATAATGCTTTTGAGTCTTCAGTATTAGGAAGAAAATTTTCAACCTAGGATGCAGCCAAACAATGTACCAGAGAAAAAACTTTACTAACCCAGTAGTGATAGAGGTTCAAAGCCACTCTGCTGTAGCTACGACCTTTCTTCCTAAATTCCTTCAAATGATCTTCAGTCAGTACTGTTTCAATGCTTCCCAAATTATGCTCTAATTGGTAATTTGTAAACTGCATTTGTCACACTGTGGAGAAGGTTAGTAGCAAGAAATACGTTTTTCAGAATAGCAAGCATTGTAAGAATAAGATGTTAGCAGAATAACACATTGGTTTCTACATGGTCACATTCATGTTAACAGGAAAAATTGTTGCAAAATTTTGTTATGATATAAATCTTGTTATGGCTTTATTAATGTCATAACAGGAGGCTAATAAAAATAATATATAATAAATATAACTTTAATTGTAAACTAAAATGAGTTTCCACTTAGTAAATTGATAATAACTCAAAATGTAAAAAAATTTACATTCCTGAACAAGTTTCCTTTTTTCTACTGTTTTTATAATTCAAGTATTAAAGTTCTCAGTTCCTCAGAAGAATAGGCTAGGGCAATATCAAAGCTCTCTTTCAAATCTGAGTTTCTTTTCATACTGAGTAATAAAATGAATTGTCCATGTTGCCACAATATTAAAAATCTGTTAATTCACCTTTAGACTAAAACAACTTTGTCACTAGCATTAATGATATTTTTTTAAGGCACTGGTAAACAACTTTAAAGGACGTGTCAATCTAGAGACTTCAGAGTCATGAGTTAATATTTAAACATTTTGGGGTGGTGCCTCGATGGCTGAGCGGGTTGAATGTCCAACTTCATCTCAGGTCATGATCTCATGGTTCATGGGTTCGAGCCTACATCAGGCTTTACACTGACAGCACAGAACCTGCTTCAGATTCTCTGTCTCCCTCTTTCTCTGCCCCTACCCCACTTATGCTTTCTGTCTCTCAAAAATAGATACAAAAAATTTTTTTTTAAAGTTAGCCATTTTAAAATTATATGGAATATGGGCTTGTTATGTGAGGAAAAAGTTAAAACTGTGTTGTCTGTTAAGTGTATTTCTCAAAATTACATTGTAAACAGAACATTTATGAAATTTTTAAATTCCCATGAGTACTTTATATTTGGAATATGTCAGTTTCTAATTATCTTTATATGAGCAAAGACATATCTGGAGCACATAATTAAATCTTTTAACAAGGAAATGTATAGTTTATTCTTACTTAAAATTTCAGTAACTATATATTAGTGTTGTTTTAGCTGAATATAACCTTATTAGCTTCTTTCTTTCCTTTCCACAAAAGGCAAGGAAAATAATTCCATTGAAACTTCAAGGAGGAAAGTAGGTAGGCAGAAGTAATTATAGAACTGGAACATCTCCAGAACACTGGGGCTAACATCCTGGTTATTAGAGCAGCATCTTTTACAGCCATAGGTGATTTCAGATGAGCCTAATCTATCACTTTCTGTTTCCCCAAAGGTCCACTTCTAATTCCTGCTGGAGCAGTGGCACTTTTGTTGTTGTTGTTGTTACTACATTTTAACTTCTAAATCTGTGTGAAGCTCTATCTCTGAATGTTCAGGCATTCTACAACTGTTGTCAATACAAAAAGATCCTACAAACTGAGAGAGTTACCCACTGACAGATAAGGTTAGAAGATCTTGGGAGAGTTGGACCTTTCTGTGATCACAAGTAGCCCTTCCAGTGCATGAAGGTGAATCTAGTGCATTAAGGAGCTGATGACTTCTGTGGTTTAATCCTACAGTTCCTAGGTTTTAACTCTAGGAAGGAAATGTTCATTCATGCTTTTATTTACTATATTTTCTCTTCACTCTTTCAAAGTTGCTATAGTCTAGGAGATGGGGTATATGGAAACCAGGAAGATAGCATTAAGGAAAGAAAATCATTTTACCTCAATCTGTAGAAAATGGCTTTCAAACAAAGGACATAAATGCACCTGTAGACCCCTCCCCAGCACATTATATATAAAGTGATCAATAAGTATTTAAGTGAATGAGTCATATGAATTATGACATGGGAATCCAAATTTTCAGGATGATATGTTAGGACATTGTTTGGCCAGTGAGACAAAAACAATGTGTTATAGAACAGTGAAGTTGTTGGAATATCATTAAGTATCATAAAGTAAATTACATAGAAATACTAGAATATGTCAGCAGGTTTTTTCCTAATTCATAGACATTCAATTTCGAATGATCTGCATGAATGCATGTACCAATTAGGAAGACTTGGTAAAAATGACTTCTCAACTTTACACTGAAAAATGAATGAAATAGTAAATTATATAGATTTAAAATGTATAAGAATATTGTGTCCCAAATTATTTACCACTCTGAAAATCCTGTCTGGAAGAGACTTAAAATTAATATTTTCCAAAGTCACTTTATCTTCAAAAACAAACAGGAAAGTTTTTCCTTCCAAATTATTCTTCTTTTAATAAATTGGTTTTTATGTTAGTTCCAAATACATCGAATGAATTCTGTCCTTATACAGGTCACTCTGCCCCAAGTGGCACTCCTTTACTTACCTTTGTGTTAAGAGCATAAAGTAGCTGATATAAAATTATAACTAGTAGTCAAGTTCAAGTCTCAAAGCAAACATATAGTTTAAATTATTATAAAACATCACCAGAAAGGTTTGATTGGCTGAATCTTAAAATTTTCAAACTTCAAAGCATAAACCTTGGTGTCACTAGAAAGCTGTCACTGCCACTTAGTATGCCAAGATTTTTACATGAAAAAGAACTCTGTTTTTAATCCCAGGTTTGTCATTTATTACTAGAGTAACTTTTTATGCAAGAAATTTTATTAACTTACTGTGTTATTTTATTTATTTACTATATCTTAACCAAAGCAATATAGCCTTAGTTTTGTCATGAGGAAACAGGAAAAACATAAAGAGTTGGGGATATTATGAAGATAAAAAAATTAAAAATAAATAATAGAGAAGGATTAGATATTCTGGAGCTAATATTTATATATTATATCTATCTCATTTATATCTTTCCATCACTAGTAGTTGCCTTACTAATAACAAGATTCCAGAAATATATATTCCTAAAAATTAACATGTGAATATACAATAAAAAAAAAAAATGGAGCCTAAAGTTTCCTCCATCAGTTTATCCAGGAAACCAATCTAAGGAACACAATGAGGAAAGAGAGTGTAGATTCTACATTTCTTTTGAAGATTGACAGATTATTGATGAACCTTTTAGAATAAACTGACTATATATGCCTCGGTAGCCATAAATTTGATTTTCAACAAAGATCAGGAACCATCAAAAGATACATTACTAAGCTAAAATTTAGTGTTGCTGTGTTTTTTTTTCTTTTTTTTTCTATTTTTTTTTTTTTCTCAAAGAGAATTTCATGAGAGATCATGTGGATTATCACTGGGTTGTCTTAACGACCATACTGATTCAATATGGTAATTATTTACATACAGTGAATTTGAGATCCAGGATTGGCATAAGACTGAAAAGTAACCAACAAAAGAGCACAGTGTCTTCTTTTCTTCTAACAATACTTTAGTATAAATACTTGCGCAAAGTTTTTCTTCCGGGGTTGTTTCACATTTTTTGAGATTAGGAATAAGATTTTTCTTTTTTTTTTCTAATTTTATTTTTATATTAATACTTTTTAAATTTATTATTTTTTTTAATTTACATCCAAGTTAGCATATAGGGCAACAATGATTTCAGGAGTAGATTTCTTAATGCCCCTTATCCATTTAGCCCATTCTCCCTCCTACAATCCCTCTAGTAACCCTCTGTTTGTTCTCCATATTTATGAGTATCTTATGTTTCGTCCCTCTCCCTGGTTTTACATGATTTTTGCTGCCCTTCCCTTATATTCATCTGCTTTGTATCTTAAACTCCTCACCTGAGTGAAGTCATAGGATTTTTGTCTTTTCCTGACTGACTAATCTCACTTAGCATAATACCATCTGGAGGAACCAGATTTTTCTACTTATATTTGTTTATGTGCCTAGCACAATGTCTGGCATATAGAAAGTACATAAGAAATACACATTAGAAGAAAGTTAAAATGGCAGAGCAGCATGGAGACCCTGAGCTTGTGTTGTCTGTGAAACACAGATCAGCACTAAACCATTTTGAACCCCTAGGAAATTGATCTGAGGATTAACAGAACAATCTGCATAACTTGAATGAAAGAACTTGGCAGATAGGCAGTGCAGAGAGGTGAACTAGGGGAGAGAAGAACCATGGAGCGTAGGGAGCCATTTTCGTGGAGAGAGAAAGAGAAATGGGGAGAGTGTGGTACATCATGATTGTGCAAGAAACGCACTCCTCCAAAAGTAGCTGGAGAGAAAGACAAAGAGTGAAAACACTCGCAAGGGACTGAACAAGAAATCTGTTCCCAAAACCATTGATGGGGAGAAAGAAAAAGGGCTTTAATACTACCAGGATTCCATAAACATTGGAGCACAGAGTCTGAAGTTTTGGAGCTCATTGCCTGGCGGTGCTCTGCTGAGGAAGTAGGGCTAATCCCCAGGGGCAGGCAGCAAGGACCGAAGGGTACTGTGTGCCACATGTGGAGAAGCAGTTTCCCTGCCTGGAGTGCATTTGATAGAGGCTACATGGCCTCCCCATAGGCAAAGGTTCCAGCAGACCCCAGAAAAAAGCCACATTTGATGGTGTGGGGACAAAGATACCTGAGTGTGGTGAAACTTGGCATTGACTGTGTTGTGATTTGCAATAATCTCTAAACCTCTGCCCCTGTGTGATTGCAGAAATGTTTTCTGGGGCAAGCTGGTACCCAGCCGTTGCTCAGTGAGACCCTCCCCTAGCAAATTGGCATGGGCCCAAGCCACAGGGCTCTCTGAAGTGTGGGATTTTGAAACAAAACCCCATCTGAAATAAAAATATGGTTGGAGGTACCCCTTGGCAAGCGGACAGCTTGGACATGGACAGGGTAGAGGCAGTGAGTAGAAGGAGGCCTGACGCAAAGTAGGGGTGCTTGACTGTGGGTCAGGGAGAGCACGACGTTCCTGCACCAGAGACTAGGAAGCCAGGTGACGCTACATCTGCCTCTCCCATGCATACCATGTGTTCATGGACACTGATCTACCCCAGTAAGTTAAGCAATACAGATATAAGGAAGGTGTCTGAACTAGAATTTAGAACCACGATAATAAGAATACTAACTGGACTTGAAAAAAAGCATAGAATCCCTTTCTGTGGACATAAAAGAAGTGAAATCTAGTCAAATGAAATTTAAAATGCTATAATTGAGATGCAGTCTCTAACAGATGCCCAATGGCAAGGATGGACAAAACAGAGTAGTGAATCAGCTATTAAGAAGATAAAATTATGGAGAATAATGAAACAGAAAAAGAGGGAGACCAAGGCAAATGATCACTATACAAGACTTAGAGAAGTCAGTGACTTATTAAAAAGGAATAACATCCAAATCATAGGAATCTCAGAAGATAAAGAAAGGGACAAAGGGGCAGAAGGTTTATGTGAGAAGATTATGGCAGAAAACTTTGCTAATCTGGGGAAGGACACAGACATCAAAATCCAGGAAGCACAGTGAACTCCCATTAAATACAGCAAACACTGGGCATCACCAAGTCATATCAAGTCAAATTCACAAAATACACAGACTAGGAAAGATACATGAAAGCATCAAGGGAAAAAAGTCCTTAACCTATAAGGGAAAACAGGTCAGGTTCACAGCAGACCTATCCACAAAAACTTGGCAGGCCAAAAATGAGTGGCAAGATATAGTCAGTGTGCTGAATCAGAAAATATATAGCCAAGAATTCTTTATCCAGCAAGCCTTCATTCAAAGTAGAAGGAGGCATAAAGAGTTTCCAAAACAAAAAGTAAAGGAGTTTGTGACCACTAAACCAGCTCTGCAAGAAATTTTAATGGCGACTATGGGGACTCTTTGAGGAAAAGACAAAACAAAACAAAAAAGACCAAAAGCAACAAAGACGAGAAAGGACCAGAGAACATCACCAAAAATACCAACTCTACAGACACTGAAATGGCATTAAATTAATATCTTTTATTGCTCACTCAAAATTTAAATGGACTAAGGGCACCTGGGTGGCTCAGTCGGTTGAGTGTCCGACTTTGGCTCAGGTCATTATCTCACGGTTTGTGAGTTCGAGCCCCGTGTCGTGCTCTGTGCTGACAGCTCAGAGCCTGGAGCTTGCTTCAGATTCTGTGTCTCCCTTTCTCTCTGTCCCTCCCCTACTCACACTCTGTCTCTTTCTCCTTCAAAAATAAATAAACATTTAAAAAATTAAAAATAAATAAAAATAAAAATGTAAATGGACTAAACGCTCCAGGCAAAAGACATAAAGTATCAGAATGGATAAGAAAACAAGACCCATCTATATGCTACTTATAAGAGACTCATTTTAGACCTAAAGGCACCAGCAGATTGAAAGTAAGGGGATGAAGCACCATCTATCATGCTAAGGGTCACCAAAAGAAAGGTGGAGTAGCCATACTTATATCAGACAAACTAGATTTTAAAACAAAGACTATAACGGGATGAAGAAGGGCATTATGTCATAATTAAGGGGTCTACCTACCAAGAATATTTAATTATAAACATTTACGCCCCCAATGTGAAATAGCCCAAACATATAAATCAATTAATCACAAACATAAACTCATTGATAATACCATAATAGTAGTGGACCTCAACAACCCACTTACATCAATAGACATATTATCCAAGCAGAAAATCAACAAGGAAATAATGGCTTTGAATGACACACTGTACTGGATGGATTTAAGACATATATTCAGAACATTTCATCATAAAGAAGCAGAATACACCTTCTTCTCAAATGCACAGGGAACATTCTCCAGAAGAGATTACATATTGGGTCACAAATGAGCCCTCAAGGAGTACAAAAAGATTGAGATCGTACCTTGCATATTTTGAGACCATAATGCTCTGAAACTCGAAATCAACCATAAGAAAAAAATCTGGAAAGACCATGCATACTTAGAGATTAAAGAAAATCCTACTAAAGAATGAATGGGTAAACCAAGAAATTACAAAGGAAATTAAAAAGCCAATGAAAATGAAAACATGACAGTCTTAAACCTCTGGGATACAGCAAGGGTGGTCATAAGAGGGAGGTATATAGCAATCCAGGTGTTCCTAAAGAAGGAAAAAAGGTCTTACATATACAACATAACCTCACACCGTAAGGGCTGGAAAAAGAACAGCAAGTAAAGCCCAACACCAGCAGAAGGGAAATAATAAAGATAAGAACAGAAACCAATGATACCAACATCAGAAAACAAAACAAACAAAAATGGTGAAATGGATCAAACCAGGACCTGTTTCTTTGAAAGAATTAACAAAATTGATAAACCCCTAGCCAGATTGGTCAAAAGAGAAAGGAAAGGATGAAAATCAATAAAATCACAAATTAAAGGGGAGAGATCACAACCAACATTGCATAAATACAAACAAGAATAATCTGAGCAATATATGTCAACAAATTGGGCAACCTGGAAGAAATGGACAAATTCCTGGAAACCTATAAACTACCAATACTGAAACAGGAAGAAATAGAATATTTGAAGAGACCCATAACCAGTAAAGAAATTGAATCAGTAATCAGGAATCTCCCACCAAATAAGAGCCCAGGGCCAATGGCTTTCCAGGAGAATTCTACCAAACATTTAAAGAAGAGTTAAGACCTATTCTTTTGAAGTTGTTCCAAAATATAGAAATGTAAGGAAAACTTCTAAACTCATTCTGCAAGGCCAGCATTACCTTGATTCCAAAATCAAAGACTCCATTAAAAAGGAAAATTACAAACCCATTTCCTTGATGATCATGGATGAAAAAATTCTCAACAAAATACTAGCCAACCAGATCCAACAATACATCAAAAGAATTACTCAGCATGATCAAGTAGGTTTATACCTGGGATGCAGGGCTGGTTCAATATCCACAAAACAATCAATCTGATTCATCACATCAATAAAAGAAAGGACAAGAACCACATGATCCTCTCAATAAATGCAGAGAAAGCATTTGACAGAATACAGCATCCTTTCTTGACAAAAACCCTCAATAAAGTAGGAATAGAAGGATCATGCCTCAAGATCATAAAAGCCATATATGAAACACCCACTGCTAATATTATCCTCCATGGGGAAAAACTGAGAGCATTCCCTGAAGGTCAGGAACACAACAGGGATGTTCACTCTTGACACTGTTAATGAACATAGTATTGGAAGTCAGCCTCAGCAATCAGACAACACAAAGACAGAAAAGGTATCCAAATTGGCTGGGACGAAGTCCAACTTTCACTCTACACAGGCAACATGATACTCTATATAGAAAACCCAAGAGAGTCCACCAAAAAACTGCTAGAACTGATCCATGACTTCAGCACAATTGCAAGATATAAAATCAATGCACACAAGCTGGTTGCATTTCTATACACCAATAATGAAGCAACAAAAAGAGAAATCAAGGAATGGATCCCATTTATAATTACACCAAAAACCGTAAAATACCTAGGAATAAATCTAACCAAAGTGGTGAAAAATCTATATACTGAAAATTATAGAAAGCTTATGAACAAAATAGAAGAAGACACAGACAAAAAAGGAAAATAATCCATGCTCCGGGATAGGAAGAACAAATATTGTTAAAATGTGAATACTACCCGAAGAAATCTACATATACATTTCAATCCCTATCAAAATAACACCAACATTCTTCACAGAGCTAGAACAAAATCCTAAAATTTGTATGGAACTAGAAAAGACCCCGAATAGCCAAAGCAATCTTGAAAAAGAAAACTGAAGCTGGAGGCATCACAGTCCCGGACTTCAAGATACATTACAAAGCTGTAATCACCAAGACACTATGGTACTTGCACAAAAAAAGACACTCAGATCAATATAACAGAATAGAGAACCAGAAATAGACCCACAAACATATGGCTAACTAACCTTTGGCAAAGCAGGAAAAAATATACAATGGAAAACCCCTTCAACAAACGGTGTTGGGAAAACTGGACAGCGACATGCACAAGAATGAACCTGGACTACTTTCTTACACCATACACAAAAATAAACTCAATATGGATGAAAGACCTAAATGTAAGACAGGAAGCCATCAAAATCCTAGAGGAGAAAACAGGCAAAAACCTCTTTGACTTTGGCCACAGCACCTTCTTACTTGACATGTCTCCAGAGGCAAGGGAAGCAAAAGCAAACATGAACTATTGGGACCTCATTAAAATAAAAAGCTTCGGGGCGCCTGGGTGGCTCGGTCAGTTAAGCGTCTGACTTCGGCTCAGGTCATGATCTCTTGGTCGGTGAGTTCGAGCCCCGCATCGGGCTCTGTGCTGATAGCTCAGAGCCTGGAGCCTGTTTCGGATTCTGTGTCTCCCTCTCTCTCTGCTCCTCCCCTGTTCATGCTCTGTCTCTCTCTGTCTAAAAAATAAATAAACGTTAAAAAAAATAAAAAAATAAAAAAAAAAATAAAAAGCTTCTGCACAGCTAAGTTTCGACACAACTAAAGGACAACTGATGGAATGTGAGAAGATATTTGCAAATGACATGTCAGGTAAAGGGTTAGTGTCCAAAATGTATAAAGAATTTATCAAACTCAACATCCAAACAAGTAATCCAGTGAAGAAATGGGCAGAAGACCTGAATAGACTCTTTTCTAAAGAAAACATCCAGATGGCTAACAGACACATGAAAAGATGCTCAACATCACTCATCATCAGGGAAATACAAATCAAAACCACAATGAGGTATCACCTCACACCTGTCAGAATGGCTAAAATTAACAACTCAGACAACAACAGATTTGGGTGAGGATATAGAGAAAGAGGAACCCTTTTGCACTCCTGGTGGGAATGCAAATTGGGGCAGCCACTCTAGAAAATATATGGAGATTAATCACCAAGTTAAAAATAGAACTACCATATTACCTAGCAATTGCACTACTAGGTATTCACCCAAAGGACACAGGAGTGCTGGTTTGAAGTGATACATGTACCCCAATGTTTATAGCAGCACTATTGACAATAGCCAAAGTATGGAAACAGCCCTCCATTTGCAACAATGTGGCTAGAACGAGAGTGTATTTTGCTAAGAAAAATAAGTCAGAGACAGGAATCATATGATTTCACTCATGTGGAATTTAAGAAACACAACATATGAACATAGGGGAAAGGAAACAAAAAGAAGACAAAAATATGGAGGCAAACCATAACAGACTCTTAAATACAGAGAATGAACTGAGGGTTGCTGGCAGGGTGTTGTGTGGGAATGAGGTAAATGGACAATGGACATTAGGGAGGGCACTTGTTGGGATGAGCACTGGGTGTTATACGTAAGAGATGCATAACCAAGTTCTATTCCTGAAATTATTATTATACTCTATGTTAACCGACCTGGTGAAAAAAAGAAAAACACATTAAATTGTAATATTAAAAATGACCCTAAGAGGATATAGAAGAAGATGAGTTCCTTTATCACACTAAAGTAGTTGAATTTAGATCCATTTTACTTAGGATTGTAGAATATGGAAGGCTTATCATGTGTTCAAGCTAATAAATTACCCTGAAAGAAGCTATCTTATGACTCTCAGATGCTACACAATTTATAAAGTGTAACAGCAGGCTCTACCTACTAAAGAAAGCTCTGGTGTCTTTAGTGCTTGAGAAAGGGTGAAATATTTGTCAATCTCCTATGCTTTGGAATAAAAACTACAATGACAAAATATTGTAATAACAGCTATGCTTTAGAGTTTCCAGCTTGGGTAGAAGCACAGAGTGAAGATACTATAAAGTCATGATTTTAAGACATATTTGAGATAAAACAGACTTTTGGATTTGGCTAGTTTTTATGAATATTAACTATGATGCATTAACGTGAATATGTGTATCATGATCTTTTGCAGACACCTACAAATATAAAGAAAAAGGAGATACAAGAACCATGTGACCACCAAGTAATGGGTAAGTACTTTACACTTTGAATAGAGTGCCTTTTTTTCTTTCTGTTTTACGAAGATATAATTGACATACCCCACCGTATAAGTTTAAGGTGTATAGCATGATGATTTTACTTTTGTATATTACAAAATGACTACCACAATAAATTAGCATCTATTATATCATATGAGTACAAAAATGTTTTTTTTCCTTGTGCTGAGAACTTTTAGGATCTACTATTCTCTTAGCAACTTGCAAATATAATGTACATTGCATCCCCAGTACTTATTTATCTTATAATTGGAAGTTTGTTTTTTGACCACCTTCACCCAATTTCTCTTCCCTCTTCCCCTTGCCTTTGGCAACCACAAATCTGATCTCTTAAGTTTGTTTTTTATGCCTTTGACATCTAAAGTGAGAATATGTAGTATTTGTCTTTTCCTCTCTGACCTAATTCACTTTGCATAATCTCCTCAAAAATCATCCATATTGTCAAAATGATAGGATTCCCATTTTTTATGGCTGAATAGAATTCCACTTTGTATGTGTGCATGTGTGTTGTGTGTGTGTACACACAACCCACAATTTCAGTATCCGTTTATGGACACGTAGGTTGTTTCCATATCTTGACTATTGTAAATAATGTCATAAAAATGGGGGTGCAGATACATCTTCAACATAGTAATTTCATTTTCCTCAGATGAATACCCAGAAGCAGAAATGCTGAATCATAGGGTAATTCTATTTCTAATTTTTTGAGAAATTGGCCATAGCCAATTGAAATGCCCACCAACTGTATACAAGGGTTGCTTTTTCTCCATATCCTTACCAATATTTGTTATCTTTGTCTTGTTGATATTAGCTATTTTAACAGGTGTTAGGTGAAATCTTACATGATTGTGGTTTTGATTTGCATTTTTCTAGTGATTCATGATATTGAGCATCTTTTTGTATACGTGTTTACCATTTAAATATCTTGTTTGGAAAAATGTCTATTCAAAGCCTTTATTTTAAATTTGGATTGTTTGGCTTTTTGATAATTGAGTTGAATGAGTTCTTCATATATTTTGAGTACTAACCCCTTATCAGATATGTGGTTTGCAAATATTTTCCCTAATCCATAGGTTGTCTTTTAATTTTCTTGATGATTGCCTTTGCTGTACAAAGTTTTCTAATTTCAATTTCCTATGTTGTCGCTTGTGCTTTGGATGTCATATCCAAGAAATCGTTGTCAAGAGCCATGTCAAGGAGCTTTATTCCTGTTTTCTTCTAAGAGTTTTGTGGTTTCAGGTCTTATATTTAAGTCTTTGATCCTTTTTGAATTAATTTTTGTGATGGTGAGAGACAGGTGTCTAATTTCAGTTTTTTTATACATGTGAATGTCCAATTTTCCCAGCACATTTGTTGAAGAGACTATCTTTTTTATTTTCCATTTAGTACTCTTGGCTCCCTTGTAAAATACTAGTTGACCATATATGTATGGGTTTATTTCTGAGTTCTGAATTGTGTACCATTGGTCTATGTGTCCATTTTTTGTACTGGTATGATATGGATTTGGTTAAGATAGATTTTCAATATAGTTTAAAATCAGGACTTTTGATCTCCAGTTTTGTCCTTTCTTCTCAGGATTGCTTTGGCTATTTGTGGCCTTTCATGGTTCCATATGAATTTTAAGATTTTCTACTTCTGTAAAAAATGCCATTCGGGTGCCTGGGTGGCTCCATCAGTTGAGTGTCCGACTGGCTCAGGTCATGATCTCATGGGTTCATGAGTTCAAGCCCTTTGTGGGGCTCTGTGCTGACAGCTCAGAGCCTGGAGCCTGCTTCGGATTCTGTGTCTGCCTCACTCACTGCCCCTCCCCAACTCACCCTCTGTCTCTCTCTCTAAAAAGTAAACAAATATAAAGAAACAAACAAACAAACCAAAAAATGCCATTGGGATCCTGATAAAGATTGCATTAAATCTGATGGCTTGAATAGAATATCGTAGAAAGCTATTTCATGCATGTAAACTGGCACATTTTAGAATTTCAAATAAAACTTTCACTTTCAAGGATTCCAGTTTAAGCCCTAAGTATTCAGGATGTTAAATACTAATAGAGATACTCTTTTTAGTTTGAAATATTGTGATTCAAATAGAACACCTCAAGCATTTCCTTCAAATAGGATCAAATTATACAAGGAATATACTTCTTTTTCAGATAAAATAACTTTACAGAATAATTCTTTTGACAATCTAATCTGCAGTGATATAAACAAAAGTTTAGATGTGTGTCCATGCACTTAAGGAAGTATATGACTTTTATGAAATAGTTTTTACAATAATAAAAAAGAAAAGAATGCTATTTCCTTTTTACATTTTCTTATGATCCCTAAATAAACTATTTTGTTTCTAAAGCTTTTATTTCTCTTTTTTTAGCCTTTTATTTGGGGACATTATAGATTCACACATAGTTATGAGATATAACATAGAGAGGTTCCTATATTCTTCAGCCAGTTTTCCCAAGATGGAAACATGTTTCTCAATTGAGCTATGAATCACAACAAGAATATTGGTATTAAAAAAACCTTTGACCTTTTTTGAAGTCCACCAGTTTTACATGCACTAACTTTCTTCATGTATGTGTGATTTGTTATTTATTATGTTATCAAATGTTTACATTCATGTGACCACTTTGTGAGTCGAGATACAGAACATCACAAGGAGCCCACGTGTTGCTTTCTTATAGCCACAGTCACCTGTGTCTATTACCACCACACGCCTAGAAACAACTTACTGTTTTCATCTCTATAACTTTGTCATTTCAAGAATGTTGTATAAGTAGAATCATAGAGCGTGTATCCATTTCAAATTGGCTTTTTACACTCAAGATAATTGTTGGACTATATTTATCTAAGGTAGTATGTGTATCAATATTCTCTTCAGTGATAACTCATATTCCATGACATGGATGTACCACTGTGTGTTTAGCCATTCACTTATTAAAGGTTCAAGTTTGTGACCATTACAAATGACCAAAGCTGCTATAAACATTTGTATACAGATTTTGTATGAACATAAGTTCTCATTTAATAAAAATTAATGCCAAACAGTACAATTGCTAGATCTTACAGGAAGTGCCTTGCTTTGGACTTTATGCTGACAGTACAGAGCCTGTTTGGGATCCTCGCGCTCCCTCTCTTTCTGCCCCTCCCCTGCACACTCATGAATGCACTGTCTCTGTCTGTCTCTCTTTCTCTTTCTCCAAATAAATAAATAAATGTAAAAACTATTTAAGAGGATTTCTGAGATTCTGATAGAAATTACATTAAACTTATAGGTCAATTTGGGAATAATTAAGATCACTACACTGTTGAATTTTCCAGTCCATAATGCAGTGTGTATATCCATTATATTTTTAATTTTAGAGCATTAGTAGGGGAGAGGAGCAGAAGGAGCAGGGGGTGGGGGGGGGTGAGGGTTGGTGGGGAGGAAAGGGGAGGGAAAGGGAGAGGGAGGGAAAATCTTAAGCAGGCTCCATGCTCAGCCTGATGTGGAACTCAGTCATGACCTCAATCATGAGCCATAATCAAGAGTCAGGTGCTCAACAAACTGAGCAACCCAGGCGCTCCTGTCTATCCATTGGTACAGAGCTTCTTTGATTTCTTTAATGAACATTATGGAATTTTCATCACACAGATACTGTATAATTTTTGTTTCCGTCTGTTAGTCTGTAGACCTGAAATTGATATTTGTGTTTTGATATATTGTCCTGCAAACTTGGTGAGCTCAATAGTTTTAAGAAGGTTGTTTGATCCATGGGATTTTCTTTTCTTTTTTTTCTTTTCTTTTCTTTTCTTTTCTTTTTTCTTCTCCTTTTTCTTTCCATGGGATTTTCTACACAATCATATCATAGGCACATGGGGACAGTTTTTTTCCTTCAATTTCCAATATGTATGCCTTTTCCTTTTCTTGCTTTAGTTCAGTGACTAGAGTTTCCAGTATTATGCTGCATGTATTGGTGAGAGTAAATATCCTAGCCCTATTCCATTCTTAGGGGAGAAGTATTCAGAATTTCACCTTTGAGTATAGTGTTAACTACACACATTTGTAGATATTCCTATGAAGTTGAGGAAGTTCTATTTTATTCTTAGATTCTTAGTTTGCTGACGGTTTTTATAGTGAACAGATGTTTGATTGTCAAATGATCATTCTCTTTCAGTGGATTATGATCACATATTTTTTCTATAGCTTTTTTATATGTTTGATTATATTGATAAAATCATGAATATTGAACCAACCTTCCATATCTGGAAGGAATTTCACTTGTTCATGGTGCTTGGTTCTCTTTATATATTGCTAGATTTGATTTGCTAATATTAACCTAAAGATGTTGCATTTAAGTTCCTGGAAAATAATGAATCTGTAGTTAACCTTTTCCTACCATGTTTGTCTGATTATAGAATCAGAAACAGGATAAAGTAGTCTTGCAAGTGAGATGGGAAGACTTCCCTAGTGTTCTCTTTTCTGAAAAATATTTTGTAAAATTGATGTTTATTTTTTGAATACTTACATGAATTCTCCAGTGGAATAATTTGGACCTAGACACTTCTACTTGGAAGATTTTTTATTACAAATCCAGTTTGTTTAAAGGTAACAGGTCTATTCAGATTTTTTCATTTTGATTTAGGGAAATTTATGATTTTCATCTATGTTCCTTCTAATTTTCTCTATATTTCTATCAAATATTTACAAGATGTTGATGTCTTTAAGTATAATTCTGGATTCATCTCTTTTCCCTTTTAGTTTTAGATGTTTTTGCATATATTTTATATGTTTTCATGTATTTTGCAGGTCTCTTGTTCAGGACCTTAAGACTGCTATATCTAGTTAATGGACTGACCCTTTCTTCATTATAAAATTTACGTCTCTGTCCTCCATAATTTTCTTTATTAAGTAAATTTATCTCATTTTAACATAGCCACTCCTGGTTACATTTTTTTGTAAGTTTATTTACTTTGAGAGAGAGACAAAAGCGTTAGTGGGGGAGGGGCATAGAGAGAGGGAGAAAGAGACAATCCCAAGCATGCTCAGGACCTTGAGTACAGAGTCTGGTGCAGGGCTCAAACTCACCAAGCATGAAGTCATGATCTGAGCCAAAGTCAGTCACTTAATGGACCGAGCCACCCAGGCACCCCCCTGTTTACTGTTGATTAATGTTGACTAATGATTTATAGTATATATTTTTCTGTCACTTATTTTCCCTTATTTATACCATTATACTTGAAATGAGTTTCTTGTTTACAGCATGAAATTAGGTGATGTGCTTTTTTCCCCCTATTGATCTCTTTTAAATATTTAAACACTTTACATTTACTGTGAGTATTGCTATATTGAGATTTAATTGTTATTTCCTTTTTTTGTTTTCTGTTTAGTGTCTCTTTGTTTTCTGTTTCCCTGTTTTGGTTTGGTTTTTTTTTTTTTCCTGCTCTTCTGAGGTCACGTAAAAGTGGAACTCTAAAAAAATATTTGTCTCCAGTATTTTTTACTGTATTTCTTTATATGGCTCTTTAGTGCTTGCTCTAAGATTGTTATATATAAATAACTTAGCAAAATCTATGATGTTAACATTTTACTAATCTGACTGAAGTGTAAAAAACTTATCTCTATTTATATCCTTTTGCCCTCTCCCATTTATAATCAAAATTGTGGAAATATTTACTGTATTAAGCAGTATTATAATTTTTGCTTGAAACATGATTTTGAAATCTCAAGAGAAAGATGATCTGTTGAATTCCCATATTTATTTTCTTGTGTTTTTACTGCCGTTTCTTCTTACCTAACGTCACCAAGTTTCTGCTTGTATTGTTTCCACTATGTCTAGAGAACTTTAGACATTCTTTAGATAGGTATGGGCCTACAAAAAAAAAAAAAAAAGACAGAAACAAAAACAAAAAACCTGGTTTCTGCTATCTGAGAATATCTTGATTTTTCACTCCTTGTCAAAGGATATTTTTGCTAGATATAGGATTCCTAGTTGCCAGTTCTTTTTTGTTTTGTTTTATCCCAATAAAAATGCAGTTTTATTTACTTCTATATGCATAATTTCTGTTGTGAAATTAGGCCATATCTTCATTATTTTACCTTGGTAGATAAAGAGTTATTTCACAGTAGTTGCTTTCAACAGAATTTCTTTGTCTTCATTTTTACAAGATTATTAAGTATGAGGGCTCTTGGCATTGATTTATTTGGGTTTATCATGTTTGAGGTTTACTCAGTTTTTAAATTTTTAGGTTTATGTATTTGACCAAGTTAAGGAAAATCAATAGTTATTTGTTTACTCTTTCACTTTATTCTTCTGGGATTCAGATGATATGATTGACAGATTGTTTTTCTTATAGGCTCATAATTGTTTGAAGCTCCTAGCAATTTTTCACTGTTTTCTTTATTTTGTTCAGATTATGTAATTCTATTGTTCTAGTTGCATGTTTATAGACTCTTTTCCCTTTTCCATTCCACTGTTGAACGTACCTATTTAGCTGTTTTTGTTACTGTATTTTTAGTACTAAAACCCATTTGATTCTTTTAAAATGTTTTTTATTTAAATTTATTTAACATGAAACTCACCATTTTAACCACATTAACTTGTGTGATTCATTGGTTTTGAGTATGTTCACAGTGTTGTGCAATCATCACCACTAATTCCTGAACATTTTCATGACACCTGTGACAATGTGATTTATAATTAGAAAAATATACTTGGTTTTCATCTCTGTCCTTGGCACAAGAGCCCCCAAAAGATTTGGAATTTGCTAAGTGCCTAAAGCAATAAAAGTATCTGTATTAAGTTAATGAGACAACTTTTGGAAAACACCTATGAATCAGACCTAGTGTCTATGGAGCCAAACTTATGATTAGAAACTTGGAACTTTGAGTCCCACCACCCTTATGCACATCAGATAGAGGGACAGAGCCTGGTGGCTGAATCAGTTGCCAGTAACCAGTGATTCAATCAATTGTGCTTATGTAATGAAACTTCCATTAAAACCAGAAAATAGAGAATTCAGAGTGTCCAGCTTGGTGAACATGTACAGACTGAAATAGAGTAGCATGCTCTGAGGGGCATGGCAGCTTAGTGCCCTTCCCCATTCTTTTCCCTATGCATCTGTTCCATCTGGCTGTTACAGCAACATGAGGCTTAAAACTGTTCACAATATTCTGTTACCAGTTCTGTAAGGTCCATAGTAACATCCACGTGTCTATTCCTAATTGTGACAATTTGATTCTTCCTTTTTTCTTCTCTTGTTAAGTCTGGATAAAGTTTGTCCATGTTCTTGATCTTTTAAAAAATACACCATTGATTTCATTTTTCTTCATTATTTTGCTATTTTTTTCATTCATATTTAATGTATTTTTCTTGTTTGAGTTTGATTTTCTTTCTCCACTTTCTTAAAGTGGAAGTTTAGGTATGGATTTTAGATTTTTCCCATCTTTTTTGATGTATGTATTTGTGGCAATAAGTTTCCCTCTGAGCACTAGTTTCTATGCATTAAATAAATTTTCATATGCTGTCTTTTAGTTATTTCATCCATTTTGAATTTATTTTTTGTATATAAGTTTTCCCAATATCATTTGTTGAAGAGTCTCTTTCTCCCACTGGATACTCTTTCCTGCTTTGTCGAAGATGAGTTGACCATGTAGTTTGAAGTCAATTTCTGGGTTCTCGATTCTGTTCCATTGCTCTTTGTGTCTGTTACTGTATTGGTACCATACCGTCTTGATGATTACAGTTTTGTAAAACAGCTTGAAGTTTGGAATTGTGATGCCTCCCACGTTCTTTTCTTTTCCAACATTACTCTGGCTATTTGGGGTCTTTTCTGGCTGTGTACAAACTTTAGAATCATTTGTTCTACCTCTTTGAAAAGTGCTGGTATTATTTTGATAGCATTGAATGCATTGAATGCATATGTTAGTTTAGATAGTATAGACATTTTAACAATATTTGTTCTTCCCACCCCTGAGCATGGAACACTTCTTTGTGTCTTCTTTAACTTCTTTCATAAGTGTTCTCTAGTTTTCAGAGTACAGATCATTTACCTGTTTGGTTAGATTTATTCCTAGATACCTAGATATTTTTGGTACAGTTGTGGATGGGATCAATTCCTTGATTTGTCTTTCTGCTGCTTCATTATTGGTGTACATAAATGCAACAGTTTTTCTCTATGTTCATTTTATATCCTGCAACTTTGCTAAGATCATTTATCGGTTCTAGCAATGTTTTGGTGGAGTTATTTGGGTTTTCTACATGGAGTATCATGTAGTCTATGAAGAGTGCAAGTGTGAAGTCAGACCATGCTGGGTAGGGGGAAGATGGCATCACTCTGCACTCTTGTCCCCAAGGAGGGGAGCTCAGGCCCACCACTATTTCAAAAGCCCTCATACAAAAGTGAAAAATTTCCCTTGTTGTGTCCCAGGCTTCCATCAGATCTTGCCTTCAACTTGTCCATGGGCAGGGCCACCAGCATGCTTGGCCCTACAGTTTTATCCCTGTGTTTTATCACTTGTTCATGGTTCTGATTCAAACTGCACATCTTAAAGGACCCAGCAAGATACAGACCCACTTTCCTCCTGTGGAGGAGAGCCTCACAGTGCTGTGTCTGGTTCCATTTTGTTCCAGAAAAGAAGTCTTATGGTCACTCTGATGCTGAGAGTTTACGGTGAAGCAGAGCAAAAAGCTGAGACGATGTTATCTGCCCTCTGTGCCCGTTTCTGTACCTTGCTGTTGAATGGCCACTCAATGGTGCCAACTGGGTCTTTTGTCCTTGGAGAGGCAATATACCCTTTCTATATGTATTCCAGGAAGAAGAACATGCTCTCCCAGTGTGACCCAGGGATCCCTACACCATGTTGTCCACTGTCCACTCCTGGGCTTCCACCCACCTTCTCCCCAGGAGCACTGCTGCCTGCCAGGTTTGATTCCAGTGAATGGCATGGACTTCTAAAACCTTGGAATTTGACCTCTTCACAAAAACTTGGAATAGTCCATTCTTCCCTATTCCTCAGTCAATGGTTTTGGGAGAGTATTTTTCTTGTGTGAATGTGCTGCTCTCTCCCACTCTCCCTCTTGTCTCTGTGCTCTCTCTCTGAAAAGGGCTCCCTCCCTTCTGCAGCACTGTTGTTTTTCTCTCCCCCATTTCAAGTCTCTGTACCTTGTGTCGGCTACATCATTCTCTTCAGTTGTGCAGATTGTTCTATTAATCCTCAATATCCTAGGTGTTCAAAAATGATTTGATGTTGATCTAGCTGTGTTTGAGCAATGAGGCAAGCCCAGGATCGCCCTAGTACTGTGCCATATTAACTCCTCCTAGCTAGTTTCATATGTTTTGAAATCCTGTTTAAATATATAGAAGATAGATAGATAGATAGATAGATAGATAAATGTTATATCTTCTTAATGGATTGACCCTTTCATAATTTTTTCAAGTTTATTTATTTATTTTGAGAGAGAGCAAGTGGGGGAAGGGCAGAGAGAGAGGGGGACAGAGGATCTGAAGTGGGCTTTGTGCTTAGAGCAGAGAGCCTCATGTGGGGCTTGCACTCACAAACCATGAGATCATGACCTGAGCTGAAGTCAGCTACTTAACCAATTGAGCATCCACATGCCTCAAGCCTTTTATAATTGATAAAGTCTTTTTTTGCTATCTTTTAATGATTCTCAATGTCCATTTTGTCTGCTATTAGTATAGTAACTCCAACTCTTGTGATTACTGTTTGCCTGGAAAATATTTTACCATACACTTACTTTCAATCTATTTGTATCTTTGAATTTTAAGTCTCTCGTAGACAGCACATAATTGGATCGTTTTTTAAAAAATCCATTCTGTCAATCTCTGCCTTATAACTGAGGAGATTGGTCCATTTACATTTACTCTAATTATTTGTAATTCTGCCACTCTTATTTTTTAATGTATTATATCTTTTTTGTATTAAACATATATTTTATATGGCAACATTTTAGTTACCTTGTCATCATTACAGATTTTCTAGTTATTTTCTTAGTGGTTACTCTGAGAATTACAATTAATATCTTTATAGATCAAATTAAGACCAACTTATTTTCAGTTAATTTGCAAACACTTTGTGCCTATATATTCTCCCTTGTGTTATTTCCAAAAGTGTATTTTTGTGTATTGTTTGCTCAATAACACAATTTTGCAATTATCGATTTATGCAAATGTCTTTTAAATGAGATAAGAAAAAAAAAGTGCAGTTACAAACAAAATTCTACAAAGACTGTATTTTATATTTATCTTTACTGCTGTTCCTTATTTCTCCATGTGTATTCAAGTTGCTATCTAATATCTTTATTTCAGCCTGAAGACTACTTTTAGCATTTCTTGTAAGGAAGGTTTGTTAGTAAGCACTTGTCTCAGGCTTTGTTTGTGATATCTTAATTTCTCCTTCATTTTGAAAGATAATTTCATAAGACACAGAATTGTAGGATGATAGGGTTTTTTGTTTTTTTTTTCCTGTTAAAACTCTGATGATAGCATCTTACTTCCTCTAGACTCTATGGTTATGAAAATCAGCTGTTAATGTTTTTGAGGATACTTTATATGTGATACCTTGTTTCTCTTGCAGCTTTTTTGGATAGTCTCGTTGACTTTGGGTTTTGAAAGTTTGATTATGTGTTTTAGTGTGGACCTCTGAGTGTATTTTACCTCAAGTTCACTGAACTTTCTGAATGTGTATATTAATGTTTTATATCAAGTTTGGGGATTTTTTTAGACTTATTTTTAAAATACTTGTTTTTTTTCCCTCACTCTCCTGCTGTGACTTACATTATGATAATGTTCATAGGTTTGGTGGTACCCAACAGGTCTCTTAGGCTGTGTTCATTTGTCTTGATATTTTTGTGTGTGTGTTTCTCAGTCTGAACTAACTTACTTGAACTACACTAAATGTTTTTCTGCCTGCTTCTATCTGCTGTTGAACTCCTCTAGTGAATTTTCCATTTCAGTTATTGTAGTTCTCAACTCTGCAATTTATATTTATTTCCTTTTCATAGTTTCTATTTTATGACATATCCTTTTTTTAGTTACACATTGTTTCTATTAGTTCTTTGAAGATATTTAAAATAGGTGTTTAAAATATTGAACTAATATTTTCTATTAATGTCTGCTTAGTCCTTATGTCTCTGCTTCCTCAGTAATGATTTTGATTAATTATTTTATTTCCTGAACATAAAGCATGGTTTCTTTGTACACCTCAGGGTTCTGTTAATGCTGAAAATTGGTCTAGTTGAATATTTTAATATGGAAATACTGGTAGTCCCATTCTCCTCCCCCTTCAGGGATTATTGTTATTATTTGTTGCAGTCATCACTGTTTAGTTACTTTCCCGAACAAATTTTGCCCACTTATTTTTGTCATCTGTGACCCCTGAAGTCTTTATTTCATTATCTTAGCACTCAAGCAGTGAACAAAGATCCTCTTGAACTTTCGGAACACAATAGCTCCTAGTCTTTTAATAAGTGTGTATTTGGGTCACTTTCAACATATAGTGAGGTATCTTACAACTGTGTCTTAGCTTTTACTTACTTCTCGCACAAATCCTCAAAGTCAAACAAGGAGACAATAACCAGCAAAGATGCTATAGCTAAGGATCTTATTTTTGTGAAAAACATCCATGAATATATGTAGGTGAATAACGTGTAATTAAGGAATTATGATTTCTGCAAGTGTGGAGAGCACTATTTTAGCAGTCATTTTCTCTTAGTGTATTTTAAGGTGATTTTTGCTTTTTTCTCGGTACTTTTTCTGTTGAACAATAAAATGAGTAGAATATTTAACAGTAAAATGTTATTTTCAAACAAATAGCCATCTTAAAAAAATTATCTTTCGAATTGTTTTTCACCAAACACTCTTATTCGTTCTGATTATATATCATTGGGGTTTAATGTTTTGTATGGACAGACAATAATCACAAGGATTTATCAAATGTATCGGTACATCGTGTTATGGTGAATGAGGGGAAAATTGGATGGGTTATAGGCTACTTTGCTAGATTTCTTCTACTCAATTTATATATTCCAATGAATTTTCAAAAACTTTAAGGAAGGATGTGAAAGATTACTTCAGTTCCAGTGTAATATTAATATAATTTACCAGTATTACACATCATTGGTTAGAAAGCATGTCTAAGAACAAAGTGATTTTTGGTAAGAAACTGCACGTCTTAATATGTGGAATGCCTTCAGAATCATTTTACCGAATCTAATTGTGCTGTATATGTGTGCACCCAAAGAAGAAAATGTCTTTTGTTTCAATGTCACACACAGTAATTTAACAGCCTACCAGTGATGTGATAAAACCACTTAGAATACTCAAGAATATTGCACATAATGTAAATTCTCAGCACACTGAGTGCATAAAAGGAAATTATTCAAGCAAGCAATGGCTGAGATCTTGAGGAAAACACCTATTTGGAAACACATTTAAGTATCAATGGCATGTTACTATTTTCCTACAACAACAACACTGAAGAAATGGGAGAAAGATCGTCTTCTAATCTAGGTATCAATGGCTTGTTGGATAATTACATACATCCTGCTGCAATTTTCTCATTTATTTGATCTCTCTCTCTCTTTTTTTTTTTTTCCAGAGACAGGGGTCTTTATAATCTAGTTTATTAATTTCCCCATAGTTAACCATAGGGTACAATTCATGTGTTTATAAAACATTTCAGACACACAATAGAAGTCTCTTGTCAAACTTTGAGAGAATTACAGAGTTCCGGGATGCTTGTCTTCTGCAGAATGTAAGCCATTTACCATTGGGTTGAACCGTAGGAACAGCATAGTGTAGGTATAGAGGATATAGTTTCATTGTTTTCTTTAGTTCTTGTATAAATACACTGTGGATTGAGTTATGGCCTTAACTTTAATGCTTACTACTTATCACATATTAATACTTAATAAATTAATGTTAATAAATGTTGAGGCATTATGAACATTTCACTGTTAGCAAATACACATTGTATCTACATTACATTTGTGTTATTTATGTTCTTTTTCTGAGGTACAATTGATGGACTCCTTTCAGGTATACAACATGATATTTTGTGTGTGTGTATATACATATATATATATATATATATATATATATATATATACATAGTGTATACGATATATATACACTATATATATATTGTGTATATATATATATATTGTGTATATACATTGTGTATACATATATTATGTATATATATATTTTGTATACATATATTTTTTGTATATATATATATATATTTGTATATTCTGAGCAATGATCATCACAATAAGACTAGTTAATGTTCTTTTATTTTTTTTTTGTGATGAGAATATAAGATTTATTCTGTTGACAAGTTTCAAATATGCAACATAGTGTCACTAACTATAGTTTTCATGCTGTGAATTACTTTCCCTGTAACTTATTTCATAACTGAAAGTTTGTAACTTTTGATTCCCTTCACCCATTTTACCCACCCCCAAAACTGCAACCTTTGCAATCACCAACCTATTGTCTGCATCTATGAGCTTTGTTTCTGTTTTTCTTATTTCGGATTCTACATATAATTGAGATCATATGGTATTTGTCTTTCTGACTTATTTCATTTAGCATAAGTGAACATGACATTTCATCTATTGCCTTTTTACTGTGTTGGTGATTTCCTTTATTGTTTTTTTTTTTTTTTTTTTTTTTTTTGGTTTGATATAGTCAGTCCTGCTTTTGGAATCAAACTGAAAAAATCATTGCCAAGAGTGATGTCAAGGAGTTTATCACCTATGTTTTGTTTTAGAAAATTTATGGTTCAGGTGTTGTTTTCAAGTCTTTAATCAATTTTGAGGTAATTTTTGTTGTGGTGTAATCATCTTTCTGATTAGAGAATGGGATAAATGAGATATTCATAGTCTCTTCATATCTTTGCTCTTATGCTTGGAAGATAAAAGCACAATACTACATATTTAATTTAAAGCCATTAAACAGATATTTTTTAAGAATATGGCAAAATGAATCTATGACAAAGGTGTTTTTCAATGCTATTACATGTAATAGTGGTAGAAAATATTGGTTTTCCCAGTTAAGCTGCTGAGAGTTTAAGGTCATTTCTGACTGCAGCATATGGTAGTCTTAAACTAATAAGGATTTTGTCAGTTTTTTTGAAACCACTGTTTTCTATAGAGGAATATGAGGAGTACAAAAATAAAGCTATGTGAAATTGACTCAAATTACTAAATTATATAAATGTTTAATCAAATGTAGGCCCATTTTAGACTCCAAACCTTTCTTATTTATTCTTGGCTGAACTGTTTTTTTTGTTGTTGTTTGTTTCTACGGAGTTCTTTGTCTTTGCATTACCTTTTCTGGGAGACCTTGGACTTTTACTTTCCTAGCTTTTTTTATGCCCCTTAGGTAAATAAAACAGGCTTCACACTTTTCAGTATCTCTCTTTTCACACCTTTTCATATCAAGAAACAATTGGTTCTCTGTGTGTCAGTGGGTTTGGTATATTTAATTGGATTAAGGAAAATAATAGTTTTGATACTTAGACATTTTCTTTTCCTTTATTCTTTATTTTATATTTTCCATTGAAGAAATAATCTAATTCTCAATATTATTATTTTTTCCCCTACCATACATGAGTTTGTTCTTCCCAGATGTCTTTAGAAATATTATGGTATATGTGAAAGATCACTAACTAGCTGAAAATTGAAATAGTAAGATTATCTTGTTGCTGTGTATCTAGATTAAAGATGTAGTAAAGAGATGCACATGATGATAATGAAGATACTCTGTTTTTCTTTGTTTCTACTCTTTAGTTGATATATGACAAACATTTAGAAATGGCTGATGATATCATTCAGTAATTTATATTAAAAATGAAAGTGTGGAATCTTTATAGATTTTTCCATTATTTTGATTTTTAAATAAACCAACAAAGGAAAAATCAGTATTAAAATTGAATAAAAACTGTTATCAAGTTAATGTTCCAACAAGTTCATACACCAGTATGTGAAATGTGTGAACCTCCAGTGACCTTTCACCCCCGCCTCCTCTGATTGTTGTTACAAAAGGATGTGTAAAAGATAAGGCTATGAAAAATAACAAAGAAAAGAATTCACAGACTTTAAAAAAGGTTATACTTTTTTAGATATACTTGCTATTCTTTAGGATTGAGGTGTTACGACAAACATGCTGTTTATTCACTTATCTGAAACAGATCATTCAAATGAGAATGTTAAATTATTTGAGCAAATATTTTGGGGAAAGATTTTGGGACACTACTATTTCCACCAAAACAAAAACAGATAAGCATAAAGCGCTCCTGGGTGGCTCACTCAGTTAAGCATCCAACTTTGACTCAGGTCATGATCTCACAGTTTGTGGGTTCAAGGCTTGAGTCAGACATTTGTGCTGACAGCTCAGAGCCTGGGGCCTGGTTCAGATTCCGTGTTTTCCTCTCTCTCTGCCTCTCCCCCACTAATGCTCTGTTTCTCTCACTCAAAAATAAACATTTAAAGTTTTTTAAGCATAAAACCTTCAAACTTGCAGAGGTGTGGATGAGTTAATAGACTTCCTAGAGGAAATTTTACCTTGGAACTGAGTACAGAACTGATTCCTATGTTAGCTAAAATTCTTGGATTCTAGGACAAAAGGGAATACTTATTTACTGGTGAAATATAGGCACCTCTAAACAAAACTTACCGTGTCTCTAAACTTATTCAATGGCATACAAATACATCTTATATATGAAGTGGAGATAACTGAATGTACCTAAAAGGTCAAAATGTGTAGCAGACAAGGTTGCCAAAGAGCTTCATTGTTAATTTATAAAAATGAATGGAATAATTCTGAGGGGGAAAACAGTAGCTTACTGCTTTTGTCATGAAGGTCAAAGCAGATAAACTTTGTATGTAGAGTATAATGCTCGATAATAGTGATTTAATTTTAACAGTCTGGAAGGAGAACTCAACATAAGCTTTCAACTTTTAATTAGAAGAATCACAAAAGCTCAACATCTACACAGTGGCATTTTTTTTAAGAGACATAATTGACACACAGCAATGCATATAAACTGTACAGTAGGATGATTTAACATGATTGTGGCAAAATGATTACAATAAGTTAACGTCATTACCTTCTTGTGATGTTCCTAAATTTCCTTGCAAACTTTAAATTTACACTCAAGCAGTGTTAACTATAGACCTCTTATTGTACATTACATCCCCAGTACTTATCTAATAACTGGAAATTTTATCTTCTAACCACCTTTACCCAATTCTCCCATCTCCCACTTCTGGCCTCCAATAACCACAGATCTCTTTTCCCATGGGCTTAGGGGCTTTTTTGGAGTCTACATCTAAATGAAATCCTGTAGTCTTTGTCTTCTTCTGTCTGACTTATATCACTTACATAATATCCTCAGGGTTCATCAGTGTTGTTGCAAATGGCAGGATATCCTTCTTTTTTATGGCTGAACAGTATTACATCATGCGCATGTCTATGTCACCATTTCTTTATCCATTCAACCATGTATGGACACTTAGCATGTTTCCATGCATCTTGGCTATTGGGAGTAATGATGCAGTGAACATATAAGTTCAGATAACTCTGTGAGATCCTAATTTCAATGTTTTGTATTTTGTAGGTCTATATTTAATTTTTTTTTGAGGAACCTCCACACCATTTTCCGTATATAGCTATCCCAGTTTACGTTCCCACAAACAGGGCACAGTGTTCCCTTTTCTCCATATCCTTGCCAGTATTTCTTGCTTATGTTTTTGATAGTAGCCATTCTAAAAGGAACGAGGTGGTGCCTCATTGTGGTTTTGATTTCTGTCTCACAAATGATTAATAACGGGGAACACCTTTTCACATACCAGTCAGCCATTGTTGTGTCTTCGTAGGAAAAATGTTTAGGTTCCTTTTCCATTTTAATTGGATTATTTCTTTTTTGCTATTCATGAGTTCTTTTTTAGCATATGTGCTGCTGAAACGAACAGAGCTATTCATAAGTTCTTAAAAAAAAACTTTTTAGATCTTAACCATTTATCATATATGATTTGCAAATATTTTCTCCCATTACATAGGTTGCTTTTTCATTTTTATCAATGATTTCCTATGCTGTGAAAAACATTTTTAGTTTGATGCAGTTTAACATGTTCATTTTAGATAGTGTTCTTGTGCTTTAGATGTCCCATCCAAAAACACACTGCCAAAGACCCATGCCAAAGGGCCTTTTTCTGGTATTTTCTTCTAGGAGTTTTATTGTCTCCTATTTGAGAATTTAATCCATTTTGAGTTAATTTTTGTGAGTGGTGAAAAATAGGGATCTAGTTTCATTCTTTTGCATATTAACATCCAATTTTCCAAAGTACCATTTATTGATGAAACTTCATCTTCTCTATTGAGTATTTTTGGCTTCCTTATCACATATTAATTGACCATATATGCATGGGTTTATTTCTGAGCTCTCAAGTGTAGGGTGTCCTTTACCTCCTTGGTTAAATTATTCCTAAGTATTTTATTCTTGTAATGTTATTTTTAAAATTGATTTTGACAGAGAGTGCGTGCGAGCTGTGGAGGGACAGAGAGAGGGAAAGAATTTCAAGCAGGCTCTGTACTGTCAGCACAGAGCGCAAAGCAGGGCTCAATCTCAGGAACCATGAGATCATGACCTGACCAGAATCAAGAGTTGGATGCTCAACTGACTAAGCCACCCACGTGCCCCTCTTGTGATGTTATTGTAAAAACATTTTCTTAATTTCTTTTTGAGATAATTCAATGTCACTGTATAGAAAAGCTACTGAATTTTGTACATTTATTTTGTATCCTGCAACTTAATTTGTTGAGTAGTTCTAACAGATTTGGGGTGGTATTGAGAATTTTCTATATAGAATATATCATTTGCAAATAGAAACAATTTTACTTCTTTCTTTGCAGTTCTAAAGCCTTTTTCTTTTTTGATCCCTTTGACTACAATCTACTACTATGTTGACTACAAGTGGTAAGAGTAAGCACTCTTATCTTCTTCCTGATCTTAGTGAAAAGGTTTTCAACCTTTCAGCATTGAGTATGTGACCTATGAGTTTGTCACATATGACCTTTATTCTGATCTGCATTCCTTCTATTGGTGGAGAGTTTTTATCATGACTGGATGTTGCATTCTGTGAAATGTTTTTTCTATATCTATTGAAATGATCATAAGATTTCTATCTTTCCTTCTGTCAATGTGCTGTATCATATTTATTGATTTGATTATGTTGAACCATCCTTGTATCTCAAGGATGAATCCCACTTGAACAGGGTATACAATTCTTTTAATATGATTTCAGTTTCCTAGTATTTTATTTAGAATTTTTGCATCTGTATGTATGTGGTCTCTCCCTCCCCCTCTTGTTCTTCCACCTCTCTTCTCAGGATAATGTTGGTCTTGTAAAATGAGTTTAAAAATACTGCCTTTTCTTCAATTATCTGAAAGAGTTTGAGAAAGATTGGTACTAATACTTCTTTAAATGTTTGGTAGAATTAACCAGTAAAACCATCTGTTCCTGGGCTTTTCAGTGTTGGGAGGTTTGTGATAACTGAAAATCTTAATAATTGTCCTATTCAGATTTTCACTTTCTTCCTGATTCAATCTTAGTAGGTTGTATGTTTCTGAGAATTTATTCATTTCTTTTAGGTTGTGTAGTTTGTTACCAGATAGTTGTTCATAGTAACTTCTTATGAGCCTTTATATTTCTGTGGCATCAGTTGTATGGTCTTTTTTCATATATAATCTTGTTGATTTGCATCCTTTCTCTAATCTTTACTATTGTTTTCCTGTTCTTGAAGTCCTCTTTTTCTGCTCTTTTATTACTTCATTTCATCTCCTAACTTGGACTTAGGTCTTCTTTACTTCCATGAGTCAGAAAGTTGGGTTGTTTGAGATATTTCTGTTATTGTTCTGTATTCATTTATAGCTATAAATTTTTTCTTCCAACTGTTTTTGCTGTATCCCATACATTTTGGAGTGTTGTTTTCATTTGTGTCAAGATAGTTTCCTAATTCCCTTTAATTTCTTCTGTGATCCATTCATTGGTCAGGAGAGTGTTGTTTCCAAATTTTCTTCCTGTTATTGATTTCTAGTTTCAAGAAATGATACTTAGAATTTCAATCTTTATGCATTTATGAAGCCTTATTTAGTAGCCTAATATATGATCTATCCTAGAAAATGTTCTGTGTGGGCTTGAAGAATATGTATTCTGCTATTTGGGATAGAATGCACTATATACATTAGTTAGGTCCATTAGGTTTATAGTGTGGTTTAAATCTATTGCTTTTTATTCATTCTCTGTCTAGATGATCTGTCCATTGCTGAAAGTGGGATATTAAATTCCCCAACTGTTATCGTATTGCTGTTTATTGCTTCCTGTTGCTTTATATATTTAGTTGCTTCAATGTTAAGTGCATAAATATTTACAACTGTTAAATCTTTGTGATGGATTGAACCTTTTATTATTATACAGTGACCTTCTTCCTCTCTTTAGTTTCCACTCTATTTTGTTTGATATAAGTATAACTACTTCTGCGTTTTTGGTTATCATTTGATTGAAATATCTTTCTCCCTCCCTTCACTTGGAGTTTGTGCCTTTAAAGCTGAAGTGAGTTTTTTTTTTTTTTTTTTTAAGTAGAATACAGTTGGATCTTACATTTTTAATCCCATCAGCCACTTAAAAATTTTGATTGGAAAATTTAATCCATTAACTTTTTAAGTATCGATAGCAAAGAATGTAGTATTGATATTTTATTGTTTTTCTGTTTTGCAAATCCATTGTTGCGTCTCATCTGCTGTCTTTTGTAATTTGATGACTGTTGGTATCTGTATGCTTTGGCTTCTTTATCATGTTTCTTGTATCACCCTTACATCTTTTTTCCCCTTGTAATTACGATGAGGTTTACATAAATTATCCTAAATTTTGAACACCTTATTTTAAACTGATAATTTAACAGCATTCCTTAACTTTACACTGTTTACTTCTCTTCTCCCTTATATCTGATCTTATCAGTGTTATACTGATCACTGCATTAGGCATCAACATTAACATATCAAAGAATTTGATACAGACTATATATTGACTGTCATGGGCTTTACTCCACCTTCACATTTTTATGATGTTAATTAGTGGGGTTTTTTTCTTCCAAAATTTTTTTTAGATTCCAGTGAGTTAATATGCAGTGTAATGTTATTTTACTGTGTAGAATTTAGTGTTTCATCACTTATATTACCAAGTGCCAATCATAAAAGGTCCCTTCCTTAATACCTATCACCTATCTAACCCATCCCAGTTGCCCACCTTCTCTCAAGTAACCATCAGTTTGTTGTTTACTTCTTGGTTTGCCCTTTTTCTCACCCCATGTTCATTGATTTTGTTTCTTACATTCCACATGAGTGAAATCATATGGTATTTGTCTTTCACTGACTTTGCTTAGCATTAGTGTCTTTACTTCTGCTTCAAGAACTCTTTAGCATTTCTTGTAAAGAAGATCTAGTAGTAATGAACTTCTCACTTATTGTTAAAGTTTATTTTCTTCTTCATTTCTGAAGGACAACCTTGCTGGGTGTAGTATTCTTGGCTGACTTTTTATTTTTCTATCAATATTTTGAATATATCATCCCATTTTCTCCTGGCTTGGTTCTTTGCCCAAGTTAGGCTAGAAGATGGGCTGTGTGGTTCCCTGAATTCTGTCGTCAGGTTTCCTATCAGCAATACATAGGGTTATGAATTAAATTCCTTTCCCTGGCTGGACTGCCAAATGGGCCCCACAGCCAGCAGAATTCATCCTTTGGAGACCCAAATCAAGCAGAATTTTGCACTAAATTCCCTGGCCTGAAGGGGCAAGTGGTTTTGGTATGCTTTCTACTCAAGTGCCACTGTAAGTGGGGTATAGGATGAACTACACAGTTGCCAGTGTGCCCTGGTTAGTTTCTTGGTCCAGGTGGTGAAGGTCATATTTAGCAGTGAGTGGGACTATGCATTAGTTTCACAGATGGGGCCATCATACAGGCCCCAAGGCTGCCAAGAGTCTTATTTGTGGATCAAATTAGCAGAGCTGTGCATTAACATCATTGAAGTGGTGGGCTACTGTCCTATCTCTCAGCTGGGCAGGATCATTCATGAGGGTCCCTGCTAAAGTGCTGTTGTATTCTGAGTTGCAGGATGGATGTAGATTCCTGGGATCTTGGGTTGGATTCCCTGGGTATCCCAGCTGGAGACTGTATTCAACTTTGGGAACAGTTACTAATTAGGTTCCTTGCCTAGGTAGGGCTACAGATCAGGACCCAGGGCTGGCAAGGCAAAACTCCACTAAGCTCCGTGTCCAGATAGGGCCACTGGCTAGGTTCTGTTCTCAGTGCCACTGTAATTAGAATTGCAGGATGGACTACGCACATTCCTGGCATCTCTGGTTAGAGAGGTTGTACTCAACAGTGGGTGGAGATACAGATTAGGTTTTCTGCCTGAGTGGAGCAAAACAAACCAGACTCCAAGACCATCAAGGCTCTTTGTTTGGATTCCCAAATCCAGCAGACCTATGTTCTGCCACGTTCTCTGGTCAAACTGTGACACTATCTTAGCTCTATAGATGAGCAGCACATAAGTAGAAATCCTAGCAGTATTTCTTGAGGTAAGAGCTTAGTCTGCCTTGATCCAAACTGGATGCTCTAAACTGTACTCCTCTTCTCCATCATAATCTCATTCCCAGTGGTCATTCCCCAAAGATGGATCTCCATAACACAGGACCCAAGTGGGCCTCCTGAAAAGCAACAGACAATGCTAGAGGACTTAGATGGTACCTTAGGCTCTCTTTTTCCAACCGGAGGCTCAGGGGAGGTGTTTGACTGATATAGACCTCATTGCTCCTCCCAGATTCTGTGGTGCCAGGGGGGTCCTTCAACCTCACCCCCATATTATTGAATTTTCATAACCAGGTCTTGTCTACAGTTGTTAGATCGTATTCTAAGAGGAAGGAGAGTCGAGAATGACCAATGTCACAATATTGGTAACATTACTTTTCAGCATTATATTTCAAACAGCTTTGATTTCAGATTGTAGATATTATAAGTAAATTTCACAATATAAACTTCCTAATTTTGTTTTTTAATATAATTACAAACTCAGAATTAAACATATTTGATGGGGTTCTACCCATTGCAATTAAATGGCCCAGCTTTGGATAGTGGTAGTTTTCCCAAATTGACTACTGTGTCCTTTTGGTTATACAGACACGGCCTTTTTCCCCCCCCCAAGTACAGTAAAACCTTGGATTGTGAGTAACCTGTTCTGTGAGTGTCCCACACGATGAGAAAACATTTCTAATAAATTGTAACTTGATAAATGACCATTGTCTTGCAATACGAATCGTACATAATGCTGAATTTCACATGATAACAACTAAGCCAATGTTTCTTGCAATTTGCTTTGATATACAAGTACTTTGGGTTAGAATTATGTTTCTGGAACAAATTGTGTCCACAAACCAAACTTTTACTGTGTTTTTTTTATACTTTATATGTTATGCTATGCTCACAAGTGTAGCTACCATCTGTCACCATACAATGGTATTACAGTATCATTGACTATATTCTCTTGCTATCACTGTATCCCCATGACTTAATCATTCTATACCCAGAAGCCTGTATCTCCATTTTCCCCATCCATAAGGCAACCACCAAATTATTCTCGGTATTTATGGGTCTCTTTCTATATTTTTGTTTGTTCATTCGTTATCTATATACCACATATATAAGTGAAATAATAAGGTATTTCTCTTATTTCACTTAGCACAATAACTTCTAGGTCCATTTGTCTTGTTACAAATGGTATGATCTCTTTTTTATGGATGAGTAATATTCTATTGTGTATATATACCACATCTTCATCCATTCACCTACTGATGGACACTTAGGTTGACTATTGTAAAAAATGCTGCAATAAAATAGGGGTACAAATGTCCTTTTACATTAGTGTTTTGTTTTCTTTGGGTAACTACCCAGTAGTGGAAATACTGGATCATAGGATACGTCTATTTTTAATATTTTTTTAAATGTTTATTTATTTATTTTGAGAGAGAGAGAGCATAAGAGGAAGAGGGGCAGAGAGGAAAGAGAGAATCCCAAGCAGGCTCCATGTTGTCAGTGCACAGCCTGATGCTGGGTTCCATCTCACAGTTTGTGTGATCATGACCTGTGCTAAAATCAAGAGTTGAATGCTTAATCAACTGAGCCACCCAGGCACCCCTCTGTTTTTAATTTTTTGAGGAACTTCCATACTGTTTTCCACAGTGTCTGCATCATTTTATATACCCATCAATAGAGCACAGGGTTCCTTTTTTTTTCCACATCCTTGCCCACATTGTGATTTCTTGTGATTTTGATTCTTGCCATTTTGATATGTGTGAAATGATATCTCACTGTTTTGGTTTGCATTGCTATCTTTATTAGTGATATTGACCATCTTTTCATGTGTCTTTTGACCATTTGTATGTCTTCTTTGGAAAATGTCTATTCAAATACTCTGCCCTTTTTAAATTGAATTGTTTGGGGTGTTTTGATGTTGAGTTGTAAAAGTTCTTTATATATGGTAGATATTAATCCCTTATTGCATATGTAGTTTGCAAATATCTTCTCTCCTTCAGTATGGTGCCTTTTCATTTTGTTGATTATTCCCTTTGCTGTGTGTGCAAGAGGTTTTTATTTTGGCATAATCCCAGTAGTTTATTTTTGTTTTTGTTTCTTTGCCTGAGGAGATATATCCATAATATGTCTAAGGACAGTGTCAAAGAGATTTCTGCCAATGATTTCTCTTGGACAAGTTTTATGGTTTCACATCTCACATTAGGCCTTTGTCCATTTTGAGTTTATTTTCATGTATGGTCTGGTTTCATTCTTATACATGTAGCTAATTTTCCTAGCACCATTTAGTGAAGAGACTCTTTTACCCATTGGATATTCTTGCCTTTGTCATAGACTGACCATATATAAGGGTGCATTTCTTTCTGGGCTGTGTCCTTAATTTGTGTGTCTCTTTTGTGCCAATACCATACTCTTTTGATTATTGTAGCTTTGTAGTATAGCTTCAGATATGGGATGATTACTTGGGGTCTTTGGTGTCTTTTGTGTCCACATAAATTTCATTATTATTCTTATTTTATGAACAATACTATTGGTGTTTTGATAGTGAGGGCATGGAATCTGTGGATTTTTTTTTTTTTTTGAGTAGTTCATTAATTCTTCCAATCCATTAGCATGCTATATTTTTCTACTTGTTTCTGTCATCTTCAGTTTATTTCATCAATACTTCATTGTTTTCAGCATGTAGGTCTTTCACCTCCTTGGTTAAGTTTATTTGTAGGCAGTTTATTATTTTTGGTGTAATTGCAAATGGGATTGTTTTCTTAACTTCTCTTTCTGCTTTGTTATTACTATATAGACATGCAATTAATTTCTTTAAATTTTTTGTATCCTGAAGTTTTTACTGATTTCACTTATTAGTTCTAATAGGTTTTTCTTTTTTTGTCAGAGTCTTTAAAATTTTCTATATACAGTATCAGCCTCTCTGAAAATGGTGACAGTTTTGAATGTCTTTTGCTTGTTTTTATTGGTTGATTGTTACGGCTACGACTTCCAGTACTATGTTGAATACAAGTGGTGGGAGCAGACATCTTTGTCTTGTTGCTGATCTTAGAGGAAAAGTTCTCAGCCTTTCACTATTGAGTATGACATTAACTATCATTTGGTCATATAGGGCCTTTACTCTGTTGATGTGTATGTTCCCTCTAAACTACTTTGTTGAGAGTTTTTACCATCAATGGATATTGAACTTAATCTTGTGCTTTTTCTCCCTCTATTGAGATGATCATATGATGTTTATCCTTTATTTTATTGATGTATTATATCATAATGATTTGTGAATATTAAACCATCCTTGCTTACCCGAAATAAATCATTTACTATATTGTTGTACATGGTTTGCTAATATTTTCTGGAGGATACTTGGCATCTATATTCATTAGAGATATTGACCTGTACTTTTATTTTTTTGTAGTTGCTTTGTCTGGTTTTGCTATCAAGGTAATGTAGCATCATAAAATATATTTTGATGCTTTTCTTGTTCTTCTTTTTTGAATACTTTATGCCTATTCTCAAACTCTTTAGTTGATTGTTAGAATTCATCTGTCAATGTATCTGGTTTATTGGGAGTGTTTTGATTATAGTTCCTTTTCATTACTAGTATTTGGTCTTTTCAGAATATTTTTCAGGATTCACCTTGGGATAATTATATATATCTAGAAGTTTATCCTTTTCTTCCAGGGTGTTTAATTTATAAGCATAAAATTCCTCATATTAGTGTCATAATCCATGTTATTTCTGTGGTGTCTGTTCTCTTTCATTTCTTATTTGTGTCTTCTTTTTGTCATGATGAGTCTGGGTAAATGTTTATCAAAGAACCAGTTAGTTCTTTGATCTTTTCTATGGTTTTTTATATAGGTACCTTCAAACATAGTTTTAATATTCACTGAGAGGTACCTTGAGATCTGGTATGACAGGTTCATCTGGGCTCCTTTCACACATGGAATCAGCCAATTCTATATTAGTCCTGGATTCTTTTAAGGGGAAAAGAAAATGGATGTTTATTGTTATTAAGTTTATAGATAATTTTAAGAAAAACTATATATTCAGATTATATGTGTAGATGTAATAAATATGTATATCTAAAATCATCTGAAAATATATGTATCTCCAATAGGTGGAAGACAGGGATACAAAGAGAAACAATATAAAAAGATATTTTAGGGTAAAAGAACAAAACAAGTGCTTATGGAGCTAAATGTAGAGTTTTCACTTAATTTTTTTCTATATCATATTCGTATTATATTTATCCACTTTCTTCCACACAGACATTTGTTTCTGAAAAATATAGAATGTGGCAGAATTAGAATATTTTATGTTTGCTCATTTTGCTTTATAGCATATTACATGTGAACAGATCCAGAACATTAGGAATCCTATCAATACCACTAGGATTACTGAAAACAGTTTTTACATTTTTTGCATAAATTTCTCGACATCCTGTCCCAACCTTTACATTTAATCCATGTCTAATAGAGCCATTACATGGTATACATTCTTCGAGACCTTATCCTAGTTCTGCAAGTAACTAAGTGTGTAATTCTTACCACGAGTCCTCATGTTATCTTTCTGGCTTTTCTCGTTGTCTAATTCTTACCCTAGAAGAGAACTTGAGAAAATCTCATGGGAACAATATTCAATTAATACTTGCATATTAATAAGCTTATGGCTTTTAGAAATGAAAATCAGTTTTACTGAGTAGAAATCTTTGGCATACATTTTCTTGTCTTGCATACCTTAAATATGTTAGCCAATTTTACTGCAGCAAAAGGTGTAGCTATCTTAAATATCTCATGATCTAATTTGCTTTCTCATATAAATCTTGTACGTTGTCTGTATAGTCAAAGTTGTTTATTAGTTTTAGGTATTTTTTTCTCTTTAAAAGAGACATTTGAAACATTTTTAAATTTCAAGAGTTTTTTAAATTACAGTTTTAATATATCCTCTATGTCTTCTACCTTCTGGTTTTCTTCAGGTACTATCATTATCCATATATTGGAATTTATTTGCTTGCCTTCAATAACTGCTAATTTCCTTGAAATTATTTTAACCTTTTTTTAATCTATAAAATTCTCCCCTTGTTTGTGGTCAGTGGCTATGAAGGCATTATTTTGCATTTATTTGCTCCTGCACTCCTTCTATAACATTCTTAAGAAATTTCATGACTTAGGGCATCTGGGTGGCTCTGTTAAGTACCTGACTCTTGGTTTTGGCTCAGGTCATAATCTCACAGTTTGTGAGTTCAAGGACCCCATTGGGGGCACCATGCTGACAAGTGTGGAGCCTGCTTTGGATTCTGTGTCTCCCTCTCTCTGCCTTCTACTGCTCACACTCTGTCTCTCAATAACAAATAAACGTTAATTTTTTTTTTTTTTAAATTCATGCCTTGCATAAATCTCTAATATGTTTCTGGCTTTATACTTTTTTTGAATGTGTATTCTACTCTTTAGTCTATTTTTTATTTTCTTATATTAACCAAGTATGGTATCTGGCCTTAATACTTTTGTATTTATTCATTTTACATGCATTGAGCTTTCTGAATTTTCACAAGGTGGTATGTTTTAGGGTAGCTTTTAAAAATTTACAAATCTCCTTTTACTCTTGTTTGTGTGCTTTGTTTTAAAATGTGGCAGTTTGCTTTCTGAGATTTCCTGCTTAATGTTTCTCTCCACTTTTATCTAGAGTTTACCTCTTATCTCTGTCCTACTCAATTTTGATTATATTCCCAGAAGTTTCTCCTCATTATGGAGCCCTTCTCTGGAGACACATCCTTGTGTGTCAGTGTTGAGATTTTACAGGGACTTGGGTTTTACAGCCTAATTAAGATTTGTATAGGCATCTGCCATGCACTGAACAGTGCAGGAAGCAAAAACCACATGCCTTTCAGCTGATTATCAGTGTTGCTGAGCAGGAAATCTTGGGCTCATATATTATTTTCTTGAGTAATTCAAATATTAGTCTGTTTCACTGTAGTATAAAGTGGTGACTGTCTTAAATATTTCATGGTAATCTAAATTACTTAATATAAATCTTGTACATTTATTCTGCTGTGCTATCCAAGGAAAATTTGTTACATTTTTGTGATTCTTGTCAAGCTTTTTGGTTGTAATAATTTTTCTCCACCGTTTGTATTTGGGGGCTTTTGTAAATACTTTGTCACCTATTTTTGTTTTTATGGGGTTTCTATTTCCCTTGCATCAGTTTATCTACAATTTTAACCAAAATATTCATGACAATTTTTATTGAATATTGATAAAAATTGAACTTCAATATGTGGTTTTGTTTACTGAAAGGTATGTATTTTCATTTTCATATTAAGTAAATGCATGGAACTATCCACTTGTGCTGTTGCTTTCAAAATCCCATGTTTTATGCATATGCGTCTAGAGGTATAATTGCCTGTCTTCAGAAGAAACGATAACCCAGAAGAATTTATTAGATTGTATTTAGTAATTACAGAAAAGGAAGCATCAATTTATTCTACATATTTTTTTTTTACACCACTAAAATGAGCTAAATGTTATATATAACAGTCTGGTGAACTCCCTTAAATCCCATAAAAGCTTAGTCACAAATAAATTTAGGTATCAATATAGTCCAAGTAGAAAGCATTTAGAGTTTTACTTTAACATGAAAAAGTTTTGTTTGTTTCTTTTTAACTAACCATTCCTGAGAACCAAAGGGAGCTCCAAGTCCCCATATTAAATCCTCAAGTAGCTTATGAAATTGTTATTTGAGTACCTACAAATATCCATTCATCTTCTCTGAAGTATATATATTTCTAAGAGGGTGCACAACAGAAGCTTAGCTGCAAAAAAGTAAAAATGAAATTGTCATGTTTAATCACTTCTCTTCCTGAGAAGAAAGATTTAAGCATGTGAAAATGGAATCACTCAAGTCAGAATTAGGCCAACTGCTGTGACTAATATCACCATGATGAAACAAGCTTTTTCATTTTTTATTCCAAGCAACTAGTTATATGAAGCACAGTGTAGAAAAACCTAACAGACAACCAAAAGTTCTTTCTTGAAAGAGTGAATGAATCAATGATTGAAAGGACATTTTAAAAATACTGGGTCAGTGAGTGAAGTTACCTTCTGGTATTTTCACTAAGAGGTAGAATACTAAAAATGTTCAATAATGGGGGTGGGGGGGCAGGACATAAGGCAGAAAAGTGTAAAAATTTTTAGTTATATAACTTGTGTTTGAATCCTGTCTCTGTCATTTAGCTGTGTAACCTTAATTTACCCACTTTGCTAAATAGTAACCAAAAGTGTTTGTTTGCAGGCATTAAATAAGAATTTGTTCTCTTTACTTTCCTTATAGCTCAACTCTGTAAGAATATGATAATGAAACATCATAAGAAAATCATTTAAATGTTCATGAGCTATGATTGACATATAACATTGTATAAGTTTAAGGTATATACAGCATCATGATTTGATATATGTAATACTGCAAAATAATTACCGCAATAGAATTAAAGTCCATCACTTCACATAAGTTCTCATTACATGGCTGGAACAAAATTGGAACTAAGACTTACCCTCTTAGCAACTTTCACATACACAATACAGTGTTGTTAACTATAGTCATTGTGTTGTATGTTACATCTCCAGAACTTACTTATAACTGGAACTGAGAAGTTATAACTTATTTATAACTTATTTCTACCTTTTGACCACCTAACTTAATTTTCTCACTCCCACTCATTGCCTCTGGCAATCAAACTTCAATGTTTTTTGTTTGTTTGTTTTTTTCCCAGATTCTAGAAGTTAGTTCATGCAGGTTTTGGCTTTCTCTGACTTATTTCATTCACTTGGCATAATGCCCCCAAAGTCCATCCCTGTTGTCATAAATGGAAAGATTTTCCTTCTCTTTTTATAGTTAAATACCATTCCTATGTATGTATATACACTTATGCATGTATATATACACACGTGTATATGTATGTTACAAATTATTTAGATAGTGGGATTGCTGGATCAAATGGTAGTGGCTATACCAGTCTACATTCCCACTAACAGTGCACAAGTTCCCTTTTCTGCATGTCCTCATCAGTATGTCTTACCTATTGTTTTTTGAATAAACAGAATAAAACCCATGACTGTGAGAATAGCTAACAATTGTGAGTTTATATATCACTGTGGTTTTGGTTTCTCTTTCCCTAATAATTTGTGATGTTTAACTAATTAAACGTTTTTTCTGTACCTGTTAGCCTTTTGAATATTTTCTCTGGGAAAGTGTCTATTCAGGTCCTTTGCCCATTTCTAAGTTGGATTATTTGGCCTTTGCTATTGAGCTGTAAGAGTTGAGTTTTTTTCCTTCTTTCGCAGATAATCTGTTGTTAGTAAATGGAACTGCTATTTAAATCACCTAGAGATTGCTGTGAAAGAGAGAAATCTAATCAGTGATTATCTTGTATTTTTCCAATCTGATAATTATTTACCATTTTCCATATCAATTCTCAGTTGGAGCCATTTATCACTATTGACCTATATGCTCAGCAGTACATGTTTCCATGCCAATATTAATTTACAATTTGCTTTGATTTTTGAATGGTTATTTCTAGTGGCATTTATAATTATTTAGTGTGTAAATTAGGTACAAGAAGGCAAATTAATTAATTTCTATTCAGAGGAACAATACACTGGACTAGAAGTATTTCTAGAATTCATTTTGAGCAATTAATGTCAGAAGTATTAGTAGTCAAAACAGAAAAACATATACTCTTCTTTTTCTTTCTTCTTCCCCCATTTGTTTTGTATACCTTTCCTCATCTTTTTTACCAGACTTCATTTTAGATAACATTTGAAGTAATTCGCTGACTGATTTAGGTTTCAAATTTTGTGCTTACCTTCCTTACAGCAACAAGTAGAGGAAGATGGGGTCAGTCATATTAATAGTGGAAAGTAACGCATGATTCTCAGTGAAAACCAAGCTATTTGTGACATCAGTCTCTAAAATAATTTTGTTTTGTGGAACCTCAGGAAGTTGAAACTGGGGAATATCACCAATAGCTTTTTCCTGAAAAACATGCTACAGCTAATGCAGTAATGGGTTTTCTGTGGGGACTCTTTAAAGTGCTCTTGGATAAAGACCACATTTTAAATATTAAACTGCACCTTAGGAAACATGGCCTTTCAGCAGGCTAAGTATATGTTATTCTAGAGACTGACTTGAAAAAGTACAGGTCATATGAGTAGCTAACCCCAAATGGATGAACCATATATTTCAACATATCCTATAAATAGAATGTGTCTAAATAAAATGTGTGATAAGAGCAGACAGGTGCATTCTATGACCAGGCCGGGAGTGCTTATGCTTGGACTTGCAATGAGCAAAGTCATAATAAGTTAACGCGTTGAGAAGTAGCTATACTTTTGTACACATGAAAGCTAACCAGAATTTTGCCTTAATTGGAGGCTTAATCACATAATGCCTTGTGACATCTGGCATACAATTGCTGTATTTTGTTATTTTTCTTATGTGGCTATCAAATGTATAATAAGCATGTAACATTTCTGGGCATGTGCCCTCCAGAAAGTTTTCTGCTTAATTCACCCACAGTTTCTAAAGCATCGTACTCCTGTTTCAAAAATGTTATGTTATTAAGCCAAGGAAAGAAGTTCCCTCCTAGTCAATTAGCCAGGATCACTAGAAGTAAAAGTAATGAGGGGGCTAACAGGAGCCAGGCATCATAATTTTAAGTAGTCATGACTCTTCTTTTACAGGTGTTATGGAGTCTACTTTAAGTGGCACAGGGAATTGCAATGGAAGCAGTTAAAGTTGACCAGGAATCTTAAAGATGGGTCAAGGAAAGTATTCCTCTTGTCACTCTGCCCTAGCTTGTATGCTTTTAGAACAGTGGAAAGTCTAATATTACCACACATTCCAGAAATCAAACCTGTAGTTGCCTCTTGTATCCATTTTGTTTACCTGTTCAGAGAAGAAAAAGTTTGAACAGCTCTATATTCTCAACCACAAGAAAGGCACTAAGTTTTTGTTCCTATGAGAGTCAATATCTAGGGTGTACTCATTCTAGAACCCATGCTTATTCCCACATTCTATGGAAAAAAAACAAAAAACAACTTTCAGGTCCAGAGAAAGGCAAACAGTCCAAGATTAGCTGTCAACAAGGGCTTAGTCAAGATCCAGCCATAAAGTTATGAGTCTAAAAGAAAAAGCAGAAGGCACAATCCTAGCACGTAAAAAATAGAGCACATGAGATCAAAATGGCCATCTTCCAACTGATTTTAGCAAAGCTAAAATCTGAACTTATGGGAATTGGTAATAGAAAAGTACCCTGTGGTAAACATGCCTGAGGCATTTTATTGAGAATACAGGGAGGAGTCCTTTTGTCTTTGGTGTGAATTAAGGGATGAGTGGTGAACCTATTATAGGTGTTAATGAAGAGGCTGCACTCTAAATCTGTCAGATGAAAAGAACCTTCCTGTGAGCAAGGTACATGAGAAATTTAGGGAACAGGGTGCACAGATCATCTAGCCAATGAGGTGACTAACTTCCAACTCTCAGTGTTTAAAAGCCCTGTAATACAACTAAATAAAGGATCATAGCATTGCTTTATTTGACCTACATATTCATATTACTCTTAAATAATTGTTTTTGTTGTTGTTCTTTGGTACGTGTTTGTTTTTGTCTAAAAGCTACATACTTCTATGGAAGAAAAAACTCCGTACTCTCAATCTCTGTTTCTGAGGCTAACACTCCACTAAAAGGCAAAGAGATGTAAACCTGGGAAGAAGAATCCAAATATTTTTACTATCCTGTCATCTGAGTTTGGAGAATATTGTAGAACTTACTGTGTTAGATGGCACAAAAGCAGAGTCAACAATGAGGTCTGGAAGCTGGGAGGAAAGATGTAAGGGACTGGACGAAGAGAACTGTGTCTATGTGCATTTCTTTTTTTTTTTTCAATATATGAAGTTTATTGTCAAATTGGTTTCCATACAACACCCAGTGCTCATCCCAAAAGGTGCCCTCCTCAATACCCATCCCCCACCCATCAACCCTCAGTTTGTTCTCAGAGTCTCTTATGCTTCTATGTGCATTTCAAGTACAACCAAGATGTTTTAAAATGTCCTATTTAATCTATGAGTTTAATTGCTATTAATCCAATGAAGACATTTTCTCAATGTTAAACAGTTATTAAGGGAGAAAAATGGGAGTGCTTTCGTAGAGGTAATCGTTATCCTTGGGAAACTTTTTCATAAAGTCTGAAGAATCCTTCTGTTCTATTAGAAGATGTCTGCTCTATAAACAGATAAAATCAGTTAATGCTTTGCTTGTTTTCCCTATCTTAAAAGATAGTCAAAAAGTCAGAACCCTATTGACACTCACATCTGATTTAAAGAGCTACAGAAGAAGTAAAATTTACTCTCAGATAAGTCTCTCTTCATGTGAAAATCTAGAATTTTTATCATACTAATTCCTCTTTGGTGAAATGTAGTTAACAAAATGGTTAGCATGACTTAGTTCCTTGATTGTGCTTGTTGTGACATCATGGCTGTAAGAGTTACTAACACATGAAAGACTAAGAGAAGAACCACTCAAATATCCTACTTTTAGACAGTGGTTTCACTAATGAAAATGATGACAATGTTTAGTGTACAGGATAGAAATTGCAATCAGAAGGGCTAGGTTTACATTCTGTTTCTGACAATAACACAAGGGTTTTTTTTTTTTTTTTCAGCTCTTAATTTTGAAATTATATGGATTTTGGTGAAATTAGACCTTAAAATCTAGAATTACTCCAAAAGAGGGTGATGACAGGGTTGAACACTCAAATGAGTCACATCCACAGGTACCACAAGCTTGAATATGTCACAGATTTTTTTCATTACACAACTCTCACAAGAGCAAAAGAGAATAAACACTTAATAAATGCTTAATCTGTACCAAGAACTTGGTGAGAGCTTTTATTTTCATTTTGTCAATTTTGTGTAACAATCAAATGAGAGAATTGTCAGTATCCACTTACCAAGTAGAAGGAAACTGAGGAAGAGAGCACTTAGAAAAATTTCTGAAAGTCCTATAAGCATTTAGCTAGAATGTGGAGTGATACAACTTCCTCTTTTGTGGATTTTGTAATGATATGAACAACTAACTATTAAATTTCTACAATGTACTGCAAGGCACTGGCCTAACCCTGGTGACTTCTACCTCTACGTTGTCAGTTTTACATTTCTCTAATTTTATGGGCTTTCCTGATCTTTTCTTCCCATACTTTTGTTTACTGTCTGACTTGAATTTTTCTTGTGGAGAACAAAGGGATTCGAGTTGCTCCCACCAAGATAACTACAACAAAGTTCAGGGGTAAGCAGTTAAATTGATGTTATTTTTGTTTAAGCAGAATAAATTGCCCTTGCTCAGCCTCTTGTATGTGGTGGGCATTTAATAAATGTTTGTCGCATAACTGGAGGAATAAATACATTAAGATACTATTACAAACCCCATCAGTACACTTCTAGAATTTATCATTTAAGTCTCTGTCTATAAATGCTACAACATAGAAAACTTCTATAGTTCAGGTATGTTACCACGGGTTATCAATCAAAAATAAAGCAGCCAAACCTGCATTTCTATAAAAGGAAGATTAAAAAAATAATCTAGATCATTGTCTCAGAATTATTTTTTATTTTCTTTGTAAAAATGCAGACTAAATGTAAGCCAAACTCAGTACTCCTATTTTGGGTTATTTCCCCATGGTCTAAGTACTTTTTACCTCCATTTAAGAAGCTCTGTTGTATAATTTATATCATTGCATTGGACAAATGGTCTGAGTTCACATAATATTCTTTATAGTGAAACAAAATATTTATATGTACAAGTTTTCATTAAACTTTTCTTTATTGAAAATTTGAGACAAGTGTTTTTTTTCTAAATTAGATTTCACCTGATTTGGCATAACTCTGACTGCAGAGACCGAATACTAGATTACATTCTAAATAAAATATTATCACAAAATGTCTTTGTTGGTATTTGGCTTGAGTCTAGGCTGAGCTACCCACAACTTATTTTGTGATATTGCAGATTTGTTAATGTATTCATATCATTTCAAATTTGAAGAATTGCAGTTTGAGGCTATAATAAAAGGAAATTCCTCTGTAAATTAAAATCTTTAAATATGAATATTCATTTATTCAACAATTATTTTTTTTTTTAATTTTTTTTTTCAACGTTTATTTATTTTTGGGACAGAGAGAGACAGAGCATGAACGGGGGAGGGACAGAGAGAGAGGGAGACACAGAATCGGAAACAGGCTCCAGGCTCTGAGCCATCAGCCCAGAGCCTGACGCGGGGCTCGAACTCACGGACCGTGAGATCGTGACCTGGCTGAAGTCGGACGCTTAACCGACTGCGCCACCCAGGCGCCCCAACAATTATTTTTTGATAAGTAGCACACCATCTCCAACAAAATGGTGAGACAGAAGAACCCAGCCTCTGTCCCCCAAGAAAGATCAACAATATTTTACCCAGGAAAGTTGTCCTTCATTAATGAAGATGAGATCATACTTTCCTCATCAACAAAAGCTGAGGGAGTTTATCAGCACTAAACCTGCCTTACAAGAAATGCTGGGAGGAGTTCTTCAAGCTGAAATAAATGGATTCTAATTAGTAATATGAAAACATATGAAAATATACAACCAGTCATAGAGGTGAGTATAAGGTTGAGAATAATATAATATAGTGGTGTGTTAACTTCTAAGTATGAATTTTAAAGGACAAAAGTACTAAATATAGCTACTGCTATAATTTGTTAAAGGATACATAATAGAAAAATAGAAATTGTGACATCAAAAACATGAAAAGTGAGAGTAAAAGGGTAAGGTTTTTATATGCAATCAAAGTTAAATTGTTATCAGTGTAAAATATATTATTATATTGATCAGATATTTTATATAAGTCTTATAGTAATCACAAAGCAAAAATCTACAGTAGAATCACCAAAGATAAAGAGAAGGGAATCAAAACATACCACTGCAGAAAACTATTCACAAAGGAAGACATCAAAGAGGGACTGCAAAACAGCCAGAAAACAATTAGTATGATGGCAACAGTAAGTCCTTACCAATCAATAATTATTTTAAATGTAAATGGATTGAATTCCCCAACCAAAAGATGTAGAGTGGCTAGAGAGACTTGGAAAAAAAAGAGCCTATAACAGACTCACTTTGACTTTAAAGACATTTGTTGGCTCAAAATGAAGAGATGAAGAAAAGATACACCATGAAAGTGGAAACCAAAAGAAAGCAAGGTAGCTATCCTTGTTATCAGACAAAATTAACAAATTTAAGCCAAAATTAACATGACAGGCAATGTCATTCTATAATGATAAGGACGTCAGTTTATTGGGAAAATTCATATGCACCCAACATGGGAGCACCCAAGTATATTAAGCAAATACTAACTGATCTGAAAGGGAAAAAATAGACAACTATACAGAAATAGTAAGCGACTTTCAATAGCCTACTTTCATCAATGAATAGAACTGCCAGACAGAAAATCAACACCATAATGTTGGACTTGAACCATACGCTAAGTATACAGAGATAGTACCACTTATCCTTCCAACCACTATGGCATAAAACTAGTCAGTAATAGAGAAACTGGAAAATTCACAGATATGTTGAAATTAACATACTCTTGACAGCTAGTGAGTCAGATAAGGAACCAAAAACCTATGAGATGCAGCAAAGGCAGTTCTAAGAGGGACTTTACAGGAATATATACCTACTTGAAGAAAAGAGGAAGAATTCAAATGAATTATGATACACCCTGTCTATACATCAAAGGACTACAAAAATAAATAGTAAACCTACAATAAGTAGAAGGAAGGAAATAACAAAGATCAGAATGGAAATAAATGAAACAGAGACCAGAAAAACAATAGTAAAGATAAATGGAATTGGCAAACCTTTTGCTGGAAAAAAAAAAAGAGTTACTACAGTTGTTAACACAGAAATATAAAGGAACCTAACAGACTACTACAAATACTTGTATCCCAACAAGTTTTATAACTGAGAGAAAATTAAATTTCTAGAAACATACAACCTACCAAGACTTAACCATCAAGAAATAAAGAATCTTAACAGACCAAAAATGAATAATGAAAATGAATCAATTATCACCAGCCTACTAATACAGAAAGACCCAGAGGCAGATAGTTTCATGGGTGAATTCTGCTAAATCTTTAAAGAATTAATGTACATTCTTCTCCAACTCTTCCAAAAAAAAAAAAAAAAAGATGATGACAGAATACCTCCACACTCATTTTACAAGGCCAGCATTATTAACCTGACACCAAAGCCAAATAAGGACACTACAAGAAAACTACAGACCAATATCCCTAATGAATAGAGATACAAAACTCTCAAAAGGTACCAAATTCAAGAAAACATTAAAAGAATAATGCACCATGATCAAGTGGGATATATCCCTGAGATGCAAGAATTTTCAACATATGCAAGTCAATGTTATGTAACATAATGACAGAAGGACAAGTAAAAGTTATCTATATGAGCACATCAACATATGACAAAAAGGCATTTAACAAAACACAACATTCTTTTATGAAGGAAAAAAAAAACACACACTCAACACCTTGGGTATAGACAGAACAGACTCCCAACACAATAAAGCCATAAAGGATAAACCCACAGCAATATTGTACCTAACAGAGAAAGGTTAAAAGCTTTACCTCTAATATCTGGAAAAAGACAAGAATACCCACTTTCACCATGCCTGTTTAACACAGTACCAGAAGTCTAAGAGCAATCAGGTTAAGAAAAAGTAATACAGAGAATCCAAATAGGAAAGGAAGAGTAAAATTGTCTTTATTTGCAGATATGATTTTATATAGAGAATAGTACCCTCAAGACTTCACACATGAAAAAATTCTAAAAACAGCTAAATTCAATAAAGTAGGATACAAAAATCAACAGAAATTAGTTTCATTTCTATACAATAAAAAAACATCTGAAAACAAAAAACATCATTTTCAACAGCATCAAAAATAAAGTACATAGGAATGAATTTAACCTAAGAGCTGAAAGTTCTATACAATGAAAACTACAAGATTCATGAAACAAATTGAAGAAGGAATAAACAGATGGAAAGATATTTCTCTCATCCATGAAGACAGGATATTGTTAAAACGTCCATACTACACCAATACCTGTATATATTCAATGCAATCCTTTTCGAAACTCCAATGGCATTTTTTACAGAAATATAAAAAATCTAAAATACTCCAATTCCCAAAGAAGCCTTAATAAAGAAAAGCAAAATTAGAGGCATCATACTTCTTGTTTTCAAACCATACTGCAAACCTTTAGTAGTCAACATAGTATGGTTCTGGCATAAAAATACACAACAAAGACCAAGAGAACAAAATGGAGAGTCCAGAAATAAACTCTCATATATATGATTAATAATTGACAAAGGAATCAAGAATACTCAATGGGAAAGGATAGTCTGTTCATTAATGGTGGGGAAAAGTGGATAATCACTTTCAGACCCTTAAAAAATAAGTTAAAAATGAATTAAAGCTTTTAACATAAAAACTGAAAACCTAAAAAACCTAGAAGAAATTATAGGAAATACAGAAAATACCCTTGACATTGCTTGACCATAATTTTTTGTACACAACACCTACAGCACAAACAACAAAAGCAAAACTAAACAAGGATACATCAAAACAAAAAACAAAATGAAAAGGCAACCTACAGAATGGGAGAAAATATTTGCAAATCACATCTGATAAGGGGCTAATATCCAAAATATATAAACAGCTCCTACAATTCAATAGCAAAAATATGACCCAATTAAAAATGAGCAAAACACCTAAATTGACATTTTTCAAAGAAAACATACAAATGGCCAACAAGTATATGAAAATGTGTTGAATGTTAGTAAGCATCAGGAAAAAGAAAATCAAAACCAAAATGAGATATCTCCTCACACCAGTTAAAATGACTATGGTGGAAAAGAAAGAGAGTACCTGTTGATGAGAATGTAAAGAAAAAAGTAACCCTTGTGCACTGTTGGTGGGAAAATAAATCAGTACATCCATTATGGAAAAAATGTATTTAAGTTCCTTAAATTACAAATAGAATTACCAATAGTATGATTTAGCAACCCTACCTCTGTGTAGATACCCAAAGTTAACGGAATCATTAGATCAAAGAGTTAACTATACTTCTATATCCATTGCAGTATTATTCAATAGGCAAAGTATGGATACAACCTAAGTGTCCCCTGATCGATGAATGCATAAAGAAAATGGGGTATGGATACATATCTATCTCTATCCACACACACACACAAAGGATTATTATTCAGCCTTATAAAAGAAGGCGATTCTGTCATTTGCAACCACATGGGTTAATCTGGAGAGCCTTAAGCTAAGGGAAATAAACCAGACAGACAAATAGAGTGTGGTGTCACTTACACGTAGAATCTAAAAAAGCCTAATTCCTAGAAACAGAGTGGTGGTTACCAGAAACTGGGTGGTTTGGCAGGGGAAGGGAGATGTTGGTCAGAGGGTACAAACTTCTAGTTATAAAATAAATAAGTTCTGGGATTTAATGTAAAGCATTTTTACTCTATAGTGCTAAAAAGTTGCTAAGAGAGCCCTTAGATGTTCTTATCATACACACAAAGTAATTATGTGACATGAGGAGCATGTTAGCTAATATTACAGTAGTAATCATTCTGCAATACATATGTATCAAATGAACACATACATCTTAAACTTACACTATATTTCAATTATATATCAACATTTTTTTAAAAAAAGAATAAATCTTGAACAAGAAAAATACATATAGCATGCCCTCTGTGATATGCCCTTGAGTTTCAAAAGATGCAATAATTTTATCTCCTTCTAGAATCCCATTTAGCCAACAGAGTAGTAAATACAACTTTTAAGTAACTAATTGAAGTGTGGGCAGTATATCAAAATGCATACAGGGATCTTGGGCCTCACTGTTAGTTTGCACATTACTTGTACATGATTTGGGCACAAACTAGATGATGTCACTGCTGTTACCTTTGTAACTATCTTCAGTGGACTTAAAGTTGATCATCAAAGTACCAGTAAATTTCCCTTTATAACTCCAAATAGCTAATGCTGAAGAATGGAAAGAAGAATTTTTCTCCTCTTGCAGAGACAGCCTAATGTGATAATTTTCCCAGTGTCTTTATTAATGCAGCAAAGATAATTATGGATTTAGTTAGTGGGTGGTCACTGCTGTGAAATGAACAAGTCACAGGAGCTGAATAAAGCAAGCCAGTTTAGAAATCTTTACCACACAAGGTATACTTTACCCATATTTAAAATTAACTTAAAATAGATTGTGTGCCCTTTTGCTATGGTATCTGTGCTTAGACAGTACAGCCTATTCAAATCTCTGAATTCTGCAATTTACCAGGCAGCCTAGGAAGAAAGGAAAACTAGGTTTGGAAATATTTTCTAGTTAGGTTATATTTGAAAATCATGTGCCTTATGCAAGTTTAGGAAAATCTCATCTAGCTTGAATGTTGCAGGAAATAAATATTTGGTTTATCTGGAAAATAGCATTGCACTAGTTAACTAAATCATAAAAAAAATCTTTAAAAATAAGTGCAGAAGATCTTACTAAAATATAATAGTTACCAGTGTTTGAAATGCATCTTCATATTATATGCATAGCTCTGTATGTTGACTTTCTTCAGGAGCATCATTCACACTATTGAGTCTCATTGTAAAGAAAGACAGCTTCAGACAATTTAATAGGCAAGAGTGAATAAGCAACGACTTTATGTTACTCCCTAGAGAATGCCTAACGTACCTTAAATTGCCTATCGTTGTTTGCTTTTTCCATGACTTTTCTTTTGAAAGTGAAGAAATTTATTTACAGTAAAAATATTTTATAATCCATCAAATTTCATATAATATCTCTATTTCTTTATTCTCTATTATAGAAAAACTTTGATCAAAATCTTTTTTCCATTAATAAGTACTGGTCAATTTTATTTAAATGTTAGATCTGGAGTTAATCCTAAATATTATTTTCTAAAAAACGGCAATTTTTATTTTTTTTTTAATTTTTTTTAAACGTTTTTTATTTATTTTTGGGACAGAGAGAGACAGAGCATGAACGGGGGAGGGGCAGAGACAGAGGGAGACACAGAATCGGAAACAGGCTCCAGGCTCCGAGTCATCAGCCCAGAGCCTGACGCGGGGCTCGAACTCACGGACCGTGAGATCGTGACCTGGCTGAAATCGGACGCTTAACCGACTGCGCCACCCAGGCTAGAAATCAGGCAATATGTCACCTGAGTGTTAGGTGAATATACTGTCCATGAATCTTAACTACTTTATGCTACTGCCTTAAATTATACAGAAATAGTAACTACTAAGAATATTTTAGGCATGAAATAAAGTATGAAGACATACAACTGGACAGACAGGCATCTTGTTGGTTCCACTTTTTTTTTTTTTATTTTATTTTTTTTTTAACGTTTATGTATTTTTGAGACAGAGAGAGAGAGCATGAACGGGTTGTTGGTTCCACTTTTATGCAAATCTTGAAATCCTAATCATAGTAATACTAAGAAAATTTGATACAAATTCTTTTGGAGAACACCACTAGTATCCTATAATGAGATAGTATTTAGTAGATAAATTCCTAGAAACGTACAATACTTCAACACTGAATCGGGAAAAACAGAAATCTGAACAGACTAATTACTAGCAATGAAATTGGTAGTTTTCTGATTATCAATTCAAAAACAAAGTCCAGGACAAGCTAGATTCACAGATGAATTCTATCAAACATTTAAAAAACAGTTAATACTTATTCTCCTCAAACTATTCCAAAAGATACATGAGGAAATTAAGGTTCCAAATATGTTCTGTGAGGCCAGCCTTACCTTGGTAGCAAAACCCCCACAAAAACACCACAGAAAAGGCCAATACACTGATGAACATAGATGCAAAAATCCTCAACAAAATATTAGCAAACCACATTCAACAATACATTAAAAGGATCACTATGATCAAGTGGGATTTATTTTGGGGAAGCGAGGATGGTTTAACATTCACAAATCCATAAATGTGACACAGCACATTAACACAACAAAGAATAAAAAATACAGTTTAAAGGGACACCTGGGTGGCTCAGTTAAGCTTCAGACTTCAGCTCAGGTCATGAACTCATGGTTCCTGAGTTGGAGCCCCACGTCAGGCTCTGTGCTGACAGTTCAGAGCCTGGACCTGCTTTGGATTCTGTGTCTCCCTCTCTCTCTGCCCCTCCCCTGCTTTCTCTCTGTCTCTGTCTCTGTCTGTCTCTCTCTCTCTCTCTCTCAAAAATAACACTTGGCTCAAGATGTTAATTTTTAGGGTAGCTCAAGAAGTTAAGCATCTAACTCTTGATTTCAGCTCAGGTCATGATCTCATTGTTTGTGAGACAGAGCCCCCTGTCAGACTCCCTGCTTGAGATTCTCTTTGTTTCCGTTTGCCCCTCCCTCGCTGTCTCTCAAAAAAAAAAAGAAAAAAATGTTAGTTTTTAAAAATATAAACCTTTGTACTTTTTTTTCTTTACTGGCAAGTATTTCTAAGGAGTTGAAAACTATCATTTTCAGCCTTTTGTGATATATTTACATGAGAAAAATGTGTAGAAAAGAAATAAAATTGATACTGGGACTTAGAAATACTTTTTTTTTTTAACTTTTTTTTAATGTTTATTTTTGGGAGAGAAAGAGAGAGCATGAGCAGGGGAGGGGCAGAAAGAGGCAGGGAAGACACAGAATCTGAAGCAGGCTCCAGGCTCTGAACTGTCAGCACAGAGCCGGACACGGGGCTCGAATTCACAAACCGTGAGATCATGATCTGAGCCAAAGTCAGATGCTTAACCGACTGAGCCACCCAGGGGCCCCACAAAAGAAATACTTTGTAAATAATTTTAATAAAAATATTCTTTATCCATCTAGGGACAGGTTAAGGGACAAATTTAAAACAAAAGCAAACAAAAAACTAATCTAAATATAAATGGACTAACAAAAATAGATTAGGCATTGATGACTTTGAATGTATTCTTTTTATCTTATAAGACCAGGAATGGACATACAGCAAAAATATATCTCAGATGTGTGTGTGAGTTGTTTTTATTTCTGATTGTTTTGTACAAGTGCTATGGGAAAAAAAAAAAAAACCTAAAAACTGAAGTTCTAGTATTACACAGACTACAAATTACTTTCATTATTGACTCTGATACTACTAATTTTTTTATATGAAAGTTCATTTGCTTATAAAAAGCTTGGACTTTAATATTTTCATCCTAAAATTCTGACTCACAAAGAAACTAAAAAGGAAAACATAAGGAAAGAAACATCACTGTTTAAATGATATACAAATTGTCAATATAGAAATATAAAAGGACTAATTAAAAATTAGTTTAATGAGTAAAATAGTGAACTAAGTTTTCTGAAAAAATGTAATGTACAAAGTAAAACTTTAAAAATTATATTCACCACAGCTCCAAAATCCAAATGTTAACTAGGCATAAGTATCTATGAATGTATTGAAACTACATAAAGGAAATTATAAAATTACTAAAAAAAAAAAAAAATAAAACAAATTAAGTTTTTTAAATGTTACTGTGAGCAAATGTTGCTAGCCCATTCCATTTCAATGATGGCTGAGAATAGGAAAAAGTAACTGATACTGATAAAACCAGGAAGGAGTTGCTTCTGATGGTTTGGGGGAGTGTCTTCAAATTCATTGGAATTAAACTAGAGGAATATTATTGGGTATGTTCTATGTTTTGATTGAGATGCTGGTTGCAGGGGTTAAATTGTCAGAACACATCAAGCTGTACACTAAAGAGTATTTTATCATATATAAATTATTTTTTTTTGAGAAATAAAGTTAGTAAGAAAAAATTCACCAAAGATATCATTCATATAAACATTTGCAAAAGATGAGCACTATCTGCTTGGTGTATCAAATGAAGGGAAGCAGTGGAAGCCATGTGTCCCAGTAAGGGAAAATATTTTATCACTGATACTATTTAGCATGATTATTGTATGGTAATTTAAAAAAGACAAACTGAGTACAAATTAATTCTATTGTTATATGTATGTAATGCATCTACTCATTTCCTGTACCTAGGTTAAAACATAATGCAGATTGGAATTTGCCAACTTCTTTATGCATAAGGCCCAAGGTTGAGTGAAGTGATTGCAAAACTTTTTTAGAAAAAATTAGCGAGCTTGAAGAAATGCTATGTAAGAGAAACAGAAAAATAACATTAAGAGAAAGAGCAGAAGCCTAATCAGTAAGTCACAAAGTACAAAAATCAGGGGTGCCTGGGTGGCTCAGTCGGTTACGCATCCAACTCTTGGCTTCAGCTCCAATCATGATCTCTTGGTTCATGAGTTTGAGCCTTGCATCCAGCTCTGTGCTGCCAGTACAGAGCCTGCTTGGGATTCTTTCTTCCTCTGTCTCTGTCCCTCCCCTGCTCCCACACTTGCTCATTCTCTCCCTCCCTCTCTCAAAATAATAAACTTATTTAAAAAGTACAAATATCAGGGGCACCTGGGTGGCTCAGTCGGTTAAGCAGCCGACCTCGGCTCAGGTCATGATCTCGCGGTCCGTGAGTTCGAGCCCCATGTCGGGCTCTGTGCTGACAGCTCAGAGCCTGGAGCCTGTTTCAGATTCTGTGTCTCCCTCTCTCTGACCCTCCCCCATTCATGCTCTGTCTCTCTCTGTCTCAAAAATAAATAAACGTTAAAAAAAAATACAAGTATCAGAAGAGAATTAAAAAAATAAAACCTAATAGATTCTATAAAATGCAACTGATATTTACAGGGAAGGTGTATGAAGTTCTGTTGCTGGAGTGGCAGAAGCACTGTGAATGTAAACAAGTAATTAAATCAAGAAAATAGAAATGCTTGGGACACCAGCTACCATAAATACCATGTTTACTCCAGGAAGATGCAATTACCAAATATTTCTACACAGCTTCCTTCCTCACAACCTATTTTAAAGCCAATAGAGTTGGGGGAAATTTCTCCTCCCTATCAAAAACATATCAACATTAATTATGGCTCTCAATAGTGGTCTTAAATTCTGGCTGCTTTAAATAAAAATGCAGTTGTAACTTATTAAAGTACAGACCTAACCAGATACTTAGCTTTCTGGAATTCTTTTTCTCGTGTGAACTTAATAAGCCCTTTCCATCTGTTGTTTTGTGACTGTATTCTCCTTTCTTGCAACTTTAAAGGACCTGAGACAAATCTAATCACTAGATTTCAGATGGTAGAAATTGATAGTAAGTAGTGAAACAGAGCATGAGAAAGTTCAGGAATATCCTTTCCTTCCGTCGCAGGCTAATGTTCACTTCCCTACATCTGAGAAAATACCAGTCCAGATAACTTTTCTACAAACCTCTTCTCTTTGGGGAACCCTCTTTTCCTGGCATTTACCTTTCCCGCTTTTGTATTTTTAACCATAACTTAAGTTGTTGGCTGAGATGGGATCTTTTTTAGTGCTCTTTTGCTTATCCTTAACTCAAGCTTTGCACCCAACTAAAAGGAAATCATAAACGTGGAAAACAGAGATAGGGAAATGGAGGCTAACTGCCCAGATTCACTGTTCCTCCAAGAGAATAAAGTAATTGAGTTTTCAAAAGGGTATATGAAAGGCCCTAGGAATTCTGCACCTTAAAGTCTCTTGCTATCCTTTTTCTAAGAACAACAGAATACATATGAGGTTCTAGAACTGGAAAAAAATATAAGGACTTACTCCAAATGTTTGTGTGTCTTTAATTTTCCTAAATACAAAAATTTACAGAAGAGTTCCGTCACCTGATTCTAAACATCTCATTTTCTCCTCTTGTTAAAGACTAATTATTAATATTCTGTTGGTTTCCTGAAGCTGTTGTAACAAATTATCACAAACATACATTTATTCTCCCATGTTTTTGAAGGCCAGAAGTCTAATATCAGTTTCACTGGGCCAAAATCATGAAGTTGGCCAAGCCATACTCCCTCTGAAGGCTCTAGGGAACAATCTGTCCTTTGCTGCTTCTATCATTCCTTAGCTGGTGGCCTTGTAACTACACTCTCAGCTTCCATGGTCACATTGACTTCTCTTGTCTGTGTCAAATCTCCTGCCTCCCTCTTATGAAGACATTTGTGATTGCATTTAGGGTCTACTTGAATAAACCAAGATAATCTCCCCATCTCAAGATCCATAACTTAATCCCATATTTTACTTATATGGTAATATTCACAGGTTCTAAGGATTAGGGCATGAGCTTATTTTGGGGGAGAGCTTTATTTAGCCTATTCACAACCATGTTTTGGAAAGTTAACAGTGATTTAAAAAATAGTAGCAATAAAGACATATTTAAGTACAATGAGTAATATTTTAGACAAGATATTATTGACTCAAAACAGTATGTCTTGTTTATACTTTAATGAATTATTATAAGGGATAAAAGTGGTTAAAAGCTTCCCCTCTTTTGTTTAATAATAAATGTAGGATTTTTGGTTAATTAAGACAATCACATATATCATCTTAAATCTAAAAATAAGCCTCATTAATTTCAAATTTAGAATTAGAAGTAATTAGGAAAAATGTGTTAAATATAATCTTGTTTTAATGATGCTACCAATTTATAAATAAAATCCATCAATTCAGTCATTAGCTAAAGATAAAGCAACACATTTCTTAAAGATCATGATGTAAAAAATAGTGTGGATTAGGCTGAGAAGATAATGAAACTTTAAATCTGAATTGGAACATCATAACTAAATTGGCATTAGGCTGAATCCATTTGAAAAAGATTTTTAAGAGTTAGTAGGCTATAATTTATACCTGAGAAATATTTTGTTCCTATTTCTTAATCTTAGATCTCTATAAAGTAAAATAGTCAGAAATGTTAGAGTTTTAGAACATAATGTGGGCTTTCATAAAGAAACTTTGGAGAGTTTTAAGATACATTTTATAGGCTTATGCCACTCATCATGTTCCATTTCTAGAGAGTACTAAGGGAAGATAATAGATAAGGGGTTACAGCCTGCCTATGTAATCACCATATTTTATAGATAAATGCTAAAGGAAATGCTGCTACAAGTCAGCTAATTTGGATAGTTCTTATTTAAAACTAAAAACTCAATTTGTTAATAATTTTTACTTCTTTATCATATATTGGTAATTGGATAAAATTCATAAGCTTACATTTTTATGAGGGTGAGACCGAGAACTAGCTTTCTTTTTTTAAGTTTGTTTCTTTTGAGAGAGACAGGGACAGCACAAGTGGTGCAGAGGCAGAGAGGGAGACAGAGAATCCCAAGCAGGCTCTGCACTGTCAGTGCAGAGCCCAAGGTGGGGCTCAAACCCACAAAACTGTGAGATCATGACCTCAGCCAAAACCAAGAGTCAGATGCTTAACCAACCTAGCCATCCATGTGTCCCACCAGAACTAGCCTTTTTTTTTTAACCCTTAAAAACCATATATCTCATAAGCAGTTTTATTTTAAAATTAGGTATAAAGATTCTATCTAGTAGCAGCTTTTCACTGTTAAAGAGTACATGTAATGGCAATTAGGTTTTAAATATATGTTAAAATTTTTCAAGGATAAAAACATGACAGTTAACTGTGTTACCAAAAGTTAGAGCATAGTTAATAAATGTGTTCATAATAGCAGTGTTTGTTATCCCATTTATTTTAAAGACATAAGATGAACAGCTTCTACATCCAAATGCTAGACATTTTATCAATTTTTTTATTCAACAAATATTTATTGATTGTTGCTGGGGATACAAAGCTATGCATGACCACCTTCCTTCCAAAAGTTTACAGAATACAAAGAAGGTAAAAGCAAAGCATAGATAAGTACCTACAATACAAAGTATTTGTGATGATTTACAGGAGAGACAATTCTGTAAGAGAATAAGGCAGGAATTTTATTGGTCAGGGAAGAGCAAAGGTTAATAGAATTGTTCACTATATCTCCTTAGTAATTACATTAAGTGGTTATGGGAACTCTTCTGTGTAGCTCCCTACTTTCTAGTATTCTGTTCCACAAATTCCAGTCACCTTAGTCACTCTGTCTTTTCACTTTGGGGAGACCACCATGGGTGCTTGATTTGCTCTTCCCTTAACCAGGCTGAAGGGTGGGTGATCTTAGGCCTCACTACAGATGTAACCTATAGTTATTTACTATGGGGGGTGGGGGGATTAATGAAGCTCATTGCTTTGACTAGTGACATTCCAGCTAGAGATTTCCAGCTTCTATTATCTGCCTGGGATAGAGTATGAGACAAAAGAGATGAATTAAAGAAGAAATTGATATTACAAAAGAACAAAAGAAAAAATCAACGTTGAAAAAAACTACAGCAAGTATAAAGAATAAGAGTAGAGCATGGTAAAAGGGGTTAGAGATGAAAGTTATAATGATGTGAAAAGAGGTAAAGGGCACAGACTGTAATATTAGAGTAGTTAAGAAAAACCTACCTGAGAAAGTGAAAATTGGGAACAGCTTGAAGAGACAGCACCAAGCACATATCTGGGGAAAAGCAGCTGCAGGCACAAGATTAGAGCAACGTCAGTAGGCCAGCATGGGCCTGGAATACTAGAGGGGCATCAAGAGTTAGGGAAACAAGGTGCAAAGTAGAAGAAGAAGAAATATACAGCTGGTGACGGCAGGCTTTGTAGTTCCTTGTAGACTATGGAAAGATTCTGGCTTTACTGTTAATGAAATGGAGAGCCATTTAATGTGGTGTTTTGGTCAGTTTTGAGTGACATATGCTAAGTTAGGTTTTAAAATATTCATTCTGGCTGCTTCATGTATGACAATAAAGTTCAAGATAAATAGGGGACCAAGGTTAAACACAAGGAGCCAGCTAGGAGGCTATTGCAGATGTTTAGAAGAAAGACGATGGTAGGTCCCAACTGCTGGTAGGAGTATAGGTAGTGAAAAGATGATGAATATATTTTAAAAGCAAGGTAACCATAATTTACTAAAGGAGTGGATGAGGAGTATGAGAGCAAGAGAATAATTAAGAATGACTTCAAGTACTATAACCTGACAACTAAAAGAAAAGGATTATCTTTAACTGAGGTGGAGAAGGTTGTGGATGGATCATATCAGGGTTGGGAGGGAAAAGGAAATAAAAGCTCAGATTAGGATACGTTGAGTGACCATTAGAATTTCAAGTGGGTGTTTACTATATGACAATCCATACTACTGATTATTTATTCAAGTATTTAACCATTACATGATGCTTATGTTTAGGGACCAGTGCATATTTGTATTTCATTTTCCATGGTACCTAGCACAGAGTAGAATATATTAGTATATCCAATGCTTCTCTTCCTAATTATTCAATGTATTTCTAGAGTATTCTAGCAAGTAACTATGTAGTTTTAAACAAGTTACAATCAATTCTAAGTGCCTGTAAGATGCAATATTAAAAATAATATAAACACAACGGCCTTAAAGCATAAAATACACAAGAAAATATATAGCAGGAGGTTTCTATGACTGAATGTGCTCTACTTGGCTGTGTAGGCTTTGTTTTCCTGAGTCAGGACAAATCTATATAACTGTACTGAAACACACATCTTCTGTAGGTTTCTGTTTTGTAAAGTATCTTGTCCATCCTTTGTTGTTTGAAATATAACTCTGTAACCATGCCATAGAAGTTTTTCTCTTGAAATACACAGGAATCTACAGAAAATAGATCACTGAAGCACATTCATGTGAAGGCTAAGGAAGTAGATAAAGCATAATTCTATTTACATTGCCTTAGCACTTTTGCTTTTGTTTCTCTTCATGGCTCATGGTAGAGACATTCCAATCATGAATGGTAGAGGAGTATCCATACCATTTATGAGTAATAAATAAGGATTATAGTGTGGGGTATATATTAACACTTTAAAATATAAATCCTTACATGTATATCAATATACTCCCTTTTTTGATAAAGTATGTTTTAAGTTTATTTATTGTGAGAGTGAGACAGGGAGAGAGAGAGAGATGACAATGGGGGAGGGGCAGAGACAGAGGGGGAGAGAGGATCCAAAGTGGACCCTGGGCTGACAGCAGAGAGCTCAAAGCAAAGCTTGAATTCACTGTGAGATCATGACCTGAGCCAAAGTTAGACACTTAAATGACTAAGCCACCCAGGCACACCCAAATCCTCCCTTTTCTTACTAGCATTTTTGTCTCACTAACATAGAAATTCCTTCACAATATATAATACTATTCCAGTTACACTATCTCTTGGACATTTTTTTTTATTATTTTCTCAATGTTTATTTATTTTGAGAGAGAGAGAGAGACAGACTTAGGAAGGGAAAAGAGAGAGAGAGAGAGAATATCCCAATAAGGCTCCATGCTTAGCATGGAGTCCAACATGGGGCTCAATCTCATAACTATGAGATCATGATCTGAGCCTAAATCAAGAGTCAGATGCTTAACCAACTGAGTCACCCAAATGCCCATGTCTCTTGGCCATTTTAAATGTCCTGAGCCAAAATAACAACTCCTTCTTCTAAAATCCACTTAATCCATTCAATATTAAAAATATTATTTTGTCATAATCAGTAATAAAACCATAATTTTCCTTAATGTAGATTTTTAAATCAAATCAAGTACTTATCATGCTGCCTTATCAGGTAATTGCCTATCTGTTTTTGTAGGCAGATTATATATATCAAAGTGACTATCAGAGGCATTTGGAAGATGGTGTTGGAATAAAAGGACCCTAGGCTCACCTCATCCCATGAACACAAGTAGATACCTATCAAATCATCCTAAATACCCTCAGAACTTGAGCTCAACACTGGCAGAAACTCCACAACTAAAGGTAGAGAAAAGGCCATAGTAAAGAAGAGATAAAGTGTAGACATGTGATTAGGAAGAGAAACAGATCATGGCTACTGTTGTGGGGAGGGAGCTGCTGTTGTAGAAAAGACTAGCATACAAGGAAGCCCACAAGGGGATGATGAAGCCCATAGCAATTGGCTTGGAAAGGTATAGCGGCAAAATTTCATCAGTTCCTGCAACCTGGGCTTAACCTGGAGTGCTAAAGGTCAGTGGGCTTGACTCAGATAGAGCCCAGAGGGCACTGGGGCTGCTCTTGGAGAGAAGGCAGAGCAAAGGGCCTGTGAATATACAGACTGGAAACAGTGATCTAAACAGCACGTGGGGTACACAGTGGGGAGGATATTTGCTCATCTCTTAGCATGTCCCAGAGGCAGCATTCACAGAGAGAATCTGAATCAAGCATCTGACTCTTGATTTAGGCTCAGGTCATGGTTATGAGATTGTTCCCTCTGGGAACAAAGAAACTAATAGGCACCACTTTCTTCCTGTCCTTTAGCATAAGCACAAAACCACCTGCCAGAACCAGCACAGCCCCTACACTTACTATCTAACTGGCTTATACCAAGCCCTGCATCTCCAAAGCTCCAGTGGATCTGCCGTTTCCATTCACCCTTGCCCCAGCACCATGGACCCCCTCCCTCAGAGACCAGCACAAACTCCTGCCCACAACCCATCTCCTGACTGAGGAGTTCCACATGGCCTCAGTTCTTGTCACAGAGGCTACAGGTCTTATTTCACAAACAGACTAAGGAATACCTAGTTTAAAAAACATCACATTCAAGCCAGGGACCAAACGCTGCCCAGAACAGGCAAAGAGAACCTCTGCTGACAACTGGCCTCAAGGATAAAGTGATCAACCCAACAGCAGAGCACACGCAGCACACACTGGAGATACTCCCTTAAGTTCCAGGATCTAGGGAACAGGCGATACTACACAGCAGGCCATTACAGGGCCTCTTCTTCATAAGACCCTTACCCGCAAAAGAGAAGACATAGCTGACTTTCCTAACACAGAGAAATAGGCACAGAGATAGACAAAATAAGAAAAATTTATCCCAAATGAAAGGACAGGACAAAGCCACAGAGATCTAAGTGAAATAGATATAAGTTACATGCCTGATGGAGTATTTAAAGCAATGATCATTAGGATACTTCACTGGACTTGAGAAAAGAATGGAAGACATCAGTGAGACTCAACACAGAGATACTAAGGAGCCAATTAGAGATGAAGAGTACAACAAACAAGATTATACACAGGTTTGAATAGTAAGCTGGAAGAAGCAGAGAAATGAATCAGTGACCTAGAAGACAGAAATGGAAAGTAATCACGATGAACAAAAGAGAAACAAGAATTATGGAAAACAACAATAGACTTATGGACTCAGTAACTCCATCAAACATAATAACATTTGAATTATATGAGTCCAAGAAGAAGATAAAAGGCAACAGATAATTTATTTGAAGAGGTAATAGCTGAAAATCTCCCTAATCTGGGGAAGGAAACATTTATGCAGGTCCAGGAGGCACAGACCCCCAACAAAATCAACAAAAGCAGATCCACACCAAGACATATTGTAATTAAAATGGAAAAATATAGTGATAAAGAAAACATTTTAAAAGCAGCAAGACAAAAGGAAACATTTACATACAAGTGAAAGGTCACATGGATATCGGGATTTTTCAGTAGAAACTTTCCAACCCAGAAGGGAGTGGCATGATATATTCAAAGTGCTGAATGGGAAAAATATGCAGCCAAGAATACTTTATCCAGTAAGGCTATCATTCAGAATAGAAGGAAAGATAAAGAGTTTCCCAGAGGAATAAAACTAAGGGAGTTCATGACCACTAAACTAGCCCTGCAATAAATATTAAAGGGACTCCTTGAGGGGCGCCTGGGTGGCTCAGTTGGTTGAGCGGCCAACTTCGGCTCAGGTCACGATCTCACGGTCCGTGAGTTCGAGCCCCGCGTTGGGCTCTGTGCTGACCGCTCGAAGCCTGGAGCCTGTTTCAGATTCTGTGTCTCCCTCTCTCTCTGACCCTCCCCCGTTCATGCTCTGTCTCTGTCTCAAAAATAAATAAACGTTAAAAAAAAATAAAATAAAAAAATAAAGGGACTCCTTGAGCAGAAGGGAGAGACCAAAAGTGACAGTATGAAAACAGGAAATACAAAAGCAATAAAAATGAATACTTTTGAAAAGTATAAGTTGAGAAACACACAAAATACAAGTTGGAAAAAGTGACAGTATATACCTAAAATCTGTGGAGAAGAGGAGAAAAGAATGGGTCCAAACTTAAATGACTATCAATTTAATATAGACTGCTATATACATAAGAGGTTATACACAAACCTCATGGCAACCACAAATCAAAAAACCAGTAATAAATGTGCAAAGAATAAAAAGAAAGGAATCCAAATATGTCACTAAGGAAAACCAGCAGATCATGAAAGAGAAAAAGACAAGAAAGGATCAGAGAGAATCTTCAGAACCTCAAAACAGCAAATAATATAATAAATAAAATAAAATAAAATAAAATAAATATCAGTGATTACTTTGAATGTAATGAACTAAACAGCCCAATCAAAAGACAAAGGGTGACATAATGGATTAAAAAAACAAGGACCATCTTTATGCTGCCTAGAAGAGTTTATTTAGGACCTAAAGATACCTGCAGATTGAAAATGAGGAAACAGAAAAACATTTACCATGCAAATGGAATTCAAAAGAAAGAGTAGCAATACTTATATTGAACAAAATAGAATTTAAACAAATACTGTAACAAGAGACAAAGAAGGACACTATATAGTAATAAACGGGACAATCCAACTAGAAGAGATGGCAATTGTAAATAGTTATGCACACAACATGGTAGTATCCAAATACATAAAACTGTTAATAGCAAACCTAAAGTAACTAATTAAGAGTAATACAATAATAGCAGGGACTTTAACACCCAACTTATGTCAACGGACAGATCAGCTAAAGAGAAAGTCAACAAGAAAGCAACAGCTTTGAATTACACACTGGACGAGATGGATTTAATGATATATTCAGAAAATTCCATACTAAAAAGCAGAATACATATTTTTGAAGTGCACAGCGAACTTTCTCCAGAAAAGATCATACATTAGGCCACAAAACAGGCCTCAACAAATTCAAGATCGAAATCTTACTGTGCACCTTTTCTGACCACAGTGCTGTGAAATAGCAGTCAAACACACACACACACACACACACACACACACACACACACACATAAATCTGGAAAGACCACAAATTCATGGAGGTTAAGTTACAAGCTACTAAAACAATAGCAGGTCAAACAGGAAAGAAAAGAAGAAATTGAAAAATTCATGAAAACAAATGAAGGACACAATGGTTCAAAACCTTGGTATGCAGCAAAAGCAGTTCTAAGAGGGATGTTTATAACAATAGAGGCTTACCTCAAGAAGAAAAAATCTCAAACAACCTAACTTTACACCTAAAGGAGCTAGAAAAAGGACAACAAAACCCAAAAGAGGCAGAATCAAGGAAATAATCAAGATTAGAGCAGAAATAAATGATATAGAAACAAAAAAAAATCACAATCACAATTGTGACCTGATTCTTCTAGGTCAATGAAGCCTAGAACAGTTCAATAAAACCAGCAGATGGTTCTTTGAAAAAAAAAATCAGTAAAATTCATAAACCTTTACCTAGAGTTATCGAGAAAAAAAGACAAAGGACTAAAGTAAAATTATAAATGAGAACAATTAACAACCAACACCACAAAAATACAATTATAAGAGAATATTATGAAATCGATATGCAAACAAATTGCACAATCTAGAAGACATGGATAAATTCCCACAAACATATAAACTACAAAAATTGAAACAGGAAGAAATATAAAATATGAAGATATGGATAGCCAACAAAGAAATTTACTCAGTAATCAACGATTCCCAACAAATAGGGGCTCCTGGCTGCCTTAGTCAGTGGAGCATGTGACTCTTGATCTCAGGGTTGTGAGTTTGGGCTCCATGTTGGGGCCCAAATAAATAAATTAAAAACATACATACATACATATTAAAAAAAAAAAAAAAAACTTCTCAACAAAACAGAAGTCCAGGACCAGATGGCTTTACATGTGAATTATACCAAACATTTAAAGAAGAGTTGATACATTTTCAACTCAAACTGTTCTAAGAGTTAGAAGAGGAAGGGAAATTTCCAAATTCAATCTATGAGGCCAACATTACCTTGTTACCAAAACCAGATAAAGACACCACAAAAAAAGATAACTACAGGCCAATATCTCTGATGAACATAGATGCAAAAATCCTCAACAAAATACAAGCAAACTAAATCCAACAATACATTTAAAAAAATTATTCACCACTATCAAGTGGGATTTATTCCTTGATTTCAAGGATGGTTCAATATTGGCAAATATGATCATTTCAATAGAGGCAGAAAAAGTGTTTGACAAAGTACAATATGCATGCATGATAAAAACCATTAACAAAGTTAGTTTAGAGGGAACATACCTCAACATAATAAAGGCCATCTATGAAAAACCCACAGATAACATCATCCTTAATGAGAAAAAACTGACTGCTTTTCCTATAAGGTCAGGAAAAAGACAAGGATGTCCACTTGTATTCAACCCAGTTGAAGTCCTAGTCACAACAATAAGACAAAACAAAGAAATAAAAGACATCCAGAGCTATAAGGAACAAGTAAAATTTTCACTATTTGCAGATGGCATGATACTAAATACAGAAAATCCAAAAGACTCCACCAAAAAAACCCACCAGAATTGATTCATGGATTCAGTAAAGGCAAGATACAAAATCAATATACAGAAATCTGTTGCATTTTTATACACCAATAATGAAGCAGCAGAAAGAGAAGTTAAGAAAATTCCACTCACAATTTAAGAAACAAAACATAAATATATGAGAAGGCGAGAAAGAGAGACAGAGAGAGGGAAACAAATGATAAGGGACTCTTAACAATAGAGAACAAACTAAGGGCAGTGGCAAGAGGTGGGTGGGGGATAGGCTTATTGGGTGAAGTGTATTAAGGAGGGCACTTGTTATGATGAGCACTGAGTGTTATATTTAAGTGATGAATCACTAAATTCTACTCTTGAAAAAAATAAAAAATTACATCATTTTCAAATTACAGAGAAACACCAAGGAAGTTCATTGAGAGTCCAAAACAGACTTGTTGTCTTTGACATTTGCCCTGAATGTTTAATCCAGGTTTCTGTACAAAACAGACCCATATGGATATCTTGTTCTTTATAAACCAAAGATAAACCTTCTCATTTGCCATCAGTAGTACATAGCATTGGAGGCTCAATTCTCCATTTAAATAGGAAAATCACTTGTATGTCCAATCATTTTCCCTATGAATACATGTTCAAGGTGGCTGGATAAAATAAATTAGCTATGGAGTGAAATTTGTCTTGGTTTACAACTAATCAGCTCATACATAAAATACCTACCTTTGGTCCTGGTTCATATGTGCCGTATTTTAACTGAACTCAGTTAAAGAAAATAAAAGTTAATGAAGAATTTATTTCAAAGCTATGAATTATATTGCATAATTGTTCATAAATTAAAAATTACCAAAGAGCATCTAAAATCCCACTTAGAATTGCACCAAAAATAATAACATACTTAAGAACAGACCTAACGAAACAGGTCAACATACTCTGAAAACTGCAAAACACTGATGAAAGTAAATGAAAATGACACAAAGAAATGTAAAGACATTCTATGCTCATGGATTTGAAGAATAAATATCATTAAAATGCAGATACTACACAAAGAAATCCACACATTCAATGCAGTTACTATCATAAATAGCAACAGCAGTTTTCACAGAACTAGAACAAGCAATCCTAAAATTTATATGGAACCACAAAGGATCCTGACTAGTCAAAACAATCTAGAAAAAGAAAGAAAGCTGGAGACATAACATTTCCAGACTTCAAGTTATATTACAAAGCTGTAGAAATCATGGTACTGGCACAAAAATAGAAACATAGATCAATAGACCAGAATAGAAAACCCAGAAATAAACCCACAATTATATGGTCAGTTAATCTTCAACAAAGCAAAAAATATCCCCATGGAAAAAGACAGTATCTTCAACAAATGGTATTGGGAAAACTAGACATATCTATAAAGAAGTGAACCTGGACCACTTTCTTTCAGCATACAGAAAAATAAATTGAAAATTTATTAAAGAGCTAAATGTGAGATCTGAAACCATACAAATCCTAGAAGAGAGGACAGACAGTAGCTTTTCTAACCTCAAACTTACAGCTTTTTTCTGGATAGGTCCTCTCAGGCAAGAGAAACAAAAGCAAAAATAAACTATTGGGATCACATCAAAATAAAAAGCTTCTGCACAGCAAAGGAAACAGTCAACAAAACTAAAGACAACCTACAGAATGGGAGGAGATATTTGCAAATGGCATATTTGATAAAGGGTTATTATTCAAAATATATAAAGAACTTATTAAACTCAACACCTAAAAAGTAAATAATCCAAATTATAAAAGGGGCAGAAGACACGAACAGATATTTCTCCAGAGAAGATATACAGATGGCAAACAGACACATGAAAAGCTTTTCTTCATCACTTACCATCAGGGAAATGCACATCAAAACAAGGAGGTATTATCTCATACTTGTCAGAATGGCTAAAATCAGTAACTCATGAAATAACAGGTTTTGGTGACGATGTGGAGAAAAAGGAACACTCATGTATTGTTGGTGGCAATGCAAACTGTCACAGCCACTCTGGAAAACAGTAAGGACTTTCCTCAAAAAGTTAAAAATAGAACTATCTTATGATCCAGCAGTTGCACTACTGGGTATTTACCCAAAGAATAAAAAAAAAAAAAAAAAACAACAATAATTCAAAGGGATACATGCACTCTTATGTTTATAGCAGGATTATTTGCAATAGCCAAGAAATACGAACAGCCCAGGTGTCCATCAATTAATGAATGGATAAAGATGAGTGATATAGATAGATAGATACATGCATACATATATACTACACTTGATCCTAGCCAAAAGGCCAAGAAGTAATGATTTATATATACATATATCATGGAATATTATTCGGCCTTAGAAAAAAAGAGTGAAATCTTGCCATTTGCAACAGCATGGGTGGAATTAGAGCTTGTAATGCCAAGTGAAATAAGTCAGTCAGAAAAAGACAAATACCATGTGATTCCACTGATATGTGGACATTAAAAAACAAATAAGCAAAAGGAAAAAGAGAGACAAACCAAGGAATAGACTCTTAACTCTAGAGAACGAACTGATGGTTACCAGAGAGGAGGTAGGTAGGGGGATGGGTGAAATAGGTACACTTGTTGGGGTGAGCACAGGTTGTTGCATGGAAGTGTTGAATCACTATATCACACAACTGAAACTAATATTACACTGCATGTTAACTAACTGGAACTTGAATAAAAAACTTTTTTTTAAGTGCCTATTAGAGGGGCCCCTGGGTGGCTCAGTTCGTTAAGCATCTGACTCTTGATTTCAGCTCAGGTCATAATCTCAGGTTTGTGAGTTCGAGCCTGGCATAAAACAAGTTACCAATACACATCTTTTAGAATGGCTAAAAGTCTAACTACTGACAACACCAAATTTAGGCCACATGTTGAGCAAGAGTAACGCTCATTCATATTGATGGGAATACAAAATGGTATAGCCACTTCAGAAGGCACCGTGGAAGGAGTGCTTGGGTGACTCAGGTAAACATCCGACTCTTGATTTTGGCTCAGATCATGATCTCATGGTTGAGAGCTGGAGCCCCACATTGGGCTCTGCACTGAGTGGGGAGCCTGCTTAAGATTCTCTCCCTCACTATTCCTAAGCCCCTCCCCAGCTTGTATTTTCTCTCTCTCTCTCTCTCAATAAATAAAAAATTCAAAGCATTAAAAAAAAAAAAAAAACGATGATGACACCATGGAAGTTTCTTACAAAGTTGAACATAGTATTACAACTCAATCCAGTAGTCAGGCTCCTTGGCATTGCCCAAATGAGTTGAAAATTATGTCCCCTTGAAATCTTGAACATGGGTATCTGTAGGAAGTTTTACTCATAATTTCCAAAACCTGGGAGCAATCAAGATGTCCTTCAATAAGTTAATGAATCAACACACTGGCACATCCAAACAATGTAATAATATTCAGCAATAAAAAAAAAAAATGAGCTATCAAGCCACAAAAGATATAGAGAAAACTTAATGATAAATGAAAGAAGCAAGCCTGAAAAGGCTACATACCACATGATTTCAACTATATAACATTTGGAAAATGTAAACTTATAGAGATAGTTAAAAGACCAGCAGTTTACAGAGGTTGGAACACTGGGGAATTTTAGGGTGGTAAAACCATTCTATATGATAATGTAATTGTGGATACATGACATTAAACATTTGTCAAATCCACAGAAATGTAAAATGCTAAGAATAAACCCTAACAGAAACTGTGGACTTTAGTTAATAATTACATATTAATAATGGCCCATCAATTTTAACAAATGTACCAAGCCAATGGGATATGTCAATAATGAGGAGGCACCTGGTAGACAGGAAATGGGGTGGGCTGAAGGTCAGGGAATATTTCTCTGTACTTTATGCCCAGTTACAGTATAAACATAATACTGCTCTAAGACATAAAGTCTTTAAAAGCACAACCATCTTTTTCTGAGAAAAAAGTCTATTTTTGTGTATAAAAATCTATAAGAAATGTCATCATTTTCTCTGGGCTTTAGGTTTTGGGTGCTTTTAGTATGTATTTATACTTAGTTTATTTTCTAATGTTTTTGCTATGTTAATTTTATAATTAAAAATTAAAGAATGAGGAAATTACATATAGCTAAAATAATTTCAACTGCCTTCATGCCTATCTGTACAGCAAATACTCTAAAACAAAAGGGGATTCTTTGTTTTTCCCTAAAAAAAAAAGAAACATCATTTCTGTTTCACAGTAATTTGTCAGTCACTGCGGCAATCTGAGAAATATAAACATTATAGTTAGAGCTTACAAAAACAAGTTCACAGTCTGCATATTGAATAAGATCTATAAACTCACTTTAACACACTCTCATAGAATACTCTTGAAGGCATGGGTGAAATGCTGGGAAGAACTAGTAAGATAGAGTTTTTTCATTCCAGAGTGATGAAAAATATTCTAGATGCAGGACCTACAAGGCCACTTTGTACTAGTAGGTATTCTAGGGGGATTATGAGAAATTTAATGTGATTATTTGTCAAACATCAGAAACACTTTTTTTTTTTTTTTAATGCAGATTCGTGGGCACCATCCAAGAAAAAATCAATCAAATATTTGCAGATAGGTCTTGGGAATTTTCATTCCAATTTGCTGGAGTTCATTTAGTGCACAAGTATCATGGAACCAAAGTTTTAAGCAAAGAGCATTGTAATCCTGTCCATATATATACTAAAGTAGTTAAGTAAGGAGATCATTGGACTGAGATAGTTCTGCTTTCATAGCCCTTTAAGCAAAGTGACACCTACCAGAATCAAAGCATTCAAATCTAAGAAAAGAAGAACTTAAAAACAAGCAATCACAGTCAACTAGGCTTTCTCAAATAAGGCAACTGCTTAAGTTATAGCCAAGCAAATGATTTTCTTTCTTTGCTTCCACATATTCTCTAAAAAAAACCTCTCCCACTGCTTCTGTTGGTGGAGTTCACCAAAGAAACTCTTGAAAATTTTAACATATGCCTCAATTTATCTTTTAAGTGTGCGTGTGTGGGTGCGAAAGAGAGAGAGACCGAGAGAGAGAGAGAGAGACAGAGACAGAGACAGAAAGGGAAAGATTGGTGGTGAGAAGCCCAGGTGAGTATTTTTTTTTTTTCCAAAAATTTCAGGTAAGCATTATTGAGAACCTATATTGGATTAGGAGGGCACAATGCTTACATTAAGGGCAGGAGAAAAAAAAAAAAAAAGTGAGTTAAGGAAGGAAGGAAGAGAACAAAAGGATGAGAAAAAAGTAAAAGAGAAAATCAGATGGAAAGAAGTAGAGTAAATGGATTAAAAGCAACATGATAGGAAAATAGGATTAAAATGTAATCATACAAAGAAACAGTGTTTCCTGTCAACATAAGACCTCAGATTTTGGCACTTGAGTATCAAAGCATTGTTTATATATCCAGGCCAATTAAAACTCTGGGCAAATGGTAGATGCTTCCTATCTTTATATCTATCTCTATCCCCTGCTCTCTCTCCAAAAGCACACCAACTCCTGTCTTTGCCACCTTGGAGCAGGTGCTAATCGCTGACTCAAAAATACTTCCCTTCTTCTCTCTTATCTCCTTCCCCACTATCCACACACACAATGTTGTTCCATCCAAACAGGAAGAAGAAAGGGAGGTGTGGAAGCCATGGAGTCACTGTGGAGGTAGAAGAAAGCCTTTAGTAAATCAGCAGATTCAGGCAGGGAGATGGAGAAATACTGTGAATAAAATGTATATCACCAGATGAAGTTTAGTACTGCATGTATAATCAACATGAAAATATTCTCAGCCTTTAAGTACCCTCTGAACTGCTTTGAAAAGCTTGGACAAACTTGTGTTTTATGCAAATCAAAGCTGTCTATTTAAAATGTATCATCATCTTACTTTTCACAAATAGTAAAGCAAAAGTCAGACTGAAGAAAGCACATTGTCTCGGGGGGAAAAGAGGGAGGAATATTAATAACATCTTCCTAGCTTAATTATTTGAGGTACAAATGACTTTATAGAGTCCTTGATATTCTGTGGTTTTGAAAAAGGGGTGGCCACAAGTGTAACGCATATAAAAGTAAAAGTCAATTTGAAGGAGCTGAATACCTTGCTTATTTCTCTAAAGAGAATTCAGCTGCATTTGTTTAGTAAGTAAACATGGATACCTCTTTGCAAGTAACTGCTTTTTTCTAAATTTATAAGGTCTCCCAAGGGCCTTTAAGTGAGAACACAGAAATCCCTTTTAAAAGCCTCCTTAAAAAGTTTAAGAGGAGTATTTGAAAAAATATATAGCAAATAACATACATATATATCTAGTACTAAATATGCTAAAGCAATAGATTTATTTAAAATCTGTATAGTTTCTCATAAGCTTAATGAATTTAATTCACAGTCATGCATACATGTATTTGTTCATCCATGTAACTATTCAGCCATCTACTCAACATTTATTAACTGCCTATTATTTCCAGATTCTACAGAAACATATATAGATTACAGAGACCAAAAATCATTAAATTATTCCAGCAGATACAGCATCTTCTAGAAATGCACTATTTTCCTCAATAAGAGATATATATTTTATCAGCAAAGTGTATAGCAAATTCATCCACTTCTTTTGATTTCTACTACCACTACACTAGACTGAAGTGCAAACAGCTGTCTCTCATAATAGCCTGAGTTTTCTTTCTATTAATCTTTTTCAGACTTCTCCCTCCATGCCCTCCAGCCACTATATTCTTAAACCAATTCACTGAAAGCAGCAAAGAGTAGTAAACATACAATTTAATTCTAGTCATGTCACTCCTCCACATATAACCATTCAATGCTTTCCTACTGTACATTTTTTTTTGCACTTGCAAAACCCATAACACAGTCTTCTAGAGTTAAACCTTCATGACTGAGACCTTATAAACATTATAAAGGTAGCAACTTTTCTTTGATTGTTTTCACATAAGCAGAACAAAGTATTATCTTAAATTTTGGATACTTAGTCCTCAGGTTTTGATTGAATAAACGGAATATGTAAGACCAATATCATTATCTTCAATTTAAGATGCTAAACACATATGCCAACAGAAAGTTACTGGTAGAGTAAGGATGGACAACCCAGGACTTACAGTGTGGTATTTAAAAGGATGGTATGAGAAAGAAAGGGAGACCTACAGGGTACAATGAAATGGTGGCACCATTTGTAGGAGTTGTGGAAGACTAGGAGAAAAAAGTGGGTGGAAACAAAATTCAAAGCTCAGTTTTATGTATTTGTAACATATTTAAGTGAAGCTGTCAAGTAGGTCCTTGAATTTACACACACACACACACACGCATACACACACACACACACAATTTTCTGTCATCAAAGTACAGGAGGGAGCTTACCTTAGAAAACAACATAGTAAAAAGGAAATGGACTTCAACTCTAAATGAAATAACCACACCATCGCAACATGTAGAGGGTCAGAGAGAAATGAAGGGTTATAGTGAAGATTAAGCACAACTGTCCAGAGAAATAAGAGGAAAACTTAGCACGACAAAGTGATAGGAGGAACACTTAGAAACGTAAACAGTCAATTATGTCTGAAGTTGATGAATGTCATTCAAGTAAAACAGAAATGTCTCTTGTGGATGTGAGAGAATGAAGCTATCAATGGTTTTGACATGAACAGCTTTATCAGATTAAGGGAGGAAGTGTAGGGGAGGTTTTGTTAATGTCTTTGCTTAGGTGAAAGATATTACAGTTTGTTATTTGGAATGATGTGAGCAACGAGGGGAGACTTGATGCCAGGGAACTGAAGTAATCAAAGAATGAAGCCTTTAGGTTATGAAGATCAGATGTCAGTGATTGGCTAGAATATACCAGATGCTCAAGAAATGGTAGCTATTAATCTTTTATCAGAAAGAGTAAATATTGTAGTAAGTTCTAATGCGTGTTTGTCATGTAATAAAACAATGCTTTTTTATGTTTTTGCTTACCTAAGTCTTAATATGACTATTTGATTGTCACATCACACCAAATGAAAAATAACATTTTAGCCATAAAATAGCAGTTCACTGACACTCTCCGATCCCCTCTAGCCCATATCTGCTCTGCTACATGTTTCTTCTAAATTCTTCTACGAATCGCAAAGGAATGCTTCATGAGAGGCCAAGGATTGACTAACTGTCTTGGACACTGGATGGTGTCCGTTTTCCTCTCTGCTCCTTCAGAGATGCCTCTATCATCACAATATCCAAAAGGGGGAGCTGTGTGACCAGAGTTGCTACGTACCAAGAGCATTCCTCATACCTCATAGCAGTGATCAAGAGTGTCAATCTCTGCTTGCAGTGCCTAACACTAAGACAATGAGACGTCACAGCTGGTAAGTTTGCCATTGTCAGTTACCACTGTAATTGCTGCATCTATCATTGCTAATCCTGACACCATATTTGCCAATGCCTTTTCCAATAACCTCAGTAATATTCTTAATGAACCTTGCTCTCACTTTCCCAAGAGTACTGTAGAGTAACATTCACTTAGCTTTTATGTGTTCTTTCATTATCACCTTCTCCCTCTAGTAATCGATTGAGATTTCAATGAGGCTGGAGATATGGATGATGTGCCATTCTCACAACTACTGCTCTTTCCAAAGGCTCACTTTGCTTTGCTTAATTTTACTTATTCCTTCTTTATCAGTGGGGGGCTCAGAGAAAGGGGTGGTAGTAGAGATTCTCAGCTTGTGATATAAATGAGTTTGCTTCCAGACTAAACCATTCATACCAGGATTCTTCTAGCATGGCCACAAAATAGGTTCCTGATATCATTTTGTGAAACCATTTGGTGACAACACTAGACTTCTTGTTTTTTTTAATATGTTCTGTATTATACCTGTTAGAAAAATGCAAGTGAATCGTTAATATGTAAAATTCATAAAAGTTACTTAGAGTCTAAGTCTACTTCTAAAATAACCCATTGAATCCTCATAAGCTTTCCTCAAACCTGAGGTCAAAAAAAACGATTTAACAGATATATTTTGGTTCACATTTCCTAATTTACTAAATTTTTTTTTTCAACTTTTTTTTTTTTTAATTTTTTTTTTGGGACAGAGAGAGACAGAGCATGAACGGGGGAGGGGCAGAGAGAGAGGGAGACACAGAATCGGAAACAGGCTCCAGGCTCCGAGCCATCAGCCCAGAGCCTGACGCGGGGCTCGAACTCACAGACCGCGAGATCGTGACCTGGCTGAAGTCGGACGCTTAACCGATTGCGCCACCCAGGCGCCCCTAATTTACTAAATTTTTAAGTGTTTTCTTTTTTAGTACTTTTTTGAAGTCATGCCAGAGTGTTAGCACAGGTTTAGTAATCATAATAATCAAGTGCTTATTTCCCAAAGATACTGTTTTGAATGTCAATTGGCAAAGATCCCACACGATGGTAATGATAATGGACCCACACCTGGTTCATATTAGAAACTTAATTTTTTAAGAACTGGCATATGAATGAATGACAGTCACATTTTCATGGAATACTACAAAACGTATTATCATATATTAGCTGATTTGGTTCATAAAACAGTCATGTAAGAAGAGTGGGAATTACCAATTTCACTTCAATGATGAGGCCTAGATTAAGAAATTTGCCCCATGAAGCAACAGCCAATAAAATCATTGACGGTAAGGACTTCTGGCCCAGCCTCTTTGCTTTTTCTCTAATTCTTTTCTAAACTTTTTTCTCTTTATTATTTAAATACATGTTTTAAGGTAACTTGGTAGAAGTTTACCACTGGGCATTGGTGATCCTCCTCTGTCAATTCTGGCTTAAAGATCTCCTTTGATTACCCAGACTCTTCTCAAAGTGTGTTTCCCCTTCAGAAACTAGTTACATAAAGTGAATCTGAGTTTCTTTACCTACAGGTTTTATTTGAGTGTTTTGATTGACAAGTATCAACTCTGCTACCTTGACGAGTACCACTCTTAACAATTCTTCAACTGTGGTTTAACGTCAATAGGTTGTTTTAATAGGTGAATTTTTATTTATTAAAAAACCCAAAGGAATAGCTTAATGCATGTGAAGATATTAGGAAAAGGTAGATAAATCTGTTTTTTCCTCCACAGAAATAAGTGGCTCTGTGGTACAATGGATAGCACACTGACCCTCTATTTTTTCATCCACAGAAAATCAAAGATCCCTAACTCGTATAATATATTTGGCAAATATGGCATTGACAGATATACTTTTATTTACTTATTATTTTTAAATGTTTTATTTATTTTTGAGAGAGAGAGCAAGAGCAGGGAAGGGGCAGACAGAGGGGAGAGAAAGGGAGACAGAGGGGGAAAAAGAGGGAGACAGAGGATCTGAAGTGGGCTCTGGGCTGACAGCACTGAGCCTGATGCGGGGCTCGAACTCACCAACTGTGAAATCATGACCTGAGCCCAAATCAAGGATCAGCCACCCAGATGACTGAGCCAACCAGGTGTCCCAAGAGATATACTTTTTAAAATCTTCACCTACATCACATGAAGAAACATGGTGGGTTTCTTAAAACACAAGTCACCAAAAGTGAAAATTTATTTGCTGCTTCAAGACAAAGTCTAGATATTCCAAAAATTCAAGGAATATGCTATCCTTACTATTTATATTGTATTCTAAGAAATAGCAGTAGTTATCACAAGGATTCTTGTTCAAATGCAGACTTTCAAATCTCCCAATGAAAAGTCTTTAATTAGAATTTGTGTTTTCACAAGATTCTCCATGTAGTTTCTATGCACACTAACAATGTGAGAAATAATGATCTAGACTCAGAGAAACCTCAGAAATCCTCAGCAGGCAATCCATTCTTTTCAATACAGGGTTCTAAAATCAAGTATCCAGTAAATTAATCAATGTCTTTATTCTTTCAATAAATATATGTTTATTTATGTTACAATAAAAAACACTCATAGTAACTGCTCTTGTGGTACTTGGAAATTAATGGGATAGACAGAACTTGAAGAAAAAAATGATAACTGTTTAAAAAGAGAGAATGCAACAAGTTGTGAAAGTTATATAACTAGACTAGAGCAGATTGTAAAATCTGATCATATATACTAGTCACCTAGAGAGCTTGTTAAAGCACAGATTTGAGGGCCTCAGCCCCATGTCCCACACCCCTAGAATTTGTGATTCAGCAGGTTTAGGTTGCTGTTCAATAATTTGCATTTACATCAAGCTTACCAGTAAGGCAGATACTGGCAATCCAATGACCATGTTCTGTATATAAAGGTTATAGAGTGTAACAGTAGTCATCCCTAAAAAAGTAAACACGGAGTTGGCCTGAAGCTAAGAAAATAACTAGTTCAATAATGAGGAAATGAATAGCAGAGAGATGTAACGTGTGAGAACTCTGAGGTAAAAGAGGCAAGGGAAGAAAAAAAAAAGAAGAAAATAAGGAAACTACTCAGAGAGGGAGAAAGTATGGTGGAAAAAGACCGATTCAAGAAAGTAAAAGAAGTTCAGTGCTCTTGGAATGTAGAGACCCTAAGAGATTTAATGAGTTGAGACAAAAACCCCAATATAAAGTCTTCTAATCTATTAGATGGATTTTGGTTGTTAGCATAAGATCTTATGTAAAACTCTAAAGTGTTCTAAGCATAAAAATTAAATAATCAAGTTAGTAGTTTTCAGACTCCTCTGATAGAAAATGCAGTGGCTAGAGCCAAATGTTCGTATGAGATGATCTGTCAAGAGAATTTGTCTTCTGGGAAGAGGTAAGAGTGGCTTAGTTTAAAGCGATGGTAGTAATGGAGAGAAACCACTGAAACTCAACTGGAGAGCTTTACAAAGTTTTAATTTACCCTTGTCACACACCCATCCTGGTGCAGTGGCACTCTTAAAGACATTGGCCTGAATATCTTGTGAGGGTTCTTGGTTCTAGAGAAAGCACAGCAAACCTGCCAAACCAAATTGTGTTTCTCTGTTTTGATCTGCCATGGGGGATCCCTGAAGGACTGACACAAGGGCTTACCTTTGTTGTGTCCAACTAGGAGTACTTTCAGGGTGAAGAAACAACTTTAGGGAGGAAATTCCTTAAAACAATTGAAGCCTATGAATGAGCCTCTGCTTCCTGGGGCAAAAGGTAAACTTTGTGACAAACAATAGACTTGCTGAAAGCCTTGGAGAAAAATCTAGGGAGTAAGATATTTTGTGGATTAAGAGCTCTGAAAAACTCCTGGATATGTCAAGTCATTTGGAAAGCCAACACAAGTAAAAAGGGTAGAACACATACTCAGACAAGACCTGAAAGATCATTAACCCTTCAATTTTGGATGAAATTCAGTTTCAGCAAAAGCAGGAAGTGAGAAGGCTGAAGCAAACTTCTAAATGACCTGGCCAAAACCTGAAAGCAATGTCTCCAGAGAGAATCAGCTGGCAAAGAAAATTCTTAGTTTTTTTCTTGGACGTAGAAATTTGAGAAAACCCATTAGACGTATACAGAACATTCTATCTAACGACACAATACACATTCTTAAGCACACATGGAATATTTTCTAGGGCAGACAATATGTCAGCCCACAAGTCTTAACAAATTCAAAATTGAAATCATACCAACCATCTTATGTGACCACAAAACATTACCTTCATAAATTTAAAATAGAAATCATACAATGTATGCTCTCAGACCACTATGGAATTAAATTAGAAATCAGTACAAGAAAAGTAACTGGAAAATACTAAAATGTATAAATGTCATTCATAGATAACAGGTGGGTCAAAGAAGAAATCAAGACAAATGTGAAATATTTTGAACGAAGTTTAAAACACAATTTCTAAAAGTTTGTGCATAGCAAAAGCAGTGCCTAGAGGTTAATTTATAGCAATGAATTCCTATATCCAAAAATAAGAAAGACTAAATAAACAATATACATTTCTACCAGAAGAAATTACAAAAAGAAAAGGAAATTAAATTCAAAGTAAGCAGAAGAATAAAAATTAGCACAAAAAAATCAAGGAAATTCAAAGCACAAGATCAATAGAGAAAAATCAATGAAACCAAGTACTGGCCAAATACGCCCAGCCAGGCTAAGAAAAAAGCTAGAGAACATGAATTACTAAAATCAGAAATGAAAGAGGGCACAGTACTATAGATGCCATTGAAATTTTAAAAATGATAAAGGAATACTATGAAACACTCTATGTCCACAAATTTGATTACCTGGATGAAATGGACCAATTCCTTAGAGACACAATTTTCAAAAATCACAGAATACACTGAACAGAATCATATCTATTAGAGAAAATGAACCAACAACTGATAGATTTCTACAACTAAGTACCAGAACCACATGAATTTAATGGCAAATTCTACCAAACATTTAAGGAAGAAATTGTACTGAATCTCTGTTATCTTTCAGAGGATGGAAACAGGGAATACTTCCTAACCAAATCTATGAAAGAAGCATTAGTCTAATACCAGGAATAAAGACATTACAAGAAAACTATAGCCTATAGATGGAAAAATCTTCAACAAAACGTTAGCAAATCAAATTCAACAATTTGTAAAATGAATTATACACTATGATCAAGTGGGGTCTAACCCTAGTAGGCAATTCTGGGTCCAATATTTGAAAATCAGTTAAGGCAATCCGTTACATCAGTAGGCTAAAAAGGAATAAAAAATACATGCTAATATATGTGCAGAAATCACTTGATAAAATCCATGTCCCATTCATGTTAAAATTCTCAGAAATCCAGGAATAAAGGGAAACTTTGTCAATTTAATTAAAAAAAAAAAAAAAAAAAACCTACATAAAAAGCCCTGCAGCTAACATACTTGAGAAACTCAAAGCTTTCTAACTTAGCTCAGGTAAACGATGTCCCTTCTCACTACTGCTTTTCTTTTTTTTTTTTTAACTAAAAAAATATTTTAATGTTTATTTTTGACAGAGAGAGAAAGAGAGAGAGAGAGCTAGCAAGCCAGCGCAAGTGGGGGATGGACACAGAGAGAGAAGGAGACACAAAATCTGAAGCAGGCTCCAGGCTCTGAGCTTTCAGCATAGAGCCTGATGTGGGGCTCAAACACACAAACCATCAGATCACAACCTGAGCAGAAATCTAGAGTTGGATACTTAACAGACTGAGCCACCCAGACTCCCCTGTGGTCTTCTGATTTTTGATAAAGGTATCAAGGTTACTCAATGGAGAAAGAATATCATCTTCAACAAATAAGGCTCAAATGATATCCATATACAAAAGAATAAACTTGGACACTCATGTCACACTATTAAAACTAACTCAAAATATATAAAAGGTCTATTTATGAGTGCTAAACGTATAAAACTCTTACAACAAATGTGGGCATTTCTCATTCTTGTATTCAGCCATGGTATACTAGATCTGATACCAAAAACATGAGCCACAAAGTAAGAAAGAGATAAACTGGACTTAATCAAAATTAAAATTTTATATGGCAACATTAAATGAGTTAAAATACTTCTCATGGGAGTGGGAGAACATATTTTCACAACACTTATCTCATAAAAGTCTAATATCCAAAAAAATAAAGAATTCTTACAACTCAAAAAAAGAGAAAACAACGCAATTCAAAACAAGCAAAGGATCTCAACAGACACTTCTCCAAAGATGATATACGGATAGTAATAAGCACATAAAAAGATAATCAATGTCATTAGGAAATGCAAATAAAAACCTTATGAGATACCACTTCACAGTCACTGGGATGGCCATAATCACAAACCGAGAAATAGCACGTTTGGACAGGGTGTGGAGAAATCGGAACCTGATACTCTGCTGGTATAAATGGAAAATGGAGTGGTTGTTATTGAAAATAATTTGGTAGTTTCTCAGAAAGTTAAAATATAGAATTTTCAATTTAACTGCAAGGTATACATCAAAAACAACAGCAAACAGATGTTCAAAATGTGTACACAAATGTTTACTGTAGGACTATTCACAATACATGAAATGTGAGAACCCAAGCTATCAATAGAAAACAAACTGATAAACAGAAAACAAATGTAGTATATCCATAAAATGGATTACTCTTCTTCCATAAAAAGTAATGAAGGATACATGCTATTAATCAATGAACCCTGAAAACATAACATGAAGTAAAAGAAGCCAGATAGATATATGGGACACCTGGGTGGCTCAATCAGTTAAAAGTCTGACTCTTGGTTTCAGCTCAGATCATATTCCCAGGTGGTTCATAACATGAAGCCCTGTGTTAGGCTCCTTGCTGACAGTGTGGAGCCTGCTTGGGATTCATTCTCTCTCTCTCTCTCTCTCTCTCTCTCTCTCTCTGCCCCTCCCCTGCTCATGTTCTCTCTGTCTCAAAATTAAACAAACATTTAAAAGAAGCCAGATACAAAAGACCACATATTATATGATTCCATTTATATGAAACATCCAGAAAAGACAAATCCAAGAGGTACAGAACAGATGAGAAGTGGCCAGGGACTGAGAGGAGGGGGTATTTCATCTATTGTGTTTAATGGTACAATTTCCTAGTTGGGGTGATACAAAAAAATTCTGGAATGAAATAGCAAGAGGTGTACAACATTATAGATGTCCTTAATGCCGCTGAACTGTATATTTTTAATGGTTAAAGTGGTTAATTTTATATTATGTATCTTCTACCACAATATAAGAGAAGGGACAGAGTTACTATATATTCACAAGTCAGATTTGTAGGATATAGAAGAAAGACACATGAATATGATGCCCAGATTTTATCTTCAAAAACATGAATAATGGCCCAGTTAATGGGTCAAAAACATCTTTGCAGGGAAAAGGGTAAATTAGCTTGAGTTTGAAATTTTAAGGTTGAAACTCTCATGAAATCTGTAAATAGAGGTGATAAGGAATCAGTGGGACTTACAGAATGTAGCTGCAGTGGCAGTTCTAGACTACAGATAGGGTTTAGGGAATCATAAATGGTAACTGAAGACATGAAAGTACAAAATCGCCAAGAGTATGGAGTCCAAAGAACATCATTTAAATGTTAGAGGAGAATAATGGCAGATAATTTTAGCAGATGGACTCACAGTAATAGGAAAACTTGTAGCTTAAGATCGATTTCAAGGAGGTACAGTGATTTAATGAAAGAGAGCGTAGTCAAAATATTGACAACTAATTAGGCTTCAAATATGGCCTAAGAGCAGAGTCATGCCATTTAGATTAATCAATATGGAGTCAATGTTGATCTACTTTTGAAAGAAAGCAGTGATTGGAAATCTAATTGAAATGGTTTTGAAGTATATGTGGAGTTTAGGGCAGAAATGCAGGTAGTGGTAGTATACCACTCAACTGAGAACTTTGGCTCTAAAGGCTAGTGAGATGAGAACTGTGTTTGGGGTAAATGCAGTGTTGGTGGAAGAATTTTCTTGCTTGCTGGGGGTGGGGGTTGGAACGGAGACAATTAAATACATTAAAAAAATAGTTAAGTAGCACCCTTCCATTAAGAGGAAACTGTCAGTAAGTTAATGCTTTTTAGATGCTGGGAAGTGAGTAAAGTTTGTATGAAATATAATAAAAGGGCTAAAGAACAAAATTAGTATCATAAACACACTATTTGAAAGACACACAGCTATTCTTCTGGGAATACATAATGTAATATTTAATATGTATATAAAAGCTAGCATAGGTCTCATTATATGTTAGATAACATTTCATTAATGGAAAAAAATTGTAAATCTGTTAAATATACATTGTTTTTCCTTCTTAGAATGAATCACTTATATTAATAAATATATCAGCATCCACCTGTATATACTTTATAGAATTCAGGATGTTTACCAGAATTTTAATCAAATCACTTAATGCTTACAGATAGCATCCAAAACACTTCCATTGAAACCCAAAATACAGCGATGCTTAGAGAGCATATTACTGATGTATTTAATGAATGTTTTGCTTTTATGATGCTGAATGTGGAATTTTTATTCTAAACATCATCTTCTATGTATTCTAGGTATTATGAATGAGAAGGAAAAAAATAAAAGATAACAAAAAGGAAGATGTAGTTTATATATATGTGTGTGTATATATATATATATATATACATGTGTGTATATGTGTGTATATATATACATGTATATATATATGTGTGTATATACATCTATATGTGTATACATGTATATACATGTATAAATATATACGTATATACATGTATATATACGTATATATATATACATGTATATATACGTATATATATATACATGTATATATAATTAAAAATAAAAAGGCAGTTGTACTTTAACTTGACATATAACGTGACACCACCTGTGAGAAACACAGAAGAGGATAATAAACATACATTATTTACTTCTGCAAGGGTTACATTTCCCAGTGTGATCTGACTTTTGGCGTGTCAAAATGTTTAAAGTACATTTTATAAATATTTAAACATTTGATCCACTGAATTTTTAAAAAAATCTATAATAAATGTCATTTTTAGTACCGGATGAAGTTAAAGAGTAACTAGTTTTTAAACTACCAAAAATATATAGAATTAGCATGTGTGTTAAGATAAAGTATTGTGAGCAAAGAAACAAACTGTTTACTCCACAATTGTGGATGCTTCATTAGATATTTGTACAGAGCACAAGCTGTAAAATTTAATGGCTAAGAGCATAGATTTGGATTTTAGACTGTCTATAAAATCATGGCTCTATATACCAAATGACTGATCCTGGGTGGATGATATATCCCATTAAATTCCTTCCTCATCTGTAAAATGGGTCAGTAATAGTGGTACCTATTTTATAATTTTACTTTATAAAAAATAAAGCAAACACATTAACTATTTTGTGTAGTATACAAATATTTTCAACTGTAGTTTTATTAGTATTTTTATTAGACTACTCAGCTTTTCCCAAAAATTAGGTACTTCTGATATACCAAAGACAGTAGCATGTAAACTTGTAGGAAAAAAAAAAAATGAGAAGAAAATTAAGGTGGTTGTCTCCACAGAATAAGTCTTATAAGCAGAAAGAGAAAGTGTAAGTAGCCTACCTCAGTTATCCAACAATATGGATGATAATTTAATTGGCTTTCTTTAGATCTCCTTACCCATTTACTTTACTTTAATACTACTTTAATACTTTAACCTAGTTATGGTATTTAATCAGATATTGAGCCTGATTGGCAACCTTGTATAAACTATGAATGTTTTAAGAAGAAAGAAATTCTTGTGTGGGATTTTAATAGAACATGCCCTTTGATAAAGTAATTGGGTGCTAATGGGCTTCCATATTTTCTCTAATAATAACTAGTTTGCTCCTCTGACCCAAAGTCAAGTAGAAAATTGTTTGCAATCATAACTAAAAATCTCTGTGTGCATTTATTTTTTTGTGTATGGAAACTAATGGTCTGCTAAATTTAATATTGAAAAATAAAATTAAGAGCTAGAAGGAATCTTCAAACTACCCAAGGTTAATGTCTTTACTTAAGAGACAAAAACTACTCCCAAATACTATAAAGGAATACTTCTAGGTCACACAAGTAATAAATGGCATAAGCAAAATTAGAACTAAAATCACCTGAATTATAGAAAAAAGTTTTCATTTATGGTATTATGCCTGACTCATTTTTTTAAACGATCAATAAATATTCATTGAGAACCTACTATTGCATATATCCTACAATACCTGAAATTCCATAGCAATACTGGTACAGTACCTTTCATTTTAAAAAATTTATATTCCTATAGTGAAATATAGGACTATTCACACTGAGTGGGATAAGACTAGAAATAGTCACACATCAGTTTACAGAAAACTTGGCCATCAAACAAGTGATAAAAAATATTTTTTTGTTTTACAACTATTTGGGTTTGAGACTGCAGCTGAAGTACAGTGTGGATACTAGATAGTTTCTTATCACTTAGGAGGTCAGGAACAAAACAAGAATGACTGCTAGCACCACTTCTTTTGAACCTAATGCTGGAAGTTCTAGCAATGTAACAAAAAAAGAAAACGAAAAGACATTTCATTTGTAATTTTCTTTACATTTATTTATTTTTGATAGAGAGAGACAGAGCACAAGCGGGGGAGAGGCAGAGAGAAGAGACACAGAATCGGAAGCAGGCTCCAGGCTCTGAGCTGTAACAACAGAGCCAGATGCGGAGCTCCAACTCACAAACTGCAAGATCATGACCTGAGCTAAAGTCGGACGCTTAACTTACTGAGCCACCCAGGCATCCCAAAAGACATTTCATTTGTAAGGAAGAAATTAAAAAACCCTCTGTATTCACAATGTGATTTTGTATATAGAAAATTTTACAGAATTAACAAAGCAAACAATATTTCATAAAACAATAACAGCTTTTTTAAAATGTATGTCTAGGGGCGCCTGGGTGGCTCAGTCGGTTAAGCCTCCGACTTCGGCTCAGGTCACGATCTCACTGTCCGTGGGTTCGAGCCCCGCATCGGGCTCTGTGCTGACTGCTCAGAGCCTGGAGCCTGTTTCAGATTCTGTGCTCCCTCTCTCTCTGACCCTCCCCCATTCATGCTCTGTCTCTCTGTGTCTCAAAAATAAATAAATGTTAAAAAATAAATTAAAAAAATGTATGTCTATATGCTAGCAGTGAACAAAACATAATTAAAATTATTTTAACCAATATTAAAATAATAGAGTATGTAAGAATAAATTTAACAGAAGAGCAAGAGTTAAACATAAAAATCTACAAATCACTGCTGAGATACTATCAAATACTAAAGAGTGAAATGTACACATGATTGGAAGATGCATGTGGGGTGAGTTATCTACTCTCTATTATTTAATCTATTGATTTAATATAATCCCTATCAAAATCCCAAATGACATATTGAGAAAACAACAAGCTGAACCAAAATTCATATGAAATTTCAAAGGACCCCAAATAGCTAACACAATCTTGATAAAGAAGAATAAAGTTGGATGGATTAATTACACTACTGAGTTTCAAAACTTACTACAATGTAGTAATCAAGTGTGGTACTTGCCTAAGTATAAACATATATATCTATAGTACAGAATTGAAATACAGAATGAATGTTTAAATTTATGGTTACTTTATTCTGTCTAGGTACCAAAGCAATTCAACTGAGAAGGGCAATTCAACAAATGTTTCTCTAATTACCTATCTGTATACAAAAAGATTAATTTAGCACTTTACCTCATGCCATGCACAAAAAATCATTAAAAATGGATTATTGTGCAGAAAAGAGTTAACATCACAGGGCTGAGACTACTATCCTTAGAAAGACATGCTTGCAAAACTGAATCAGTAATCAAAAAACTCTCAACAAACAAAAGTCCAGGACCAGATGGATTCACAGGTGAATTCTACCAAACATTTAAAGAAGAGGTAATACTAATTCTTCTCAAACTATTTCCAAAAAAAACTAATAAATAAGAGGAAGGAAACCTTCTAGAATCATTCTACAAGGCCAGCATTACCCTGATACCAAAACCAGACAAAGACACTATTAAAAAAAAAACAAAAAACTACAGCAACTATCTCTGATAAACACAGATGCAAATATTGTCAATGAAACATTAGCAAATTGAATTCAACAACACATAGAATCATTCACCATCATCAAATGAGATTTATTCCAGGGATGCAAGGATGATTTAATATCCATAAATCAATTAATGGGATACATCCCCCCCAAAATTAAGTGATACATCCCATAAAAACTATACGATCATTTCAATAGATGTAGAAAACGTATTTGACAAAATTCAACATCTGTTCATGACAGCAACTCTCAACAAAGTGGGCTTACAGGAAATATACCTCAACTTAATGAAAATCACATACAAGAAACCCACAGCTAACATCATATATGATAGTGGAAATCTGGAAGCTTTTCCCCTAAGATCAGGAACAAGATCTTATTCAAGTGAGTACTGGAAGTCTGAGCCACAGAAATCAGACAAGAAAAAGATATATAAGTACCCTTGGAAACATGATTTTTTTCTGAGCTTCACCCAATGCATCTTTTTTCTTCACACATTTTGTTTCATGTCCTTTTACTGTGATAAATTTTAGCTGTACCTTATGCTGAGTCCTGTAAGTCTACCTAGCAAATCATCCAACTACTTTTAGTCTTAGGGAACCCCAACACCATCAAGACTGACACCAAAGACATCTGCAAGGTAAGAAGTAAAAGTGTCACTATTTGCAGATGGCATGATACTATATATGGAAAACTTAAAGATTCCACAAAATAAATCTTATCAGAATAAGTGAATTTTGTAAAGTTGTAGGATATTCAAAAGTAATATACAGAAAGCTGTTGCATTTCTATGCACTAATAACTACCAAAAATAGAAATTAAGAAAACAATCCCATTTATTCCTGCACCAAAGATTGTAGAATACTTCTGAATAAACTTAACCTAGAAGGTAAGAACATATACTCTGAAAACTACAAAACATTGATGAAAGAAATTGAAAACAACACAAATAGAAAGACATAGCATGCTCATAGATTGGCAGAATTAATATTGTTAAAAGGTCTGTACTACCCAAAGCAATCTACAGATTTAGTGTAATTTCTATCAAATACTAACAGTATTTTTCACAGAACTAGAAAAAATACTAAAATTTGTATAGAACCACAAAAGACTCCAAACCACCAAAGCAATCTTGAAAAGAAGAACAAAGCTGGAGGTATTACACTCCCAGATTTCAAGCTGTACTACAAACCAGTAATAGTCAAAATAGTTTGGTGCTGGGAAGAAAACATACACTTGACTCAAGGCAACAGGATAAATAACCCAAAAATAAACCCATACAGTTAACTACAGCAAAGGAGGCAATAATATACAATGAGCAAAAGGCTGTATCTACAATAAATAGTATTGGGAACATTGGATAGCTATATGTAAAAGAATCAAGCTGGACTGCTTTCTTACAAACGTGTATAAAAATAAATTCAAAATGGATTGAAGACCTAAAAGTGAGGCATAAAAACATAGAACTCTTTAAAGAAAAAAAATAGGCAGTGATTTTTTGGACATCAGCCTTAGCAACCTATTTATGGGTATGTTTCCTCAGGCAAGAGAAACAAAAGCAAAAAATAAATTATTGGGATTACATCAAAATAAAATTTTTGCACAGTGAAGGAAACCATCAGCAAAGCAAAAAGGCAAGGTAGTGAATGGAAGAAAATATTTGCAAATGATATATTCAATAAAAGGTTAGTATCCAAACCATTTAAAGAGCTTATACACCTTAATATCAATCATCATCATCGTCATCATCATGATTAAAAAATGGGCAGAGGACCTTAATAGGCATTTTCCTAAAGACATACAGATGGCTAATGAAACATGAAAAGATGCTCAACATCACTAACCATCAGGGAAATGCAAATCAAAACCACAATGAGTTATCACCTTACACCTGTTACAATCATCATTATTTAAAAAGACAAGAAATAACAAGTGATGGTGAGGATGTGGAGAAAAATGACCCTAATGTACTACTGGTGGGAATGCACACTGGTGCAGCCACTGGAGAAAACCATATAAAGTTTCCTCAAAAAACTAAAAAAAAAGTAATACTGTATGATCCACTACCACTATTTACCCAAAGAAAATGAAACTAATTCAGAAAGATATAGATATCCTTATGTTTACTGCAGCATTATTTATAGTAGCTAAGATATGGAATGTCTCTCAATAAATGAACAAATAAAGAAGATGTGGGATATATACCAAAGAATATTACTTAGCCATGAAAAAGAATGAGATCTTGCCATTTGTGACAACATGGATGAATCTAGGGGGTATTATGCTAAACAAAATAAGTCAGTTGGAAAAAGACAAATACCATATGATTTTACTCATGTGAAATAAAAAATAAATGAATAAAAAACATACATAGATGCATAAATATGGAGAATTATATTGTTTTTATCAGAGGGAAGTAGGGGGGAAGCAAAACGGGTTAAGGAGATTGGAAATGGAAAGAAAAGAAAGAAAAAAAAAAAAAAGAAACAGGGATACGTGCAAGATGGACCCTTAACTGGTATCTGAAAATTAATTTTAGGACTGTTCCCACCATTCTATAAATAACAAGGGTGGATTGATGTGCCTAAATGTTTTGTGCAAACAATAAGGTTTATGCTGAACACTAGCATTCCTTCTAAGTCTGGAGTTTGGGTACATGCTATGCAAAGTATGCGTACATGACTAACCCCCCCCCCAAATAAATTTAAAAAAACATGGCCGATTAGTCTAATGAGCTTCTTTAACAGGCAACATCCTACATATGTTGTGACAATTAGATACTGGAAGACTTCAGCACTTCCTGTGAGTCCACTGTGAAAGTACCCTTGGAAACATGATATTTTTCTGAACTTCATCCAATTCACCTTTTTTTTTTTTCACATGTATTGCTTCATTTCCTTTTACTGTGATAAATTTTAGCTGCACCTTATGCTGAGTCTTTTAAGTCTACCTAGCAAATCATCCTACCTACTTTTAGTCTTAGGGAACCACAACACAATCAAGTTTAAGAGCTGAGTCTATACAATTCGCATTAAAAAACAGGAGCAAGTTTTCATGTTCTTGAGTTAGGTAAAGACTTCTACATGTGTTACCAAAATCATGAGGAATAAAAGAAAATTTGATATTTTGAAGTTCATCAAATATTTTTTTCATTTAATGATACCATTAAGAAAGCAAATAGGTAAAGTACAGAATTCAAGAATATAGTTGCAATCATATATCTGATAGAAGACTTTCATCCATCCAATAAATGGACATTTAACCAAACAAAATATTTGAATGGCTAATAGGTACATGTAAAGATACTCACCTTCATTACTCATTGAAAATTAAATCTGCTCTAAAATACTACCTCTTCCCCAGTAGAATAACTATAAGCCCAAAGACGGAACTAGCATTGGTGAGAATATAGAAAAACTAGAAGCCTCAAACTTTGATGTTTGGCATGTAAAATTGTGGAGATATTTTTGAAAAATTGTTTGGAAGTTTCTTAGAAAGTTAAATATAAATTTACCATCTGATCAAGAATTCCATTCCTAGATATCAACCCAAAATTAATGGAAATGTATTGCCATATAGATACCTGTACATAGATGTTCATAGCAGCATTCTTTATCATAAGCAAAAGGTGGGGGAGGGAGTAGTGGAGAGAAAATCAATGTCCTTCAATTGGTGAATAGTCCAATAAAAGGTGGCATATTCATGCTATGGACTACTATTCAGCATTAAACAGGAACAAACTCATACCTGTAACCATACAGGATCTCAAAATCATGACACTAAGTGAAAGAATGCAGACAGAGAAGACCACATATTGTATGATTAATGTATCTAATTAATCAAGAAAAGACAAATTTATAGATGCAGAAAATATATTAGTATGTACCAGGGGTTGACAATGGGAAGCAGTAACTGCAAGAAAGCCTCAGTTTTCTTTATTGGAGGAAAAGAAATATTCTAAAATTAGGTTATAATGATGGTTGAACAACTGTAAATTTACTAAAACCTTTTGCATTAAATCCTTTAAATGACTTAATTTATTGTATAGAAACTATAACTCACTACAGCTGTTAAAATTAAATCATTATTAAACCTTATTGTAGTTTTTGTAAATTTTTCTTATTGCTTGAGAAGGATGTGTATTATTCAATTGTTGATTACATGTTAATGGCATTATTCCATCATACACCACGGAAATACATCTTTTCTTTTGCTTTATAATTCTCTCAAATTTCACATTATTTATTTTGAGGATATTGTATTGAATACACTTAAAATTCCTTAATATTTTCCTGTGAATTAAACATTTCATTTGTATTTAACCTAATAATGAGTTTGTCTTCTTTTGCTTGGAAAAAAAAAAAAAACATAGTTACCTCAGATGTACTTAGGATAGTATTTAACTTTTGGCATTCCAGCATTTCTATTTTTAGCAGTATTTTGAGGTTCCAAGTATGGTCTATTTTGATAAATAGAAGGTCCAAGTGCATTTGAAATGAATGTGTATTCTATTTTTTGATAAAGTATTCCACAAATATCAATTAGGTAAAGTTGATTGATCTAGTACTTCAAGTTTTCTGTATTTTAATGAATTTCCATACTTAGTCTATTAATTATTGAAAAACAAATCCTGAACTCTCAGACTATAACTATTAGTTTATTTCTTCTTTGAATTCAATCAGCTTTCATTTCATCATTTTAAGTAGCATACCTACATATGCTATCAGGCTATGTACTCACAGTGTGGAGCCTGCTTGAGATTCTCTCCCCACCCTCAAAGTCCCTCCCCAACTCATGTGCTCTCTCAGAATAAACTTTAAAAAAATAAAAAGAAGAGCTCTATGCCCCCAAATTTGCTAAACTAGAGAAAAGGAACAATTCCTTACAAGACACAGCTACCAAAATACATGCAAGAAATAAACAATTTGAATACACCTAGATCCACTGAAGGAGTACAACCAATAATTATTGCCTCTCTTGGTGTATGTAGTTTTTGTTTTGTTTATAATATATAACTTCAGCTTATTAAAGTCTGCATTCAATAAAAATTATGCCACTTCACATAGACTGTAACAACCTTAAAATACCACACTTCCGTTTCTTTCCACCTGACCTTTGTCCTCTATTGTCAAACATTTTATGTGTTATTAATTGTACACTACATATTTTGTTGAAAAACTCAATTATCTTTTAAAAATTAACCTAAGTAGAATGCTTGCATGTTTACCAATAGAATTGCCAATAACTCTTCCGTTATTCCATCTTTACAGATTGATATTTCTTCCTGGGTTCATTTTTCTTTTGCCTAAAGGATTTCCTTTAACATTTTGGCAATGTAGGTTTTCTGGCAATAAATGCTTTCAGCTTTTGGACGTCTGAAATAAATCTGAATTTTACAAAAGAGTGGAAATATTTTCACTGGGTACAGAATTATCTTTTATTCAAGTACTTTAAGACATTCCTCCATTGTATTCTTGCTTGCATTGCTTCTGATAAAAAATCTGTTGTTATTTTTAAGTTTCTATCTCTAAGTGCTATCTCTGTTTCACTTTGAATTTTGAATTTTTATTGTTATGCCTTCAAGTAAACAAACCTTTTGTAATATCTAAACTATCATTAATCTCATCTAGTGTATTTTGAATTTCAGATACTGTAGTCTTTACCTCTAGAATTTCAACATCCCTCTTTAAATATTCGTAGGACTCTAGATTTTTAACATCCAAAATATAGTTATAATAACTATTTATCATCCTTATCTCATAGTTATTATTTCTTTTTTAGTTACGGATTTGTTATCCTGAAAATTATTGGTCATGAATTCCTGCTTCTTTGTATGCCTGGTACTTTTTTTTATTAGATGCCACTTCTTAATTTTACATTCTTGGGTTCTAGTTATTTTTATGTTCCTATAAATATTCTTCAGCTTCATTCTGGAATGCAGGTAAATTACTTTGAAATGTTTGATCTTTTTGGCTTTATTTTATGGTTGGTCAGCTCTGGCCAGAATCTTGTTTAGACTAGGACTAATTATCACCCCCACACAGCTGATGCAAGACCATGGGGGTATGCCACCCAATGTTTCAATAAGCAATGAGGTATTCCAGTTTGACCAATGAGTTCCAGCTGTGTACTCAGTCTTTTGTGACTTCCTAGTACTGTATTTGCCTATTCTTGCGGCTGGTTCTTCTCTAAGATGTGACTCTTCCTTCCAAAGACACATTTTGATCAGTACTCTGCCTACTACTAAAGAGAAACTCCAAGTGGATATGTGGATTTCTTGCTCTCTGTAGTTCTCTGCCCTTTGTTACTTTATATGTAATCTCTTGCTGCTGTGGTTTCTCTTGACTCCAGTATCCATCTCTCCAACATATGTAATCGCTTGTGTTCCACATCCCTCTGTGATGCCATGGAACCTATCAGTAGACACTAAGCTGAGAGAGCAGTATGGCTCAAATTGTTTCCCATCTCTTAAGACCATTGTCCTTCACTCTCTGATGTCCAGTGTTCTCTGAACTGTTGGTTACATGTTTTATCCTTTTCATTTTATTTCTTTTTATCCCCACTTGGAAGGATAAATCAAGCCTCTCTACTTTTCTTTATGTGCCAGAAACAGAAATCAGCCATATGTCAAGCTTTTGAAGATCCTCAGTTAATAAAGTTTATTAGCCTCTACTAGTCTCTTTTTGCTTCTTTCTCTGGATTCTCTTATATTACCTAAATATTTTCATGACCTGAATTTCTGTCTACTATAATCTCATTTACTCAAACTGTGATTTTTTTTTTTAGTAGTTGCTCCAATGAAATGCTATGTAATAGAAACACAGTGTTTCCTGACAGATAATTTAAAATTTTGTGGTACTTACAGTAAAACCAATGTAAGAAAGAGGTGGATTTATTTTTAATATATTTTATGTAATTCACTTATATGAGATATCTTTGCAAATCAGTTAAATATCCTCTTAATCATTTTAATATACATAAAATTATTAAGATTTTCACATTTTTTCATTTTAAGTTGTTGAAATCGTGTCAATTTTATGCTTACAATGTTTCTTGTTAAATGCTAAAATGTAATCGGAAATATATGGTTTATATTTCTATTTCATAAAATTTACAATTGAAAATGTAGATTAAGAACGAAGTTTTTCTACAGACAAGTAAAGATTTTCCAATAACTAAATTAAATACAGAAATAATTTCCTTTAATACTCACATCCATAGAGATAAAACTTTTTTTATCTGAAAATTTATTTTTTGTAAGTTAAGTGAATTTACTAAGTCTTATGTCAACATGGTAAACATTAATTTCAAAGGAGTATTGTGTATGTGTGTATAAATGTCTTCACAGCAGAGAAGGCGATCAGCAAAACAAAAAGGCAACATACTGAATGAGAGAAAATATTTGTAAATCATAATATCTGATAAAGGGTTAGTATCCAAAATATATAAAGAACTCATACACCTTAATAACAAAAAATAAACAAACCAAACAAGTGATTCAAATATGGGCAGAGGATCTAAATACGTATTTTTCCAAAAAGACATGGCCAAGAAGTACATGAAAAGATGCTCAACATTATTAATCATCAGGGAAATGCAAATCAAAACACAGTGAGTTATCACTTCACAACTGTTAGAAGGGCTATGATCAAAAAAGACAAGAAACAACAAGTATTTGTGTAGATGTGGAGAAAATGGAACACCCAACCACTGTTGGTAGAAATGTAAATTGGCATAGCCACTATAGAAAAAAGATGATGCTTCCTCAAAAAAAAATTAAAAATAAAATTACCATATGTCCCAGTAATTTCACTTCTGGTTATTTATCTGAGGAAAATGGAAATACTAGTTCAAAATTATATATGCACCCCCATGTTCACTGCAGCATTATTTACAATAGCCAAGATACGGAAACAACCTAAGTGTCCATTGATGGATAAATGAATAAAGAAAATCTGGTACATATGCACAATAAGATATTATTGACACATTAAAAAAAAAAAAAAGAAAAAGAAATCTTGCCATTTGCAACAACATGGATAGACCCTGAAAGCATTGTGTTAAATTCAGTAAGTCAACGACAAGGAAAGACAAAACTATGTGTGATGTCACTTATATGTGGAAACTAAAACAAACGAAAAAAACAACTATGCTCAGAGATACAGAGAATAGATTGGCGGTTGCTAGAGGTAGGGGTTGGGTGAAATGGATAAAGGGGATCTAAAGGTACAAAATTATGAAATAAATAAGCCCTTCAAGGACAGCATAATGACTATAGTTAATAATACTGTATTGTATAATTGAAAGTTCCTAAGAGAGTAGATACTAAAAGATCTCATAACAAGGGAAAAAATTATGCATAGTGTCAGAGGTCAGCTAGACTTATTGGGGTGATCATTTCACAATATATATAAATATTGAATCATTACTTTTTAAACCTGAAACTAATATGATATTAGGTGTTATACCTCAATAAAAAACTATGAAACCGAATTTATCATGACCCCCAATTTTTCAGATTTTGTAGATTTCACAGTATAAGTACAAATGTGTATAACAGTTTCAACTAAAATCATCTCCATGTTGATTCATGTTAGAAAAATACGTAAAATTGTAACATTCTTATTTTGAAAAATTTCAATTTCAGTATACATTTTATATCTGTCTATTTAGATAACAAATAAGTTTTCCTTTCCTTGAATTTCAAATTGAGCTCATTCATATGCAGTGTGATATCTGTGCAAAAAGAAAACACGCTGCCATTTTTTGTCTTTTATTATTAAATATTTGGCAGACACTCCTTGGTTTCAAGAAAATCTGCAAGTAGAATTAACAGTACAGTAAATCTTCTTTAAAAAATTCTTCAATGTTGAACGAGAGTCAATTGGCAAAGAATACAAGATTACTGAATTCATTGTCTTCTATTTCTTCTGCAAGTTCCATAAACTGTTAATGATTCATAGCATCTGTCATATGGGCTGAACAGTTTTCACGACTGTATCCATGACAATTTTAAGATCCTGCTTCAGAAACTAAGCACAAATATTTTCAATATGCATAATGCAGTGGAACAGAGCAATAAGGAAAGCATCAGTCCCTTCTTTTACCATCCCAACAATTATTTATATTTTTGACCTAATACAGCAGAAGCACCATCTGTCAAGATAAAACTAATTCTCTTATATCTAGCTTAAAATACTTAACAGAAGCATTAAAATATAATTCCAACACAAATTCAATTTTTTAGGCTATAAAATGACTGTAAAATTCTTTGTGAGTTGGAAGTTCTTTGGTGCATAATTTCCTCAGGAGCATTAAATACATATATATACACGGCATCTATTACATTATATAGCTCATGTAAAGCTAAAGAGACTGTATATACTGTTTCAATTTTCAGTCTAGTCATCTTTAGGTCTTTTTACAATGGACTTGTGTTTTACATATATTTGGTGACAAATTTGAAGATCAAACACTTATTTGTAGGCTTTTTAATATTTCCTCAAAATTTTCTACCCAAATTTTAGTAACTTAAATAACCATTGTTTTTACGATCTAAAAATGGTCTTTTCTTATGAGAATAGCACACATTTTATACCTGACTGAAAGAGGGATCTCATGAGAAATCAAATCTGCAGGTATTTAGACACTTTCTATTCATTTCACTTCCAGGAACACCATGATCAACTAGCCAACATTTTAGTTCTGTGCAAATCAGACTATTCTGATTTCTGCTTTGGCTGCACCATCTTCCACCTATTATGGTAGCTACACTCATCTTTTCCTTGGTGGTTTAGTGCAGCCACTTGTCCCCTGCCAGCTTGCAACCCAATTATTCTTACTGTATTTAAGTTTCCAAATGGAGTGACCATGGCTCCCACTGTAAGATGTGGCCTACAGAAAAGATTTATCACAATGTTTTCCAAAGATGCTAGGGTTCAATTCCTAAATTTATTTCTCATAGTGGCAGTTAAAAGCTTGTCTTCTGGATATTCTCCTTTGTGGTTACTCTGCCATTCAATCTCTTAAGCCTTTGAATTCTATTCTCAACATTAAGCCAGGGCAGATCTGATCTAATTAGCTCACTGTGGGCCACCTTTGGTCCTTGTTTCAGCCAAACAACCCAACTGTTTGAGCCCTAATTTCCCAAGATGCAACAGTAAATGCAGAATCTCTGAGGCCTCATTAATAAATTCAACCTAACCCAAATGTATGTTCCTTCCACCATTATCTCAAGCCATTAGTATCTATTTCCACATGTTCCTTGAATTTCTGTCTGTATAAGTTAGAAAACTACAGCAGTACTTTTGGACTGTAACACACCTCCTCACGGGTTACACTTTATACCTCACATTTAAGGTTCTGCTATTACTTGAACTTACAGTTCTAAAAGCAAGGAAGAGTGGTATAGGTGGGAATTGAAGACAGTAAGCATTGTCTTTCATCGTAACTGTGTCTGGGGAACCATTACAGTGTTCTCAGGCAATGAAGTGAATCCCTTGAGATTGGGATGCTACCACTGAGGTGGAGAAACCACTACCCTTGGGCATGTGGTCTGCTTGTATTAGGGGAAGAGAGGTCTCTTCTACTGGCAGATAAGACTCATCAGAACTTAGGGCTTCAATACCCCTAGTCTCTCCAGGATTTTCCCTCATGTTCCCATTCCAACGCACAGGACCTCATTCTTTCCCAAAGATGCTCTCACTTTAACAGCAGACACACTATAAGGCTGAAAATTTCATTTGAATTGTAATTCATCTGGTCATCCAATGAGATTATGTATTTTATTTTTACTCATATCAATTCTGGGTCTACAGAAAACAAGGCCATCCTTCAGGGCACACACAGAAGCTCTGAGGTCATTTATGTCATTCCTGGTTTGGCAGTTTGAATCCTTGAGCTCATCTTTTTCTTGCACCACTTTGGCTGGTAATATTAGGAGCAACCAGCCAACCTCACTGTATTTGTTAGTTTTTCAAAAATGTTTCCAAGTATTATATACAGAGTAACCTAGCTCCTGGATTCTCTTAAGTGGTTAATTAGGAATATCCAAAGTAGATATGTCACACATCTCTATTGCCATATTACACTGTGGACTATCAGTTCTCTAGTCATTGCCAGAACGACAGTCATTAACATGTTTAAATCCAGTGAAATTAGAGATCTAATTCCAGAAATCCGAGATCCAATTCAGGTAGTTCACCCTTAACACTCTGTTCCTCTAGAAAACACTTTCAGTACTAAAATCTTTGTTGTCAAGATATCTATCATTCTCTCCACCTACCTATAGAATAAGGAGGTGGCTCATATGATTATGGAGGCTAAGAAGTCCTAAGATGTGTAGTCCAAATGAATGAGAACCAAGACAACCAGCTTTTTCTTTTAGATTTTTTTCTCCCAGTTTTTATGGTTTCAGATGTAATATTAGCATTCATATAATTTTTGTGAATAAGGTGTTTTCTCTAGATGCCCTTAAGTTCTGAAATTTGTTATGATTTTTATCTATTCCATTATAATATATCTATATATAGGGCTTTTTTTATGTAACTTCTCTTGTGTTTAGTGATCTATCGGTTGATGCTTTTCATCTATTTTGGAAATCTCTCTGCCATTATCTTCTCTCATATTTCATGTGTTCTATTTTCTCTATTCTCCTGAGAGTTGAATTATGAGTATGTGAAACTACTTTGTATTCTCCAGAAGACTGTTGATGCTTTCTTTTATAAACTAACTTTTTCTCTTTGTGCTTCAAGATGATCATTTGCTATTGACCTGTATTTAGTCTTCTACTGATCTCATCATTTTTACTACTGTGTTATTGTATCAAGCATTCTCTTTAGGGCATTTTTGTTAGTTTAAATACTTCCTGGAATGTTCTCTCTTTTCATTCACGTTGCTTATGTATCCCACTAGATACCTTAACATTTTATCAGAGGTATTTTAAGGTCTATGACTGGAAATTCCAACATCTGGAATATCTTTCTGTCTACTTCTATTGACTGTTTACTTTATCAAACATGTTTCACATTTTTTTCTTTTCCGTGTTTTTTTTTTTTTTTTTTTTATTTTGTGTCACATTTTTATGAAAGTCCAACAGGGACTGACATGGGTTAGATTTATCTCCAGAAAGGAAGACGCTCCTCTTCTTGTCACTTCCTTATTGGAAAACCTAGAATCCTTGATGAGTTTCTATTCTTTTTTTTCTACTCAGCCTCTGGTTTTTTGGTACAACCTCTAGAGTTCCATGGACACTGGTGGACAAGTGTTTTTTTGTTTTTGTTTTTGTTTTTTTTAATTTTTTTTTAACGTTTTTTATTTATTTTTGAGACAGAGAGAGAGACAGAGCATGAACAGGGGAGGGTCAGAGAGAGGGAGACACAGAATCCGAAACAGGCTCCAGGCTCTGAGCTGTCAGCACAGTCGGGCTCGAACTCACAGACAGCGAGATCGTGACCTGAGCCGAAGTCGGCCGCTTAACCGACTGAGCCACCCAGGCGCCCCTGGTGGACAAGTGTTTTAAAGGTACTACTATTTTGCTCTGTATGTAGAGATTCTCTGACTCTAGTCTACCATGTCAGTTAACAAATAGCAAATAAAAGCTTTTTGAAAAGTAGGCTGATTGTCCTTATCTTAAGCTATTGCAAATACATTACCTTGTTTTCCAGTCATGGATCAAAGTACCCATGGATCCTTTCTGTTTCCATTCTCTTAAGTTTAATTCATTTATTTTACTTTTACTTCTCTATGTTCTCTATGATTAGTGGAAAATAATAACTAAGTATGTCATTGATTTGTCTTGTTTCTCTTGTTAGGACAAGAGCAACATTCTTTTACAACTTTCTATTCTGACCCAGAACATACACATTTAGTTTTTAATTTCAACTCCTGTTTTTTAATCTATTTCTAAAAAATTCTATTTTTAAAAAAAAAATCCTTATGCATGAGGTCCCAATGTTCATTTTTTGCTTTTGTTTCCCTTACCTCCAGAGACATGACTAGTAAGAAGCTACTAGAGCCAAGGTCAAAGAGGTTGTTACGTGTTTTCTCCTATAGGATTTTGATGGTTTCCTGTCTGACATTTAGGTATATCATCCATTTTGAATTTATTTTTATATTTGGTATAAGAAAGTGGCCCAGTTTCATTCTTCTGCATGTTTTCCCAAAACCATTGATTGCTGAATGAATAAAGAAGAGGTAGTATTCATATATGAAATAGAATATTACTTGGTGATCAAAAAAAAATGAAATCTTGCCATTTGCAACAATGTGGATGGAATTTGAGTATATTATGCTAAGTGATTATGCTTTCTCAGAGAGACAAATATAAATTTCACGCATATGTGGAATTTAGGAAACAAAACAGATGAACATAGGGGAAGGGAAGGGAAGGTAAAAGTAAGATAGAAATAGAGAGGGAGGCAAACCATAAGACACACTTACATACAGAGAACTGAGTGTTGCTGGAGGGGTGTTGGGGGGATGGATCAGCTAAATGGTTGATTGGCATTACGGATGGCACTTGTTGGGTTGGGCACTGGGTATTATATGTAAGTGATGAATCGCTAAATTCGACTCCTGAAACTATTATTACAATATATGTTAACTAACTTGGATTTAAATAGAAAATAGAAATTTTAAAAAAGCCTCTATTCATTTTTAGTCTTTTTTTGTTGTTCATTGTGTTATTCTGTTAAATCTACCATGTGGAAATCTGCAAAAGTCAAAATTGTGGATCCTAGAGATGATTTAGCTTTGCTCTCCATTAGGGACTAGAGGGCACTATTTACCCTCTTTCAATATTTGGCTAAATTTCAAGATTTGCAAACTTCTCGTCCTATCTTACACCTGGCACAAAGCTTAGGTTTTAAGTTCTTGCTTTGATATTAATATTTCTACCGATGACAATCCAAGTCTTCTCTTTGTTTATGCCTCACATGACCATTTTAACATGGTTATTTTGTTCTGCTTTTTCTTTGCTGTTGCTTAGAAAAGTCCCCTAACCACTTGAGCATTCATGAATTCAATTCAATAAATTTTACGACAGTTTACTCAGAAGCTTGTTTATAGCATCCTATAATAAAAGGCTAGACAGTATTATTTTCACTTTTGACTTCACAGCATTTATCACTCAGTCTCATAACATAGAGAATACAATTCAAAAGTGTTAAAAGAATGCAAGGCTTAACATAAATATTAGGTCAAGGAGCATATCAATCCAAGGGGAAACATTATGAATAACTAGATTATAACCTCTTAGACATAATTATCACAAAGTAAATTAGATATTAATAAAGCTTAATTTTTGGCATATTTTATTGATGAGATGAGCAAGGAAGCAAAAATGAAATGCTGGACAAGTTTGGAAAAGTAGGATGGAAGTTAGTATAAAGATCATGATTGATAAATGAAGATTGCTAGATTAATTAGTTCATCACCAAACATGTTAGAGGGGTTGTTCTTTCCAAGGAAATAGAGTAGCAACTTCAGCTCCTGAAAATATGTTCAAATATTGAGGCCAAAATTCCCAAGAGACAAGTGCCAAGAAGGCCAGGGCAGTATAGTATCACAGAAGACCAAGAGAATTACAGTTGCTATATTGATAGTCTTGAAATGTCACTGACACTAATTTGAGTTGTTCTTCCATTTGCAAGTTTAACCTTCCTTTTGAGTGAATTCATGGTCTTTAACAAAGTGCTTTAATGAAATAATAATAATGGTTCCATTTTAGCTTGTTCTCCAATTATAGAAAAGCATGCAAAATTAATAGAATTTGAAAACTAATGCATGACCAAGCTCACCCCTTTTGGAAAAGCTAAATTGTAATGAATGGGAGATGTAGACTATTGATCAGCAATGGCATTCTTAAATTGTTGAACTGAGTTTTTTTAAAATTATATTCCACATGGAAAAAGATTTAACAGTTTCAACAAAGGTCTAGCGTGTGTGTGTGTGTGTGTGTGTGCGCGTGCACGTATGTATATATACGTGCACACACATTAATATGTTAATATTAATAACACACATTATTAATGTGTGTGTGTGTGCAAAACCTCAAAATTGAAACGTTTTGCATTATAGGCACAAAAATAGCAAACACAATGACCCCCCTTTACAAAATTGCTCTTGTTTAGCTCTCAGAGTGAAACTAGCTTTAATTCAGGTGGCTTGAAAGCATCCTTAAACAGTCCTCAACCCTACTAATAGTATGCATCCCACATTGCCCATTAGGACTTCTCAGAGAATAATTTTGAGATGAAAATATATGGGAAAATGTATGGGAAATTTATTTTTTTTAATTTTCTTTCTTACCTGTTCCTCACTTCTGAATGCAATGGAAGTTTTAACTTTTTCCCTAATACCCATCAGACACCTGCCTTAGAGATTAGAATTTGAAAGAGTGAGGAAGCAGCTCTAGTAGATGTGAATCAACAAAAAAAGGAAGAGCTGATTTTTCATTTGGGGTTTGCAGCTCTAATATACTGGATCCCAAACTAATCATGCAATTCAGTAGATCAATCTTAAAGCAGATATGGTAAAGAGTGTGGTCATTTATAACAGGTGATTAGCTGCCCTAGCCATTTGGATATCAGAAGTGATAGTGCTCAGAGACTGAGCTGGAAAATGGAGGTCTCATCGAAAAGAAAATCAAGCAGTTCATTAATTTATGCCCTTTTAAACCCATAAACGCTTTGTAATTCCTAGATTTTAGGGAAGTTTTAAAAGTCTGGTCTAAAATGCCACAGGCACATTAGCAGAAACATTTAAAGCTGTTAGAGGCTTCCAGCAGATTGTATTATTTATTATGTGCAGGCTCTGGAGGCTAAGAGCAGCTGAAAGGATTGCAGTGCCAACAGCTGAAAATGAAGAATCTTTAAATAAAGGGTCGGTTGCCATTTAGCCTGATGTGCAAAGAACCAAACATATAGAACTCCTGTGAAAACGAAAATGAGTCCTACTATCCTTGTGTAACTCGAAGGAGAAATGTTTCTGTGTTAATCAAAGGGTGTTATTAAAATAGATGCTTCTTTCTCCTCATGAATGAAAGGACTATGATGAACAAATAAGGAACTAAATATGAAAGCACATTTTCAATCACAGGGCATTTGGCAAAATGTATATTATTATTATCTTTATTAATATGGCACATATTAAAAAGTGCCATTCATATTTACTTTGTGCAGATGCATTCTCTAAATTCTTAACAAGTTTTGAGACCAATCTCCTTTCAAAAATGGAAAACTGCTCTTTGTCTGCATAAGCCGTTGCTTCACTGTTAGGTAGGAAGCACTAGATTGAGTTGACATTGTGGCACAAAGCGGTATCCAGAAAATTTGGTTCCCAACGTTCAATTAGCTCTTTGTCTAGGCTCACATGTAAAACGTGGGAAATGTGAGGTGCTAACCTGTGCTGACACCTTTTTAATAATAGAATGGCATTTGGTAAACTCCAGAGAAAAACTGAATCAAAATAATTGAAAGGTTTATTGTCCAACTCTCTTCGAAATCTCTAGAGGATAGCCCCAACAAATGTGTTGACAACTCATGTTTTTCTACCTCTAACAACAATATCTAGATTTAGGATTCAAATGTAGGTGAGACCTACATGCTTGGATCCCCCACATTTCTAGATTAACACAAAGTCCATTCTAGCTCCATTATGTTTAGAAAAGCGTATGGTCTCAAAACTGCGTGCCCTTGCATGTGCCTTGGGGGAGGGGTATCTGGGGAGGAAAGAGTGGGCCCAATAGCTGGATAGGAAGACAGGGAAGGGGTTTGGGGCGGTTGGAAAGAGCAATCCTACTTATTCCAAAATATTTTGAGAGTGGGCCTCAGATGAATGTCATTTGGGCCTGGGAAATGTCACAGCTGCTGCTGCTGGAGGGAGCCAATGTGGCAGCTGCTTCAAACCAAGTCTGGAAGGACAACTTCCTCATTGCTAAAGCCAGTTTATGGGGGCTTCTTTGAGGGATAACTACTGTACCACTAAGTATCACATAAAGTGAAGGGTGTTCTATGACCATAAGGATCCAGGTTCCTTATAGTTATGAACTTTTAATTCCCTCTGCAGCTCTATAATGATCAGCAGGGATTTTTCATGAAGATACTAATGCTTCAGTATCACAGTTGCACACTAGCACAGGTTTTTGGTTTTGTGATGCTTATAGTTATTTATCATTTTATTGTTTTTGGTCTTAATGTTTTATTTACTTTTGAGAGAGCATAAGCAGGGGAGAGGCAGAGAAAACAGGACAGGATCTGAAGCAGGCTTGCTCTGCACTGACAGCAGTGAGCCTGATGTGGGGCTTGAACTCACAAACTCCAACATCATGACCTGACCTGAAGTTGGACCCTCAACTGACCAAACCATGCAGGCGCCCCTCATTTTTAGAATTGTTGTTAGTCTTCTCCTCATGAAATCTTCATTTTCACACATAATTTGTATTGTGTTCCTTAAACTATCACCAAATTGGAGTAATACTGTCTTTAGAAATAAAGGGAACTAAATCAAGAAAGATAAACTGCACTGTCCCTGAGGATTATGTTTGAATTTGAGTTACTGGGGCAAATCCCCTATTCCTGTGTGTCTCCTGCCTCAGACACCATGTGGACTTCTGTCTCAGTCATAAATTTGTTCAAGGAGTAGAAATTAATGCTTTTCATTATACTCAATAAGTACTCCATGCCAAATTGGCCAACTCTACATTCAGATTCACTCACGCAGCCACCTATAGGGTATTTGACCTAATTTCACTTATCTTTGTAAATCCTTAATTATTGATTTTATCTTTTAGTTTTACATCTTTAGTGTCCTGTGGTTTCTTGCAAGGATCTCTCTAGTGAGTAAAATGTTCCTTCATTCAAAGTACAGACTGAATGTCTAGGGAAACCATACCTCTGCCTCAGGGAATTGGTTTCCTGGGAAAATTACAAAAGTTTGTCCAATTATATAAATGTATCAGCACTCCAAGAATAGGCTAAGAAGAAAATCTGGAAACTGCTGCTTAACTGTCTATCAAAAGCATTTAGTTTCCTAAAGAAACACAGTCCAAATTTCTCAGATTCAGCCAGATCGGTAGAAAGCCACAGGCCTACACCGTAAAGCACCGGTCCCCAGTGGAACTGTATTTACATAACTGAGCTATGTGAAGAAGATAAGGATAATTGTCAAAAGTTGGGATGTTATTGAGGGTGTTGTTTCTTGATTAAAATGGGATCTTATTCCTGAAGTGGGAAATCTTTCTAGTCTTATTATGAGAAATAGTCATACTCCTTAGCAATCAACCTTTAATTGTTATAATTTAAGTTAGTAAATAACAAAAAAGACCATTGTATTCTCATTGTCATGGCTTCCATTGATGGCAAATTCATGGCTCAACCTTGCCAGTTATATTTGTTATTTCACAACTTGTGTCTGTGTATCAATCTCACATCTATCCATTTGTTTTCCTTTTGCATCCTCTTGCTTACCTTTTAAAAATGTTATTTTCTCAAAAATACAATAAAGGCCTTTCTGAAAGCTACAATAAAATGTTATCTTATTTTTTGAAAGCTACAATAAATGAAACAATGAGCATATCCACTTACAACCTAATATACCTAAGTAAAAGTAAAATATTAAGAAAGCTACACAAAATGTTAGATAAAGCAGAACAATGATCCATACAGGACACGGGCAAATATAGAAGAAATAAAATTTGTGTCTTGTCTTAACGATTAATTTATTTAGCACCTTATAAGTAATAACTCCTTCATCCTAATGATGACAATAACAGACATGTATCTAGGTGGGTAAAGACATATGCACATTAAAAATGTGTTGCCACTTGTGATGAACACCAGGTGTTACATATAAGTGATGAAAGACTAAATTCTACACCTGAAACCAATTTTGCCACGTATGTTAACTAGAATTTATCTATCTATCTATCTATCTATCTATCTATCTTTATTTTTGAGAAAGAGAGAGACAGAGCATGCGCAGGGGAGGGTCAGAGAGAGGGAGACACAGAATCTAAAGCAGGCTCCAGGCTCTGAGCTGTCAGCACAGAGCCCAATGCGATGTGGGGCTCGAACTCACTAATCGTGGGTTCCTGACCTGAGCCGAAGTTGGACCCCCAATGGACTAAGCCACCCAGGCACCCCTTAACTAACTAGAATTTAAATAAAAACTTGAAATAAAAAAATACGTTGCCAAATATCAGATCAAAGCCATAGGATCCTAAATATGCTAATATAAGTTATTCTGCAAAGGTAAAATTGACATGATGGATTTTTCAAAAGAAATGAAAAGGGAGTGTCTGATTTCCGCTTTATTTGATCAACTGTTTATCGTATTTATGGGCCATATCCAATATGCCGAGTATGTCTGAGGGCACCCTGGGACAGTGATGAACAAAATACACACAATCTGCATTCTCACAGAGTTTGAGGTGTGTACACGTGCGCACAGATGAAATAATCACGTGAATTCATTATTATATGATAAATAGCATGGAGCAGCTTCTAAGTGTCAATTAATAGGGATAGATTCTGGGGTCACAATAATGAACAAGACAGAAAATATCCTATCCGTATGGGACTTTCATTTAATGAGAAATATTTAAGTTTGATGGGGAATACAAAAGTACTGTAATTCAATCAAAATTAGAAGAGGGAGACTGATAGTGCAGGATGATCTATTTTAGGCATGGTAATAGAAAAGGATGTATTTTTTTTACTTCTAGTTCAGAAATTTCTTGGCCTTCTTCTATTCATTGACCTTTCTTCAGCACATTGCATGATAAATGCATGAATCTTAAAGCTGAATTGTGGTGGGAGGGAAGTAAGAAATGGATTGGAATTGTTATGGTTTTTATTTTAAAATAACATTATTTCAATTATTTTTAAAATAATATAATTTTATCTTCATAAAATGGCATTTGTGGATATGTAGCTATTTATAAATGGGATAATGCTAAAAGGGATAAGTTGTTACAAAACTTTGAACCTGACATAATTCTGAGAAAAACCAGCACATAGAAGGTAGTCAACAAAAAATTTTGAATGAGTAAGACTAAGAAGTGACATTTCCAGAGTATGGCAATTTTTACCTTATTTAAAATGGACCTGGGCTATGCAGAGCTAGTTTATTCAGTCTTTTCCTATGTCACACTGTCATCGTTGATCCAAGTATGGTCCTCTTTTAGTCACTTTTATAATTTGCCTAGCAAGCTACAGTTTGAAAAATCACATGCTCCTTTTAAAATAACTCTAAGAGAGGGGAGCCTGGGTGGCTCAGTCAGTTAAGTCTCTGACTTTGGCTCGGGTCATGATCTCATAGCTCGTGAGTTAGAGCCCCGCTTTGGGATGTGTGTTGACAGCTCAGAGCCTGGAGCCTGCTTCAGGTTCTGTGTCTCCCTCTCTCTCTGCCCCTAACCCACTCACGTTCTGTCTATGTCTCTCTCAAAAATAAATAAACATTAATTTTTTGTAAAAAAACAATAAATAACTCTAAGAGAAACATATATTACTTCTATTAATACATATGGTAGTAGACTTCAATGTACTAACTCGGTAAAACTGCCCAACTAGAAAATGACATATCCTGGACTGCTTCTAAAGCCTGTGTTCCTTCCACTACATTACAATAGTCCATTCCCAGGCTTCAGTGAGATCCTGGTAGGTGGCTGATGTGTGTTTAATATTGTTATCAATGAGGTTCCCCTAAATGTTTAGATAGGTTGCCAGCAGAATTATGAAGCCAGACAGGAAAAATGGCAACAGGTTGAAGACAAGAGCCGGGCCTAAAGACATATAGGGGGAGAATATAAGAGATGGAAGGAGATATAAACATTGCAGAGAGCAGGGCTGGTTCAACATTCACAAATCATTCAACGTGATACATCACATTAATAAAAGAAAAGAACCGTATGATCCTGTCAATCGATGCAGAAAAAGCATTTGACAAAATTCAGCATCGTTTCTTAATAAAAACCCTCAAGAAAGTTGAGATAGAAGGAACATACTTAAACATCATGAAAGCCATCTATGAAAAGCCCACAGCTAATATCATCCTCAATGGGGAAAAACTGAAAGCTTTCCCCCTGAGACCAGAAACACGACAGGGATGTCCACTCTCACCGCTGTTGTTTAGCATAATGTTGGAAGTTCTAGCACCAGCAATCAGACAACAAAAGGAAATCAAAGGCATCAAAATTGGCAAAGATGAAGTCAAGCTTTCACTTTTTGCAGATGATATATTATACATGGAAAATCTGACAGATTCCACCAAAAGTCTGCTAGAACTGATGCATGAATTCAGCAAAGTTGCAGGATACAAAATCTATGTACAGAAATCAGTTGCATTCTTATACACTAATAATGAAGCAGCAGAAAGACAAATAAAGAAACTGATCCCATTCACAATTGCACCAAGAAGCATAATATACCTAGGAATAAACCTGACCAAAGATGTAAAAGATCTGTATGCTGAAAACTATAGAAAACATTAGAAAACTATAGAAAACTATAGAAAACATTCTGTGCTCATGGATTGGAAGAATAAATATCGTTAAAATGTCAATACTACCCAAAGCTATTTATACATTCAATGCAATCCCAATCAAAATTGCACCAGCATTCTTCTTGAAGCTAGAACAAGCAATCCTAAAATTCATATGGAACCACAAAAGGCCCCGAATAACCAAAGTAATTTTGAAGAAGAAGACCAAAGCAGGAGGCATCACAATCCCAGACTTTAGCCTCTACTACAAAGCTGTAATCATCAAGACAGCATGGTATTGGCACAAAAACAGACAAATAGACCAATGGAATAGAATAGAAACCCCAGAACTAGACCCACAAACGTATGGCCAACTCATCTTTGACAAAGCAGGAAAGAATATCCAGAGGGAAAAAGACAGTCTCTTTAACAAATGGTGCTGGGAGAACTGGACAGCAACATGCAAAAGGATGAAACTAGACCACTCTCTTACACCATTCACAAAAATAAACTCAAAATGGATAAAGGACCTGAATGTGAGACAGGAAACCATCAAAACCCTAGAGGAAAAAGCAGGAAAAGACCTCTCTGACCTCAGTCGCAGGAATTTCTTACTTGACACATCCACAAAGGCAAGGGAATTAAAAGCAAAAATGAACCTCTGGCACCTCATGAAGATAAAAAGCTTCTGCACTGCCAAGGAAACAATTAACAAAACTAAAAGGCAACCAATGGAATGGGAAAAGATATCTGCAAATGACATATCGGACAAAGGGCGAGTATCCAAAATCTATAAAGAGCTCACCAAACTCCACACCCAAAAAACAAAGAATCCAGTGAAGAAATGGGCAGAAAACATGAATAGACGCTTCTCTAAAGAAGACATCCGGATGGCCAACAGGCACATGAAAAGATGTGCAACGTCACTCCTCATCAGGGAGATACAAATCAAAACCACACTCAGATACCATCTCACGCCAGTCAGAGTGGCTAAAATGAACAAATCAGGAGACTATAGATGCTAGAGAGGATGTGGAGAAACGGGAACCCTCTTGCACTATTGGTGGGAATGCAAACTGGTACAGCCACTCCTGAAAACAGTGTGGGGATTCCTCAAAAAATTAAAAATAGATCTACCCTATGACCCAGCAATAGCACTGCTAGGAATTTACCCAAGGGATACAGAAGTGCTGATGCATAGGGGCACTTTTACCCCAATGTTTACAGCAGCACTTTCAACAATAGCCAAATTATGGAAAGAGCCTAAATGTCCATCAACTGATGAATGGATAAAGAAATTGTGGTTTATATACACAATGGAATACTATGCGGCAATGACAAAGAATGAAATATGGCCTTTTGTAGAAACGTGGATGGAACTGGAGACTGTTATACTAAGTGAAATAAGTCATACATGGAAAGACAGATAGCATATGTTTTCACTCTTATGTGGTTCCTGAGAAACTTAACAGAAGACCATGGGGGAGGGGAAGAAAAAAAAAAGAGTTTAGAGAGGAAGGGAGCAAAACCTAAGAGACTCTTGAAAAACTGAGAACAAACTGAGGGTTGATGGGGGGTGGGAGGGAGGGTGATGGGTATTGAGGAGGGCACCTGTTGGGATGAGCACTGGGGGTTGTATGGAAACCAATTTGACAATAAATTTCATATTTAAAAAATAAATAACTAAATAAAAAAAAAATTGCAGAGAACAGGGGCGCCTGGGTGGCTTAGTCAGTTAAGCCTCCGACTTCAGCTCAGATCATGATCTCACAGTTCATGGGTTTGAGCCCTGCAATGGGCTCTGTGCTGACAGTTCAGCGCCTGGAGCCTGCTTGAGATTCTGTGTCCCCGTCTCTCTCTCTGCCCCTCCTCCACTCATGCTCTCTTTCTCTCTCTCAAAAATAAACATTAAAAAAAATTTTTTTTTAAAAATTGGAGAGGATAAGTAAGTGGGAGGCAGCAGGGTAATGGGAGTGGAGTTCTCCTCAGAAATAGCACTTGAAAGTTCAGAGCAGGCAGCTCTCCATCCCAGTAAACAGATGTGGTCTGCTGGAGGAAGTCAGTATTTAGTTAAGGTGAAGAGGTGGGAAGCAGAAGACAGCAAATGAGGAGCATGCATAAACAACGTTAACATCTGCACATTTTCTTTATGATTTGGGTTGTGGCAAACATCTACATGGCTCAGAAATTCCAAGGCACTTTAAAACAAAGATGGCTTTAAGTGAATGCTACCAAGCTGAATGGTTTCTATGCAAAATGAAGTGAAATCTTGAAATAAAGGAAAAAGCTCTAAGGATAAAGTGTATTTAAATAATCTTGGACCCCCGAACATAGGTACCCAGTAGAGGAGCATGAGAATGGAAACAGAACTGTTCCTTAGATGAATTAAAATTATAGTTGGTTAGATGCCTCATGGAAGTAGGTTTCAAATGAATCCCAAACTTCTTTCCTGACTATCCATACTGATTCATTTTCATGGAAATATTTCCTGAGTAGAAATGGTTAGATTGTCATTTTTCCTCTACTCCGACTTTATTCTTTCCTAAACCTTTTTAAAGGTACGTAAGTACCCAAGCCAGAAGAAATACTTTTTCTTCTTTTCCAATCTCTTTTTCTTCTTTGCATGTAGTATCTTCAGGGAGAAAAAGAATATAAAATTTTCATTCATTGGACACTCTCTAGGTATCAAGTGCTGTAGACATCATCTCATTCGCCTGTTAAACTATTCAAAACCTAGTTTTCTCTTCTATAAAATGTAGAAAATAAACTGTATTTAATTCATATTATTGTGATTATCATATGAGATAATGGTATAAAGTGAATAAATCACTATCTGGTCTTTGCCTATGTCTTAACCTATATGAACTTTTAATGAAAGGTCATTTACATTATACATTGTAGCATAGATCCTGGAAAAATGGTTTCTCAGGTTCAAATCCTTGCCCTGTTAATTACTACTGGGTGATCTTAAGCACATCACTAAGTGTCTGTAAGTCAGTTCTCTCATCTCTAAGACTGAAATAAATGTAAAGTTGACTCATAAAACTGTTGAGTCTATAAAATGAATTATTATACATAAAGCACTTAAAGCAATGTTTGGTACAAATTAACTGCCAAACATGTGTCAACTCTTATTAGCCTACTGTGAAAGAAGTAATGGTGATTGATTGTAGACATAAGCCATGATTCTTAATTTTGTTTTGTTTTGTTACAGAATGCCCTCTCCTACCTTGATGAATTTTTGGAACCCTTCCCCAGGGAAAAAAAAAAAATTATAGGAATTATATTTATAACTGCATTCACACAAAACTTTTCATGTAATTTAAATATCTGTAAACTTTTGACACCCATCTGTGGATTGCAGATTATGAAGCCCAAGTTTAAAATAAAAAGTAAAGGTATGTGTTTTCCTTATACTATAGAAAATATTGTGGCAAATATTTTACTTCATTATTAAGACATTTATTTGGAATAATAAATATAAATGGAGAGGTTTGTAGTTGTACTATTTACAAAAAAAAAATATCTCAAAAGTTCTCAGTTGCTCTATTTCTAGAACCTAGTTTTACTGAGGAAAAGAACAGCATGGCTCGGCATGACAGAAATATTACACGAACTCTATTCTTCAAAACATCCAACACCTGCCAAAGTAAGCAACATGGATTTTGGTATTTTGCCAGCATTAAATTATTTGTAATGGGGTACAAATTCCTGTAAGAGTCTCCCAGTATTTAGGTGGTGAAATTTTTACATGGGTATTATTTTTAAGAAAAATCCTTCATCTCCTTTCCCAGAGAAATAAGAACTATATTTTATTTGATTAAACATTTTTAATTTTGAGAGACAGAGACGGAGTGCAAGCAAAGGAGGGGCAGTGAGAGAGGGAGACACAGAATCTGAAGCAGGCTCCAGGTTCTGAGTTTCAGCACAGAGCCTGACGCTGGGCTCAAACCCACAAATCATGAGATCATAACCTGATCTGAAGTCTGATGGTTAACTGACTGAGCAATCCAGGTGCCCCAAGAATTAAATTTATTTTTAATATTGTTATGATTAAATGAACAAGTAATAGCCACTTATTCCATTATTTAAAATCTGAAGATACTAAATTTGGTTATAGTTCAAAACATACATTATAATACACACCATGAATTGAACTGTGCTTTTAAAAACAGTGTAAATTCTGGAGAAGACAGTGAAATTTTCAGTTAGTTTTTTTTAATGTATGTTTGTTTATTTTTGAGGGAGAGAAAGAGTGAGAGAATCCCAAGCTGTCAATGCAGAGCCCAGCATAGTTCTCAAACTCACAAACCCTGAGATCAAGACCTGAGCCCAAGTCAACAGTCAGATACTCAACTGACTGAGGGGCACCATCCAGTCACCCCTCAATTAGTTTTTAGTGATTACACTTCCTTATATTGCTTACACATTAAAAAGAAAGTCTAGTTTTCCTTTGGTAAGAGAAAAACTTCATAGCACCTGAGAGCAAGAATGATCTGTCAAATCAAGGTGCATCGTGACCATGGATCACTTTACATCTTTGGCACACTAGCACTGAATTCAGTTTTCTAATTAAAATCAAACTGTTGCAGCAGTTGAAATGGTTCATAGACTCATGAAGCAGGTGATAGTTGTTGTTTCCTGTGACTCATCTATCATTTCTGTTTTCCTTATCCTCCATGTGGAGGACCTTCTGTATGAGAGATAAAATTCAGTCCCCCACTCAAAATATCACTGCTCCTGGTCATGCATTGACCAGGTATGCACTGTGTCCCAAAATAATCCCCTAACTGGTAAAATGCTCATTTTTCTTCAATACTCAGTTCAACTAATTCTCATTAAATTACTAATAAATAATAGCATATTATCGCTCTCACTAGCTTACTAAAATGTAAATAATGTGTTTATATAATAATGTATAGTATGTAATACTGAACTGCCTTCTGGGTTCTTGTTGTAAATGAGTTACCATACTTACAACACTTATAACAATGTCTGATATACAGGATAAACTCAATAGGTGCTGGCTATTATTGTATATAGTAAATTTTTGCAGAATAAGATAACGGAGGTCATAGTTTAAAAGCTCACTCCAATTAGAATGTAATTTAAGTTACATTTCAAACTGATGATTGCTCTCACTGTGCCATTTATTGATCTTTATTATATTCATACATATCTCCTTAGATATATATGGCCATGAGAGAGGAAATAGAGTCAAGTGCTAATAGTCTAACATATACTTTCTTTACGCAAGAAATATTTAAGAGGAAAAAAAAATTATTGAAAAAGGAATTGACATGTTAACAATTGGGGCTATCTGAAAATAAAATGTGCCACTTGTGATGCAATAGGATCTTTGTAAAGATAGAGAAGCAGAACCTAGAAAACAGATAATCAATGATATTTTATGAATAACAAAAAAAACCCAAAACATTAGATGACTTCTAGAATACTCCTCAGCTTTTCCTCTAGGTTTCAAAGAAGTATTTATATCCAACACACATCATCAATCAAATCAACACATACTTGTTGAGGGGCTTCTGTGTGCCAGGTTCACTGAACAAGGCAATGAGGGTGAAATGATGAACCAAATGGATTGGTTCTCTGCCTCTGCTTCATGTTGCATTGTGTTATCAATACATAAGTAAATGTCTATGTGGTTATAAATTTATTAAATTATTACAAGACTATTATAACACACTATACCAGCTTTTGAGGACATTCCAGAGAGGGCAGTCTATACAGTGTAAAGCATTAGCCTTTTGAAGATAAAGAAATACGGAATTTCAGACAGTCTTTAGACACTGGAAAATGCTTGGGCAAAGCTCTGTAATAAAAAGAAACCATAGGTTTACTGGTTTTAGGTTTTAGGGCACTGTCTCCTAAAGCTGGAACTACAAAGGTTGAGGAAATTTATCTGATGAGACAGGCAGTATGATTGGATTATAGAGAACTATAAGCCACATTACCAATTTACCAGAGAGATTCAAGATTTTCTGATTGGACAGTGCACCTTACCTTCAGAATAGGTCTCTTGGCTAATAAAATATTAAAATATACTATCCTGCCAACTCAGAAACACAGAAACCTGAAAGAGTAGCATCACAAATTAGGAAACAACAAAAACATTTAAAGAGGTTAAAGAAGACGGTAAAGTCAAGGAGAAAAGATGCACTATTTTGACAGAAGAAATAGTACAAAGATAAAAACGGTGATGGAGATGCCTCATGTAAGTCGCTACTTTTTCTGACCCATCAATAAAAGGGCATACTCTCCATAGCATTGCTATACTCATATTCTCTCCTTCTCCCTCCCTCTCCTTCTGTCTCCCTCCCTCTCATTCTCTCTCTTATAAACAGACAAGCACAAAAGCTTTTGATAAACTTATACCAAAGAACTAAAGTCTTAACAAAATCTTAAGATGATTTCTTGCAACTGTGAAGCAAACTCTAACAGGGTAACAATGAAACAGATTGACACCAGATGCTGTACATAACTAAATTCCGCAAACTGTGATGATGAAACATGACATTTTCATGTCACAAGTGAGTTGGAGATTCATACCACATTTTTTTAAGTTTCTTTCTTTAGTTTGAGAGACAGACACACACACACACACACACACACAGAGAGAGAGAGAGAGAGAGAGAGAGAGAGAGAGAGAGATTGAGAGAGAGAGAACAAGTGGGGGAGGGGTAGTGAGAGAGGAAGATAGAGAATCCCAAGCAGGCTCCATACCCTCAGAACAGAGCCCAATGTTCACAAACATTGTGAACTCAGACTGTGGCTCAGTCTCACAAATCATGAGTTCATGACCTGAGCCAAAATCAAAAGTTGGACACTTAGAGGACTGAGCCACCCACGTCCTGCTGGAGATATGAGTCACATTTTAAGAAGTGTCCTTTTTTTGTCTCTTTTTCAAAGCTTGTTCTATTTGTCCTCAATTATATGCAGATGGAAAATGTGACCAAGCTTCCAAATAATGGCTTTTGGTTTCTATCTATTGGCTTTTGGTTTCTGTGTCAACACTGCTCAATAGATTTGAAATAAAAACAATTATAATTTCACAGATTTTGCAATACTAGTAACTTTTTAATCCAATCTTTCAAAGGACATTTAAAACATTAATTAAGCTTCAAGTCACCCAGTATTTGTACTCTACACATTTCACAGATGGTTAAGCTGTATCATTGAGATGTTAAGTGAATTTCTAAAGTAGTATGTAATTGGAAAAGTTGAATATAAAAATCCTGATGTGTGTTTGCTCTAACCACCAGACATCTCATACTCTGAAAAATGGCATACAAGCCAAAATGAATTTGCTTTTCTTCATTTATAGAATAACTTAAGAGCTTTATCATGTTATGCCTGGAAGAGAACTTGTGGAGTAAGTTTAATATCACATCTACTGACCATAAAGTACATGCAGTAAAACAACTACTTTACAAATATTAAAATAGTATCTGCTCAGTTTGTGAAATAGATGATGGGGATTAAAGAGTACACTCATCATGATGAGCACAGAGTAATGTACAGAATTGTTAGATAACTGTATTGTATACTGGAAACTCCCATAACGTATGCTATACGCACATGTATATACATATGTTATATATCTGTTAACTATACTAGAAATAAAATTTAAAAGAAGCATAAAAAAGAGGGAGAATTTTAAAAATACATCACTGACAACTAAAAATATTATGGAAAAATGGCAATATTTTATCTACCTTTTTGATAGGAGGAAGACAATTATGTTGGCTTCCCATGGCACTTTCCAAATTGGCATAATGCAGTACAGCATCTGGTTTGTTGAAAACTGGCCAAAGGTAAGAAGAGCAATTTCACAGAATTCTATACTTTGCAAAAGCCTAATATGCTCTACATATGTAATATATTATTTCTATTAAAAATGCTGTTATCTTTGAAATCTGAAAACAGAGTATTACTGGAACCTGATTCAGTCAAAAGTTGTTTACAAAAATTGTTAAATATTCTAACAGAAAATGGGTAAATGATACAATGGACAAATCACCTAAGAAAGATACAAAGAGCCAATAAGAATGTAAAAAAAGATAATTAAAATAGTGAGATTCACTTCATTTATTAAGTTAATGAAATAGATGCATATGTAACATTATATATTATATATAGTTTTATGTAAAACACGTATTTTATTGATAATATATTTACTCTTGGTGGAACTATGAATTGGTACCATAACTCTTGAGAGAAATTTTCAGGATACTTTGAAAAATTAGAAATATGCCCAATTTTTGAGCTAGCATTTCTAGGTCTAGAAATATATTCCAATAATATGGGCTTATATAAAGGAAAACATGAAAAAATATTTATTGCACCTTTGTTGCCACAATACAACTAGAAACCTAATTAAATATCCAATAATTTATTTAGAACTGATGGTATTTCCACACATTTCTCTTTTATAAAAACATGTAAAATGATGTTATGGAAGAATATTTAATGATACAGTAAAAAGCTCACAACAGATGATTTGAAAAAGTCTATTACAAAATATTTACTACATGCTTAAAAAGAAAGGAAAATGTGTACACATTAATATTAATAGCAGTTATCCCTGTGTGAGAACTAATCATTTTTGTTTGTTTGTTTGTTTGTTTTAAGTAGGCTTTACACCCAGTTATAGCCTAACATGGGGATTGAACAACCTTGAAATCAAGGCCTGAGCTGAGATCAAGAGTTAGATGCTTAACCTACTTAGCCCCCCGGGGGGTCCCTTCACAATGCTCTTATGTTCCTTTTACAAGTTTTTAATAATCCATGTTTATTTTTTTTCTTTTACATTATTTTTCAGAATTGAAGTACATTCTCAAGAAACTCTTAGTTTTATTCTTTCTTCCTACATTTTTTCAACTTCTTTTGAAATCTTATCAAATCATAGAAAATTGCAATAAATGTACAGGGAGGTCCACTGAATCATTCTCACAGGCTCTCCCAGTGTTAACATGGTTCAGAATTATAGTACAATATCACACCAGAAAACTGACATTAGCACAAGCCACAGAGATTTTTTAGATTGCACCAGCGATATATGCATCCTCTGTGTGTGTGGGTCTATGCAATCGGATCACATGTAGCCTTGTGTAACTAAAACCACTATCAAGATACATGACCATACTGGAGTGCCTGAATAGTGCTGGACCTTGGCTCAGATCGTGATCTCATGGTTTGGGAGTTCGAGCCCCACATCAAGCTCACTGCTCTCAGCACAGAGCCTGCTTCAGATCCTCTGTTCCCCTTTCTTTCTGCCCCTCCCCCACTCACTCTCTCTCAAAACTAAACATTAAAAAAAGATACATGAGGATACTATCCATCACAATTCTTCATGTTACCCTTTTAGAGCCATACAGTCCCTGTCTCCTATCACTTGCCAGTTACTAATCACTATCCATGTCTATCTGTATGTTACTTCACAAATGTTATATAAATAAAGTCATGCATATATCAATACTTTATTCTTTTCTATTGATGAGTAATATTCCATGGTATGGATATACCACCATTTGTTTAGCCATTCACCACTGAAGGACACGCAAATAGGTTCCAATTTAAGACTATTACAAATAAACCGGCTTTGCACCTTGGTGTGTAAGTTTCTGCATGACCTTAAGTTTTCAATGCTTTGGGATAAATATCAAAGGTCAAATTGCTACATCTGATGTCAAACTTGGTCTAGTGATTATCTTATTCAACATTCCCACCAGCAAAGTATTCTTGAAAAAGAATAAAGTTGGAAGACTTAACAATATCTGATTTCACAACTTGCTATAAAGCTTTAATGATCAAGACAGGTGCACCTGGGTGGCTCATTTGGTTAAGCATCTGACTCTTGATTTCAGCTCAAGTCATGATCTCATGGTTCATGAGGTCAAACCCCATGTTGGGCTCTGGGCTGACAACACGGGGAGCCTGCTTGGGATTCTCTCTCCCTCGCCACCCCCTCTCTCTCTGCCCCTTCTCCACTCATGTGCACACATGTTCTCTCTCTCTAAAAATAAATAAACTTTAAAAAATATAGTAGTAGCACAAGGATAGATATATTGATAAATGAAAGAGAATTGAAAGTTCAGAAATTAACCATTACATTTTTTATCAATTGGTTTTCGACAAAGATGCCAAAACATTAAATAGGCAATGCAAAATCCTTTCTTTAAATAGTTCTGAAATTGAATAACCAAACACACACACACACACACACACACGCACATACACACACACACACTCTTTTCTGCTACCATATACAAAAGTTAACTCAAAATAGATCATAGACATAAATCTAAGAATTAAATCTATACAACTTTTGAACAGCAAAAAAAAATTATTAGTGAAAATCTTTATGATCTTGAGTTAGGCAGAGTGCTTATGTAGAACTCCCAAAGCACTAATCATTTTAAAAATACAATCTTGAACCTCCTTAGAATTACAAACCTTTTATTTCAAAACACACAATTTAAAATATAAAAACAGTCCACAGGCTGGGAAACTATATTCACAAACAATGCATTTCTTCTATCCAAAATATTTAAAGACCACTTACTACACAGTAAGATAAACAACACAAATAAGAAAATGGACAAAAAAGACTTGAGTAAACATTTCACCAAACAAGCCCTATAAATAGTTGGTAAACACATGAAAAGGTGCTCTATATCACTTATTAGCAGGGAAGTACAAATTAAACTAAAATGAGATAATACTTAATAGAACTTTATACTTTATAGAACTTTATAGAATAGAGTACTTTATAATCAAAAGGCAATCAATACCAAGTACTAACAAGAACCTGAAGAAATTAGAGCCTTTATACGTTGTTGGGGGGAATGTCAAATTCTATAGTTACTTTAAAGAACATTTTGCCACTTTCTTAAAACATTAATCATAGAGCTACCACACAACCCAGCAATTCTACTCATAGGATTGTATCCAAATGAAGTGAAAGCATCTGTCCACACAAATACTTGTATGTAAATATTCCCAGTGGCATCATTCATGATGGCCTAAATCTGTTAACAAGCCAATGTCTAAAAAACCGGTGAATAAACAAAATGTGTAATATATAAATGGATATTCTTAAGCAATTAAAAGAATTAAGCACTGAGTCATACAATATCTATGAACCTCAAACGTGCTCGATGGAAAATACTACACATGATTCCAATTATATGAAATGAAAAGCCAAATTCTTCATATTATTTATAAAATCTAGAAACCGGTTCAAAGTTGCCTGGGGCTGGTGTAGGGTTAAGAAGTAATTATAAATGTGCTCTAAAGAGTTGTTTAGAGTGGTAGAAATATGTAAAAGCTGGATTGTGGTGATAAAAGCCCAACTTTACTGAAATTAGCAAATCAGACAGTTACATTGGCTGAATTTTATAATACATCAATTACACCTCATTAAAGGTATATTTTTATTTTAAAAAGTCTTACATATTATTTCATACCAGGAACTATTACTGAGAGGAAATTAGCACCAAAGTGATTGGACACAAATTTGGAAACGGAGGCAAGAGACGGATTGATAATGTCAAGGTAATTTTCTTCAAAAATTCTGAAAGCTATAGGAGATATGTAATAACTAAAGGGTAGTGAAGAACACAATTAGGTTTGTGTTGTAGATGGCTCCCACAGTAGTACAGGGAATAAACTAGGCTTGGTCTGTGAAACCCAGTGATAAAATTATTGCAGAGTCAAAGTTAAAAATGATGAGACACAAGAGGAAAATATGGATAACTTCAAGACAAAGAAGCAGCAACAGTCCTTGATGAGAAATTCAATACTAAAGAATGGAGAGTAGTATCTAGGAAAATTATCATTTGCTTAGGAAAATAAATGGGTGGTCATAATATTAGGCAGCATTGAGGATAGAATTATTACTTGAACAGTGATAGTTAAAGAAAATGAAACTAAAATGCATAACCTCTAAGTGGAAAAGTTATCCAGCTTGTTGGATATATGAATGAGTCTGTTGCTCCCCACACAGTTGGGGGCAAGAGATTAAGGTGCAATCAATTTATATGTGGGAGCTAAGTTACTCTAAGGAAACCCAGGAAAAAGAAATGGAATGACAAAAACTGGGGGCCAACCACAAAAGTTCTTAGCAATAAAGCTGTTTGAAAAGAAATGGCCAGAGAGGAAGAAAGTCATGACTGGAAACCAATAGCCTTGAGTGCCACAGAGATTTTCAGTAATGTATTTGAGAATGATCTTCAGGATAGGTGAATGTGAAGTAGTCATTACTGGAGCAGTTTGTTTTCAACTAATTTTTGAGATCTAGAAAGGTCTTTATTGCATACCTAGCATTTTCTCTGTAAAATAAAATGAAATCTGAGATCTGGATATCTTACAGCGACCCGGAAGGATAGTTTTGAAGATACTTGGCTGAGATATCTGTCTGCTTCAAAACTTTTGCCTTACAAAATCAACTGTGTTTCCTGTTTTAAATAAAACAGCATTTATTTTTACTTAAGTAATAGGAGTGTACTCTTTGGGAAAAAATTGCAGATGAAACAAAAGATTTCTTGACAGAGTCTTATTCCTCTCTCCTGGGATAAACATTATTGGAACACCATTATGTAGTTTGTAAGCTTTTAAGCATGTATGGTACGAACATATAGTTTATGTGTGTTTTTCTGTATAGAGGATATAAATTACCTATCACTCTACAACTGGCTTTTTAGCTCAAGAGTATGCATTAAAATTTTTCCGTGTTCAAATATTTAGAACGTCCCTATTTTTTTCACTGCTAAATACACAGAATTCAGCTAACTTATTTTTTTAATAATGTGATTAACTTAAATGTATGCATCTTTCAACTGTCCGTTAGCCTCGTATTTTTGCAATACTTGCAATTCATCTGTTTAAGAAGTAAAACAGATTTACCACTGAGTTCACTTTTGTAGCTTTTCTTTAGTACTGAAATGAGTTTTTCTAGATCTCATTCTGCTCCACATTGGTACGCACTCTCCAAATTTGTTATTTAAATGTCAGTGCATGTGTTTTACTATTATATAATAGATATTTACATACCTATACATATATATGCACTATTATGTATTATTCTGTACCCATGTAACTATTTTACCTATTTACATGCTTGAGGTATGTATTCTCATGCAAGAGGCCCACTCAGAAACCATTTTTTAAATAATGTTTACCTATTTATTTTGAGAGAGAGGGAGAGAGAGAGCATGAGCAAGGGAGGGTCAGAGAGAGAGACAGAGAGTGAGAATCCCAAACCAGCACTGCAGTGGAGAGCCCAATGTGGGGCTCAAACTCACCAACTGTGAAATCACGACCCGAGCTGAGGTCAGACACTTAACCAACTGAATGACTCAGGTGCTCCCAGAAACTGTTTTTTGTTATTGTTATTTTGTCTTTGGAATTTATTCACACTGATACCAGAGTTTTTGGTATACATTTCAGTATACAGATATGGCATAATTTTTCTATTTGTATACATCTAGATTGATGTTAATTTTTAATAAAAAGCTATTATGAATCTTCTTGTAACACTATCCTTAAGCATGTCTGGATTTTTTTAGCTATTATTTTTTGATTTATTATTTTATTTTTTTAAGTTTACATCCAAATTAGTAAGCATATAGTGCAACAATGATTTCAGGAGTAGATTCCTTAGTCCCCCTTACCCATTTAGCCCATCCCCCCTCCAAAACCCCTCCTGTAATCCTCAGTCAGTTCTCCATATTTATGAGTCTCTTCTGTTTTGTCCTCCTCCCTGTTTTTATATTATTTTTGTTTCCCTTCCCTTATGTTCATCTGTTTTGTCTCTTAAAGTCCTCCTATGAGTGAAGTCATACGATTTTTCTTTCTCTGATTAATTTCACTTAGCATAATACCCTCCAGTTCCATCCACGTAGTTGCAAATGGCAAGATTTAATTCTTTTTGATTGACAAGTAATACTCCATTGTACATGTATACCACATCTTCTTTATCCATTCATCTGTCGATGGACATTTGGGCTCTTTCCATACTTTGGCTATTGTTGATAGTGCTGATATAAACATTGGGGTGCATGTGTCCCTGCAGGTGTGCATTATCCACAGCACACCTGTGTCCAGTGGATAAATGTCTAGTAGCCCAATTGCTGGGTCCTAGGGTAGTTCTATTTTCAGTTTTTGAGAAACCTACATACTGTTTTCCGGAGTGGCTGCACCAGCTTGCATTCCCACCAACAATGCAAAAGAGATCCTCTTTCTCCACATCCTCGCCAACATCTGTTGCCTGAGTTGTTAATGTTAGCCATTCTGACAGGTGTCAGGTGGTATCTCTTTGTGGTTTGGATTTGTATTTCCCTGATGATGAGTGATGTTGAGCATGTTTTCATGTGTCAGTTGGCCATCTGGATGTCTTCTTTGGAGAAGTGTCTACTCATGTGTTTTGCCCATTTCTTCACTGGATTGTTTGGTTTTTGGGTGTTGAGTTTGAGAAGGTCTTTGTAGATTTTGGATACTAACCCTTTATCTGATATGTCATTTGCAAATATTTTCTCCCATTCTGTCGGTTGCCTTTTAGTTTTTCTGATTGTTTCCTTCGCTGTGCAGAAGCTTTTTATTTTGATGAGGTCCCAATAGTTCATTTTTGCTTTTGTTTCCCTTGCCTCTGGAAACGTGTTGAGTAAGAAGTTGCTACGGCCAAGATCAAAGAGGTTTTTGCCTGCTTTCTCCTTGGGGATTTTGATGGCTTCCTGTCTTAAATTGAGGTCTTTCGTCCATTTTGAGTTTATATTTGCGTATGGTGTAAGAAACTGGTCCAGGTTCATTCTTCTGCATGTCCCTCTCCAGTTTTCCCAGTACCACTTGCTGAAGAGACTGTCTTGATTCCATTGGGTATTCTTTCCTGCTTTGTAAAAGATTAGTTGGCCATACGTTTGTGGGTCCATTTCTGGGTTCTCTCTTCTGTTCCATTGATCTGAGTGTCTGTTCTTGTGCCAGTACCATACTGTGTTGATGATTACAGCTTTGTAGTATAGCTTTAAGTCTGGGATTGCGATGCCTCCTGCTTTGGTTTTCTTTTTCAAGATCGCTTTAGCTATTCGGGGTCTTTTCTGGTTCCATACAAATTTTAGGATTATTTGTTCTAGCTCTGTGAAGAATGCTGGTGTTATTTTGATAGGGATTGCATTGAATATGTAGATTGCTTTGGGTAGTATCGACATTTTAACAATATTTGTTCTTCCTATCCAGGAGCATGGAATCTTTTTCCATTTTTTTGTGTCTTCTTCAATTTCTTTCATAAGCTTTGTATAGTTTTCACTGTATAGATTTGTCACCTGTTTGGTTAGATTTATTCCTAGGTATTTCATGGTTTTTTTTTTGTGCAACTGTAAATGGGATCGATTCCTTGATTTCTCCTTCTGTTGCTTCATTGTTGGTGTATAGGAATGCAACCGATTTCTGTTCGTTGATTTTATATCCTGCAACTTTGCTGAATTCAAAGCATGTCTGATTTTTATAGGAGTATAAAAATGCAACTATGGAGTCAAAGAGTACATCATTTGGCATTTGCTATGTAACAAGCCATAAGAATTAGGTTGTGTTTTTATTGTTCAGTTTTAAGAGTTCATTGATATTTTAAATATGCCTTATATTTGTTACATGTTTTAAAAAGGTTTTCTTCCATTTGAGGGCTTACCTGTTTATTTTTTTACCAGTATTTTTTGCAGAGCAGGGATTCTTAATATTAATAAAATCCCACCTATCACTTTTTTATGGATTGTGCTTTTGATGTATCTAAAGTTATCAGGGTGCCTGGGTTGCTCACTGGGTTAAGCATCTGACCTCAGCTCAGGTCATGATCTTACAGCTCGTGAGTTCGAGCCACACGTCAGGCTCTGTGCTGACAGCTCAGAGCCTGGAGCCTGCTTCAGACTCTCTCTGCCCCTCCCCTGCTCACATTCGATGTCTCTCTCTCTCAAAAGTAAACAACCATTTACAAAAATTTTTAAAAGTTATTACTAAACCCAAGATCATGGAGGTTCTGTCCTATTCCATCTTCTAAAAGTTTAATTGTTTGACAGTTTGCACTCAGGTCAATGATCCGTTTAATTTTTTTGAAAGTTGTAAATTCTGTATCTCAACTTACCCGTACACATGTGGACGTCCAAATCAGCACCACTTCTTGGAAAAACTATCATTTTCTCCATTGAATTCCCTTTGCTCCTTTGTCAAAAATCAGTTGACTGGGGGGTATCCGGGTGGCTCAGTCAGTTAAATGTCTGACTTGATTTCAGCTCAGCTCCCCAATTTTGTCTTCCTTCATCATTGTGTTAGCAATTTTATCTCTTCAATCTATGTCAAATTTGGGATTAGTTTTTTCACATCCACAAATATTTTGAATCAGACTGCACTGACTCTACAGATCAAGTTGAGAAGAATTGGCATCTTAATAATATTGAATCTTCCTATCCATGCACATGGAATATTCCCCCAGTTTATTTAAATCATTTGTTCCTCCTCCTCACAGTTTTATAGTATTCCTCATGTAGAATACTATGTGTATTTTGTTAGTTTTATACTGACGTATTTCTTTTTTCTATCCTGGGTGATCATGTAAATAGTGTTGTGTTTTTAGTTTAAAATTTTAATAGTTCTTTGCTGGTATAGAAGAAAACATTTACTTTTTATAATAACCTTCTATCCTGCAAACTTACTACAATCACTTATTAGTTCTACAAGGGTTTCTGTTATTGAATCAGATTTTCTACATAGAAAAACATGTTGCCTGCTAACATATATACCATTGGCCATTCTTGTATTATTACATTAACTGGGATTTCCAGTCTGCTGTTGAGAAGAGATATCTTTTCCTCGTTTCTAGTCTTAAGAGGAAACCATTTAGTTTCTTGCCATTAAGTATGATTTATGTAGGTGTTTCAGAGTTATGGTTTACCAAGTTGAGAAAGTTTTCCTCTATTCTTAGTTTTATAGGGGTTTTTAATATAAATTGGTGTTAAATATTGGTGTTAAATTCTGTCAAATGTTCTTTATGAATCCATTGATATTATTTGCCTTTTCCAGTCTATTGATGTCATGGATTACATCAATTGATTTTTGAGCACTGAACCAGCCTTTGTGGTGTTATATCAATGTTTTTTATACATTGTGAGATTTAATATTTTATTGAGTATTTTTCCATCTATTATGTAGTTCCCTTTCTTACAATGTCTTTGTCTGGTTGTGGTATCAGCAGAATGCTGGCTCATAGAATGAATGAGAAAGTATTCTCTCCACTTCTATTTTCTGGAAAAGATAATAGAGAATTGGTATATCATCCTTAAATGAGTGGTAGAATTCATCCATGAAACCATCTTGGTCTGGTGCTTTCTGCTTGGGCAGGTGATTAATTTTTAAATTCCTGAAATAGATATAGGCCAATTTGTGGTTTCTCCATGTGTGAGATTTGTACAGATTGTGATTTTCAAAGAATTGGGCTATTTCACCAAGGTTATCAAATCTATGGGCTAAAAATTTTAATAATATTCATTTATTATTGTTGAATGTTCATAGAACCAGTAGTAATGGGCCCTCTCTCATTACTGATTTTAGCAATTTATTTCTTCTTCTTCTTTTTTTTTTTTTTTAATTAATGTTTATTTATTTAGAGAGAGAGAAAGAGAGCACAAACTGGGTAGGGGCAGAGAGAAACAGAGACACAGAGTCCGAAGCAGCCTCCAGGCTCTGGGCTGTCTGAAAGAGCCCCGTGTAGGACTCAAACTCATGAGCCATAAGACCATGACCTGAGCTGAAGTTGGACGCTTAACGAACTGAGCCACCCAGGTGCCCCTATTTCTTTTTTTCTTGATTTTTTTAATGCAATCTATTTCACATTGTGCATTTACTTCTAATTGTTATTTATCTCCATCTGTGGATTTGCAATATAGAATATCAATTCCAAATACATTGGTATTTTTACATGTAACATTAACTGAGTCTTGCTTTATTTTTTCACTTTTTAAGTTGTGAGGTAAAACACTAGGATATTGGAAACTAGGATTTCCAATATGTTGTTGAGAAGAGGTATCATTGCCTCATTTCTAGTCTTCAGAGGAAACCATTTATTTTCTTGCTTATTAAGTATGATTTATGTAGGTGTTTCAGAATTATGGTTTACCAAGTTGAGAAAGTTTTCCTCTATTCTTAGTTTTATAGGGGTTTTTAATATGAATTTGCAGAAAAAAAATACAAAATATACATGTGGAACTAAATTAATTGTCTAAGCATGGACAAGATTATGTCACAAAACTGATTTACAATAATCAATAATTTATCTTATCTAGTTGAAGGAATTTGGTGTTATTTCAAGTTTGGGTTATTGGAAGTAATGCTGTTCTAAGCATCTCATGCATGTCTCTTCATGCACATGTAAATCTATTTGTTTTTTGTACACGTAGGAGTCAGATTTGTATAGATTGTGTATAGTATAAGCAGGAATTAAATTTTTTTAAAACTTTTTTGATGTTTATTTTTGAGAGACAGAGAGTGCAAGTATGATTGGGGGAGGAGCAGAGAGAGAGGGAGACACAGAATCCTCAACAGGCTCCAGGATCTGAGCTGTCAGCACAGAGCACGCAGTGGGGCTCAAACTCACAAACCATGAGATCATGACCTGAGCTGAAGTTGGACACTTAACCGACTGTGCTACCCAGGCACCTCTCAAATTTCTGATATTAATATATAGATATCCAAAACCCTAGTATCCAGTTGAAAATATTGTTCCATTTTTTGAAGTGTCACCTTAGTCATAAATCAAGTGGCTGTATATACCAGACACATTTTCTGGACAGTGTGTTTTTTCTTTGTTCACTTTGTCTATCATTTCTCCATTACCATACTTTCTTAGGTATTATTGTATCTCAAAATACACAATGCTGTTTGATATTATAAATCTTTCCCTCTTGTTCATTTTTAATTGTGTCTTGGATATTTTTGCATCTCCAGATTTCCATGTAAAGTGCAAGGTTAGCATTTTGAATTCCACCAAAAACAAAACTGTATTTTTATTTAAGTTGTTTCAAATCTCTCAGTCAATCTGAGGTAAACTGACCTCATCACAATATCACATCTTCTAATCCATGAACGTGGTTTATCCTTTCATTTTATTGAAGTCATCTTTAACTTACTACAATGGTGTTTTATATAGCACATTATCTTTTAGGCTTATTCCTGTTCTTTAAACACTTTTTGAGGCTATTTTAGATTGTATTTTTTTAAAAAGAGGTTGTAACTCTGTTGCTGGCATATAAAAATGCAGGCAATTTGCCTATTCTTTCCAATGTTTAATTTATTGGTACTTTTCATAATATTCACTTAAATAATTTTTAGTGACACCAGGTCATACAGTGATATCATGTTTCAATTTTCTTTTTAAAAATGTGTACAGAGATATCAATTTTGTTAGTCTTTTCAAAGAATAACTTCTACCTTGGTAATTTTCCTTATCATGTATTTTCTCTATTTTAAGAACTTCTACACTTAGGTCTTTAGGATTACATTTCTTCTACTTTTTTTTGAGTATCATTTGTTGCATTTTTAAAATAACTTTTTGGGCTAAATGTCAATAATCATAATTTTCAGGACACTCTTTACTTAAATATATATGAATCTCTTCCTCCAAACACAAATTTAGCTTTTTTCTGCAAGCTTTGGTATGTGGCATTTTAGTTTTAAATTCAGCTCAAAAATATTTTTTTTAATTTTACAATATGATCTCTTATTGACCTATGAGTTATTTCAAATTATCCTTTCTAATTTTTAAACACATTGAGATTTTCTACTTACCTTCTTAAAATTTAGTTTCCTGCTCTATTGTATTGGGGTCAAAGAACATATTAATATCATTCTATCCTCTGAAACTTCTGCACATTTAATTTATATCCCAGCATATGGTTCACTTTTGAAAATATTCTAGGTGCACTTGAAAATGTGAAAATGCATCCGTAGAATTAGGTGCAGTGTTCTCTATCTGTCAAGAAGCTTAATTTAAATAATCATCATGTTTCTTGTTTAAAACATATTTCACGGAGAAGCATAAAACCAAAGAAACAGAATACTGTGATTCTCAAGTTATATTTAACTTCTAGCTATCCCTTCTTCCTAGAATGCCTTCTTCTACATACATTTACCTAAAAGTTCCCAGTCTTTTCAAGCCTAGCTTATATGCTATATTCTCGAGGAGGTTTTCATGCTTCCCTAACTGGAAGGACTCTTCATTTTCCAAAATCTGTAGGGCTTAATTCCTAGCTCCATCTAATATTGCAGACATTTATGTATATATTTTCTTCACATGTTAGATTATAGCTTCCTGAAAGTCTGGAGGGGGAGGAATTCATGTTTAATTCCCAGAAATCTTTGCCTTGACTTCTTGCCTCAAAAAGCTTTTTATGGTAGAGTCAAGGGATAAAATAACAAAGACTCAATGTCTAAAATGAAGATCAATAATTCTACTTACAAGTTTTAGTCCATTTTTATAGTCTAATCTTCCTTTGTACTTCTTATCTTGAATAATTATTATCTTTCTCATTTAGAAACTAGACTTATTTTTTGAATTTCTCTCTTGCCTTAATAAAATATAGTTGTATAACTCAAACCCTGAAGCTACTGGATTCTTTCAAAACCAATGTGTTTTAGTTGAATGACAAAGAATTGCCAGCAAAAATGAACTAGAGAATATTGAAAAGGTCACACAGCTTTAGCACATAAACATGTATATAAGCTCTCAATGCTCCAATATTTTATTAGTGACTTTAAAGACTTAATGAGAAAAGAAAATGAATACAGATGAATGTATTACCGTGAAGAAGTTTGGGAGTGCAGTGGAGACCAATAGAGCAGAGGAATCAAACCTGGTAACACATAATTACAGGAGTTCACACCTGAGTTTTTGATCCAGGAAATATTTTAAATTGAAAGCCTCACTATCTACAATTAGATAAAGCCTATCGCTGAAAAATAGGATACATTAGTGAAAATGCTAACATTAAAAACTGCCCTTTTCAAACTTTTTGAATCATTGGGGAATATTAAATGAAAATTGTTCTGCATACAAGTAAAATGCACATCAACTCAATAATTCATTTCATAATTAACTTAATGAAGTAGTTAGGAATACTGAAGTCCTTATTTGATTCCATTATTCTTTCTCATCTCCTAAAATTTGAATAGGTATAGTGAAATTTTGAATTCCATCCAACTTTTTGGCTAGGAGTAGTGTTTAGAATCCCAATTATGCCATGGAGCTTTTATAGTACCTCACACTGAATATTCTGTCATTAATTCTGTGGTATAAAAGTACAATCTTATGTGCTTTTTATCTATGAAAAGTGTACAAGAGCAGACAAAGCTTTAGCCAACCCATATTTAACTTCATCTCACCAGGGTTCAACTCTATTGGAGTTCAACAAAGGAAAACTTTCGTCAACATTATGATGTTAAAATTTCAGGGTCCCAAGTCTGATAATCCAAATGAGAAAATCTGCAAAGTGAAGTTGATCAAACAAAACACTAACAATGAGAAATGAATACTTTAAGGAACAATAGCAACATATGTGGACAGACTACAACGCTGGGAAACACTGGACTAATGCATACAAATAGCACTCTTCCTCCAAAAAAAGACTTGAATTCACAATAGAGAAAAAGAAAACATCACATAATTTAATCAACTGCATCAATTGTTGAAAAGAGTAAAAATAAAGCTCTTTCTGTGTGTATAACCATGTGTATAAAATCACGCTCTAAGATGTGCAAATTAAAATTGACTTGTTTTCCTCCCCAAGTTATAATTTTTATTTCATGTTCACAAAGTATGTATTAAGAACTTAAGATACTATGTGTACTGAGCAATGGTGAATAAAATGTTTCATTTATTTATTCAACCGGAAAATGCTAAGATTTGTTTAGCACTTACTATGGATCTGACATTATCTTTGTTTCTGTAGCTAGATACAAAGATGCTCAAAGTAAAACTTGTCTTTCTGTAACACAAAAGACATATTTTAATTGAAAGCACTAACAATCTACTACATATACATTCTGTAGTTTTAAACATAAAACAAATGGTCCCAAATTTACATGCTTGTCTGTGTGTATTTTTTTTTTTGCTCAAAATGCACATTGAAGTGTTTTGCATTAAGAATAGAATCTACAAAAACAAATACTAAAATAATCATTATACTTTCTTTCAAAATATTTGCTTCCCAACTATTATTGAAATGCTCCTATCCGTGTCTCCGTAAACAACAGCACAGAAATTTATTTTACAATCAAGGGCTACAAAAACTTTTTTTTTTTAATCTAAGAGGACACGGAACTCAGAGACTTCACCATCAAAATTACTATTATGCTGGATTTTCTCCTTATCAGTCTTTTTTTCCTCCGTAGTAGTGATTTTCAACATCTCTTCTTTGAATGTTAAAATTCAAAGAATTTTAACAGGGCGAATCTGTTAAAATTCACCTCAATTACTTTGTGGCACAAACCAGGCAGTTATTTAGAAAATAAGAAAATCATGAAATACTATGGAAGTACTATAATGGAAGTGTGAGGGGGGTCCTGTGAGAGCCTAGCGGAAATATTCATGCCCTTTTCCCTCCCAGAAAGAAGTTTCTGGGAATGCTATAATGTAGTTAGGTAAGTGGGTAATTGGACAAAAGCTTTGAGAAGGGTAGAAATGGCAAAGGTTCACAGAATGAATGTTATGAATGCTAAGCAAATTATATAAAAGCAATGGTCTGCCTTCTGATGAGAGGTGAAAAGTGACTTAGTAACAATTGTTGCATATGAGAGGACATTTCAAATGGAACACATGACATGTGTACAACACATTCACTCTGTAATTTCAGGCCTAGATCCAAAAGAATATGATTATGAAAAATAACAAATATGCCTGATTGTATTTTAATACATTGAGATTATATTTAATTTATAAAAATATTTATGCTATCTTAATATTGTTAGTTATAATGAAGTTTCAACAATTTATTATTTTGCCACATGCAAAGAGATTGTTCAACTATATGTGAGTCCTAGATTATGCCATTATGGAAATCCTATTTATCTAAGGCAACCAAAGTTTGTGGTAGTTATTAGCTAATTAAGACCTGCAATGACACAAGGAAGGTACAGTTGACTTTACTAACCAACAATTGCAATTGAATGTTTAAATGATCGGTAAATGATTTCTGTCTTGAATCAAAACCCAGCCAAATTCTGTGTGCTACAAATTTGAAATGGGTATAGTATTTGTTATCTTTCTTTCCATATATGAATTTGTAATACATAAAAATTAATGTGAGTAAAGGCTCTATTATTCAAAATGCATATAATCAGAAAACTCAAACCACTTAAAATATTGGCATATATGGTGGATCTAGTGGTAGATCCAGAACAAATGTTAAGGCAATTTACTAAAGATAATTTCTTGGAAAGTTTCTACCCTAATCTGAAGACAGACATGTATTGACTGACATCTAAAGTGATCACCCATGTTCACATCAATAAACTCGATCCCAAAGATCCTTCTGAATCATTACAGCAGTCTAGAATTATGTTAAGATGCTGTGGTGTAGAATAAATATGAACCTTTAATTTAGTGTTTAAGTAGATATTCCACAACTGGCTATATACCTGGGATAACTGTCTATGCTGATAAATCTTACTTTCCTATTTATGAAACTAGATTAACTTATTAGAGAAAATTAAAGTAAAATATTTGGCACAGAACATTTTGTTATTAATTTTTACTTTTATTTAATATTGTACTGTATTTTATGCTAATTGTAATGGGTAAGCCAAATAGAGCAAAAACCTATTCAAAAAATATGCTAAAATATGTCCAGATAAAATTCAAAACATATTGCCTAATAGACAGTAGCTAATAGAACAAATAACCCCCCAAATCTAAAGACTTAATTAAATAGTTTATTTCTTGCTCAGATAAATTCTGTGTGTTCATGATCAGCAAATAATTTTCTTCTGGATACACATGTATCCAGCATCCCTACATCTTAAGGCTTTTCTATTGGTTACGATTGCTGGAATGAAAAAAAGAGCAAGAAGACCAAACACAGAATGCCTGGGATAAGACCACTTCAGTTCACCTTCCAGAGTAGAACAAAGTTATGTGACCTTACCTAGCTGCAAGGAAGTCTGAAAAACTGGGAAATTTAATTTAGCCCAGGAAGAAGTAGAAAATAATTTAGGGAAAATCTAGCACCTTCTGCTAAATTATTAAATACCTAACAAATATATTTTAGGCATTTGATAACAATGGAGATGTCAAGATGGATAAAATTATTCTATGCTAAAGTTGGTTGGAAGAGAATAACAGACAGACAATTCTCAGGCAATGGTATAAGTAGTCACTTGTGTGTTAAATTCTGTCATATAACAGAGGAAATCATCACTACATCAAAGTAGTCATTGTTTCACTAAGAATAAGACAATCCTTATAACTGATCTTTAAAGTTAAAAAAGCAAGAGATTTACAAACAGATAAAAATAAGGAAAAGTATAGAATATTTCCAGAAAACATGAGGTTCAAAATCATTAGCTACTTTGGGGTACAATGTTGAATATAAACTAACCTCCACATCTGAAAGAGATCAAGCACAAAGGATAGATCAGCAGAATCCATGCTTGCTATCATCATGTGATTGTACTTTATACTATGAATAATAGGGCTCTATTAATGAAGTTTATAACAATAGTGACATGATCAAGAATCTTAAAAAACATTAACACTAGTCATTAGAGGAAATCGAAGGAAGGCAGACAAAGTAAGAAGTCATCCTAACAGTTCACCTGTCAAGAACTAAGGGCCTAAATGAAGTGATTGGCAGTACTAGTGAACTCAAAAGGAGGATTCAAAATATAATGAGTTCAAATCAACATATTCAGCTGATTGGCTGGAGGAAGAAATACTGGAAAAAATTTCAGCCCTAACTTTCAGTTGACCAAACTAATTAATTTATCAAAAAAACATCTTCCTTACCTAGTGTAGACAAAGAAAGGTTACCATTAATATTTAAATATTTCCTATTTTACATTAACTTATACTTTGATTCATTATCAAATTTATATTGCTTCTTACAAACTGTTTATTAAATCTTAAATTTATAATTAGTGTATTGTTTACGTGAAAATACAAAGGCAATTTTTAATAAATATTTTATTCTTTTGACATAGGTTCATTTTTAAGATAAATAAGAATTAACACTGAAATAAATGTTCCTTTTGTAGTATCAAAACATAAAGAGAAAATGTTTTAAGAAGTATTAGTTTCATTGCAGGATTTTAAGTATCTACATGTTTTATATCACTAGCTCTTTCCCTACCAGCCAGCTGAATTTGCTATCTGGCCACAACATGGACATAATGTATAATTTCCTCATAAGGTTTCAGTCTAATATTGCATTTTCTTTTTTTGAATTTATATTGTTATGCTGACACTTAGAGTATTTCATACTCTTTCTTTTTGTGGTAATAAATTAGAGGCTTAAAAATGAGTTTAAGTGCTAAGGAACCAATTTTAGATAAAAGATTACTTAAAGCAGTGCATGGTTTTATGTATCTAAAATATTAATGGCCTGACAGCTAAAAACTGAATAAATTAGCCTAAAAGATTAAGATAAAGAATATTTAAAGGTCCAAAATAGTGAGTTACACTCATCCAATACCATGTCATCTCTGAATAAAGGGGCAATACTAGGTGTTTGCTGCACTGTTTTCCAAATGGCTCCTTTTAAAATATTATTGAGAAACGCTAGCTACTTATGACTGTTTCATATTGAGAATATAGCTCAACCTATCAGAACATCTAAGGAATCATTTAGCTTTGTTTTACTACAAATTTCTAAACATAAATAGCCACACCACTTGATTAACCCAAGATACATAAAACACACTCTGGGAAACATTAACCTAACAAGGTATCAGTGCTTAATTTTTATAAGAAACTTGTTCTCATTCTTATGTCCTTTCTAATCCTACTGCCTGACATTTCAGTGGGTAAAAACGTCTGCAGTGTCTGAATTCACTGAAACTCTTACTTTTTCTCTCATCTTTTCTATTATTCTCCCAACACACACTGATTTAATAGTTTATTGTTAGGGCCTCAATAGAAAATTATCTTCATCACTTCTCTCTGCTTTAAGTTTTCTATATTTACATATTTATCTAGTCAAAAACAAGACAAAGGAGGTGGAGAAGAAAAGACTCTAAGAGGAGACAGAAGAGGAAAGAGAGAAAGGAAGAGAAGGGGAGGAGACAGAGCAAAGTAGTAAGAGGACAAGGAAGAGGAAAAAGAATGAGAAAGTCTTCAAAGTAACAATGGCTATCATAAATGAAGAAAATAAATCTCTAACTCTAAGAATGTTACCTAAAGGAACAGACATAAAGTTAAGTTCTGTCAATACTAGATGTGGAAAGAGATACCAGGGTATAACAAAAACAAAGGAAGAGCTTCACAGATTGATGGTTTTTCATGTAGTAAAGGAAGAAAGAAAACACATATAGAGATAAATAGATATATATAGATATATATATATATATACACATACACATATATATATATTAGAAAAGTACATAATATTATCAGAAATGCTGTTGGATTTGGCAATTTGACCTGTAGAATGTCATTAAATACCTTGGTAAGAACAGATCTAGTAACAAAATGCCATCAATTTAAATGCAGAAAAATATAAAAAGAATTATATAACATGGTAAAGCAGGATTTATTCCAGGAATACAAAGTTAGTTTTGCAGTCAAAATAAATAAATGTAATACACTACAGCAATAGATTACAAAGGAAAAAAAATACATAATTATTTTAATAGATGAAAATCAGGCATTTGAAATATTTCAGCACCTCTTTGTGACTCAAAAAAGCCAAACAAAATGCCAACAAAGTAGCAACAGAAGGGAATTTCCTCAACAGTATAAAGGGTACTTATGAAAACCCATATCTCATGTAATACTTTGTGCTGAAAAATTATTTTTTTTAACATTCAGAGCAAAACAAGGATGTCTGCCACTGCTGCTTCTATACAACCTTTCAGTGGACGTTCTAGTTAAAGAGGTTGAAAAGAAAATTGAAAGCATCTAGATTAGTCGAGAAAATAAATAAAACAATCTTTTTTGGTAAACTATATAATCTTGCAAAGAGAAAATCCTGAGGAATGCACACACAAATACTGAAATAATAAACTACTTCAGGAAGGTTACAGAACACAAAATAAATATAGTAGACATCTTTGTATCCATACATATAAAAGGCTCTCAAAATTCCACTACAGAAAAACAAAAACAATTCAATTAGAAAATGATCAAAGAGGGTCAACTGGGAAGGTACAGTGGGAAGACCCTAAGACTGCCTAGTCCCACAGACTAGATGACACTCACATCAGCCTAAGTTACCCAGAAAATGACCTCAAAACTGGCACAACAAACTCTACAACTCAAGGTAGAGAAGAGGTCATATAAAAGAAGGTAGGAAGATAGACATGCAATCTGGGAGTGAAGGGGACCATGGTTTTCCAATATGGGGAGTGAGCTGGGAATTTAGACTATCACACCAGTGAGGGTGCATGGGGAGGATGAATTCCTTGAACATTTGGCTTTGAAAGCAAGAGGAGCTGAATTTGTGAGTTCTTCAACCAGTGGGACTTAAAACTTGGTATTTGAAAAATCAGCAGGCTGGGCTCTATGAGAGCCCAGAGGGCTTTAGGAAGCTGAGTCCCCACCCTTAAAGAGATAGCACAAAGAACAGCCAGTAGAAATACAGCTTAGAAGCAGTAATTTGAAAAATGTCTAGGGCATACAGGATGGAGAGTTATTTACTCATCTCAGAGGTGACCTTGGAGAGGCAGGGATAAGAGAGTCCCCTCCAGGAACAGAAGGGCTACAGGCACCATTTTCCTCCCAACCCATCAACATAAACACACAATCATCTGTGGGAACTCATTCCATTGCCACACTCACTACTTAACTGGCTGACACCAAGCCACGCACCCCTTGCTCTCCACTGGATCCACCCTTCCAAGTCAGGTTTGCCTCAGTTCTGGGACTGCAGGTCCCTTCACCTAGAAGACCAGTCCAAACCACTACCAAGACTTCATCTCTTGATCAGGGGCCTCAGTTCTGGTAGTGATGGCAACAGGCCTCATTCTGTAAGCGTACCATTGTGTACCTTGTTAAAATGCACCCTACCTGGCCAAGGATCAAACACTGTCTACAACATACAAAGAAAGCCTATGTAGATGATTGTAATGAAGGAGGAAATGGCCAGGACACAATAGCAGGGCATATACAACACATGTATGAGACATTCCCTGAGGCACCATTTACTAGGAAATGGGGGACATTGCATTGTAGGGCAGTACAGGACCTCTTCATAAAGCCATTACCTTCAAGATGAGGAGACATAGTTAACTTTCCTAATACACAGAAGCAGATACAGAGAGGTAGACAAAATGGGAAGACAGAGGAATAAGTCCCATATGAAAGAACAAGACACAATCACTTCAAGAGACCTAAGCACAACAGATATAAATAATACGCCTTATAGAGAATTTAAAGTAATGATCATAAAAACACTCACTGGACTTAAGAATGGAGGGACATCAGTGAGAACCTTAACAAAGAGATTAAAAAAAACAATCAGAGATGAAGAACACACAAAAAAAAAATAAAAATAGACTTGATGAAGTAAATGGCAGAGTGGAGGAAGCAGAGGAATGAATTAATGACCTGAAAGACAGAGTAATGGAAAGTAATCAAGCTGAACAAGTCATAGACTTAGGGAACTCAGTGATTCCATCAAAAGTAACAACATTTGCATTATAGGTATCCAAGAAGATAAACACAAGGGGGCAGAAAGTGTATTTGAAGATATAATAGGTTAAAGTTTCCCTAATCTGGGAATTTTTACCCAGAAATATGTATTTATCCACATGCAGGAGGTACAGAGATCTCCCAAAAAATTCAACCCAAGGAGGTCCAGACAAAGACACATAGTAAAGAAAATGTCACAAGTAGTGATAAAGAAAAAAATTATAAAATCAGCAAAAGTAAAGAAGACAGTTACATACAAGGGAAACTCATAAGCTTCTCAGCTATTTTTTTAGCAGAAATTTTGCAGGCCAGAAACAGGGGCATAATATACACCAAGTGATGAAAGGAAAAATCTGCAGCTGAGAATACTCTGTTAACAAGCAAGGCTACCATTCAGAATAGAAATAGAGACAGAATTTCTCAGGCAAATAAAAACTAAAGGAATTAATGACCACTAAACCAGCCCTCCAAGAAATATTAAAGTGGACTCTGAGTGGAAAAGAAATATTGAAGAGGACTCTTTGAGTGGAAAGAAAAAATCCTAAGTGAGAATACTAAAAGTAGGAAACACAAAAGCAATAAAAATAAATGTATATGTAAAAACCAGTCAAGAGATTCACAAAATAAAAGGTTGAAAAATATGACAACACATACCTAAAATGTTTGGGGGGGTGGGTGGGAAGGAGTGAAGAATAGGCGTAAAGTTAGGTGACCATCAACTTCATATGGACTGCTATGTGTACAAGATGTTATATACAACCTTACTTGTAATTGCAAATCAAATCAGTAATAGATATGTCAAGAATAAGCAAAAGGAACTCAAGTATATCACTAAAGAAAACCAAGAAATTAAGAAATGATCAGAGAAAAACCATAAAAAGAACGACAAAACAAGTAACAAAATGGCAGTAAATACATATACATCAATAATCACTTTGAATGTAAATCAACTAAATAATCTAATCAAAAACATAAGGTGACAGAGTGCTTAAAAAAAGGCCCACTGATATGCTCCCTACAAGAGATTCATTTCACACCTAAAGACATCTATAGTGAAGTGATGGAGAAACACTTATCATGCAAATATGACAGTGAAAAGAAAGCCAGGGTAACCATACTTTTACTGGACAAAACAGACTTTAAAACAAAGACCGTAACAAGACACAAAGAAGATCACTATATAATAAAGGGTAAAATCCGACAACAAGATATAACAATTGTAAAAATTTATGCACCCAATATGGGAGTACTCCAAACCATAAAACAGTCAATAATAAACATAAAGCAACTAATTGATAGTAATACAATAATAAGAGGGGACTTTAACACTCCACTTACAACAATGGGCAAATCGTGCAAACAGAAAATCAACTAAGAAACAGTGGTATGAAGGACAAAGTGGACAAGATAGATTTAACAGATATATCCAGAGCATTCCATCCTAAAACATCAGAATACAATTGTTTTTAAGTGCATGTAGACATTCTCCAGAGTAAATTACACATCAGGCCACAGAGCAAGTCTCAACAAATTCAAAAAGATAAATGTCCTACCATGTATCTTTTCTAATCACAACACTATGAAACTAGAAATTAACCACAAGAAAATATCTAGAAAGAGCACAAATACATGGAGACTAAATAACATGCTACTCAACAATGAGTAGGTCACAAGCAAGTAATCAAGAAGAAATTAAAAAAATTACATGGAGACCAATGAAAATAAAAACACAATGGTCCAAAATCTTTGGGATGAAGCAAGCACAGTTCTGAGAGGGAAGTTTACCCTCAGTACAGATCTACATCAAGAAGCAAGAAAAACCTCCAACAACCTAACATTGCACCTAAAGGAGCTATAAAAAGAAAAGGGACACGTGGGTGGCTCAGTCAGTTAGGCACCCAACTCTTGATTTTGGCTCAGGTCATGATCCCAGGGTGGTGGGATCAAACTGCACAACAGGTTACACGCTGAGCATGGAACCTGCTTACAGTCCTCTCTTCTTCCCTATGCTCCTCTCTCTCTCTCTCCCTCTCTCTCTCTCTCAAAATAGTAAAAAAGAACAAACCGAACCTATAACCAGAAGAAGGAAGGAAATAATAAAGATTAGAGAAGAAATGATATAGTAACAACAACAACAACAACAACAAAATAGAACAGTTTGATGAAACCAAGAGCTAGTTCTTTGAAACGATTAACAAAATCGAGAAATCTCTAGCCAGACTCATCAAGAGAGGGAGAGGGAGAGGGAGAGGGAGAGGGAGAGGGAGAGGGAGAGGGAACTCCAAGTCACAAATGAAAGAGGAGAAATAACACCACAGAAATACAAAGCATTTTAAGAGAATATTATGATAAATTATATGCCATTTGATGATCTGGTAGAAATGGTTACATTCCTAGAACATATAAACTACCAAAACTGAAGCAGAAAGAAATTGAAATTTTCAACAGGCCAATTAACAGCAATGAACATGAACCAGTAATCAAAACACAACAAACTTAAGTCCAGAACCATACAGATTCACAGGTTAATTCTACCAAACATTTAAAGAAGAAAAATGCCTATTCCTCTCAAAATATTCAAAAAATGGAAGAGAAAGAAAAACTTCCAAATTCATTCTATGAGACCAGTATAAAGACAACACACAAAAAAAATAAAGACACCACAAAAAAAGAGAACTACAGACCAGTATCTCTGATGAACATGGATGCAAAAATCTTCAACAAAATACTAGCAAAGCAAATCAAAAAATACATTAAAAAATCATCCATGATGATCAAGTGAGATATGCTCCTGGGATGCACGAGTGACTCATTATTCGCCAGTGTATCAATGTGACATATCACATCAATAAGAGAAAAGATAAGAACCATATGATCATTTCAATAGATGCAGAAAAAGCATTTGAAAAAATACAACATTCATTCCTGATAAAACCCCCAACAAGTTGGGCCCGACATAATAAAGGCCATGTATGAAAAATCCAGAGCAAACATCATACTCAGTAGGGAAAAACTGAGGGCTTTTTCCTAAGCTCAGGAACAAAACAAAGATGTCTACTCTCACTACTTTTATTCAACATATTTCCGAAAGTCCTAGCCACAGCAATCAGACAAGAAAAAGGAATAAAGGGCATCCAGATTAGTAAAGAAGATGGAAAACATTCACCATTTGCAGATGGCATGACTTTATAAAGAAAACCCAAATGACTCTACCAAAAATACTACTAGAACTGATAAATTAATTCAGTAAAGTTGCAGGATACAAAATCATTGTACAGAAATATGTTGCATTTGTATACCCTAATAATGAAGAGAAATTAAGATAACAATCCTATTTATGATTGCACCAAAAAAACCCTATGAAAAACTTAACCAATGAAGTGAAAGACCTGTACTCTGAAAAATATAAAACTTTGATGAAAGAAACTGAATATAACACACAAAAAAATAGAAAGACATTCCATGCTCATGAATTGGTACAACAAATATTGTTAAAATGTCTATACTACCCAAAGCAAACTACACATTTAATTCAATCTTTATCAAAATACCAACATTTTTCACAGAACTGGAACAAACAATCCTAAAATTTGTATGGGACCACAAAAGACCCTGAATAGCCAAAACAATCTTGAAAAAGAAAAACAAATCTGGAAGTTAACAATGCCTGATTTCAGATTGTATTACACATGTGTAATGTCAACACAGTATGGTACTGGCACAAAAGTAGACACATAGATCAATGGAACAGAACACCTAGAAATAAACTCCATCTATATGGTGAACTATTCTTTGACAAAGCAGGAAAGAATATTTCATGAGTGAAAGACAGTCTCATCAACAAATGTTTTTGGGAACACTGGACAGTTATAAGCAAAAGAATGAAACTGGACCACTTTTTACACCATACATAAAAATAAACTAAAAATTATAAAAGACCTAAATTTGAGATTTGAAACCATAAAGATCCTCAAAGACAGGCAGTAACTTACCTGACATTGGCTTTAGAGACTTTTCCAGATATGTCTCCCAAGGCAAAGTAAACAAAAGCAAAAATAAACTATTGGGACTACATTAAAGTAAAAACCTTCTGCACAGCAAAGGAAACCATCAGGAAAACTAAAAAGCAACCTGTTGAATGGGAGACAATATTGGCAAATTACATATTTGATAAAGGGTTAGTCATCAAAATATATAATGAACTGAGACCACTCAATACTAAAAAAACAAAAAGCTAAACTGAAAAGTGGGCAGAAGACATGAACAGTCATTTCTCCAAAGAAGATATATTGATGGTCAAGATACACATGGAAAGATTCTCAACATCACTCATCAGGGAAGTGCAAATCAAATCTACAACGAGAAATGGCTCAAATAAACCACACATGCAACAAAAGTGTTGCCAAAGATGTGGAGAACAAGGAACACTTATATACTGTTGGTGGGAAGCAAACTGGTGCAACCTTTGTGAAAACCAGTATGGAGTTTTCTCAAAAAAATTAAAAATAGAGCTATTCTGTGATCTGGTAACTGCACAACTGAATATTTACCCCCAAAATACAAAAACAGTAATTCAAAGGAAGACATTTACCCACATGTTTATAGCAGTATTACTGACAATAGCCAAATTATGGAAGCAGCCCAAGTGTTTATCAATAGATGAATGGATAAAGAAGAGGTACTACACACACACACACACACACACACACACACACACACAGGCAATTATTTATCAATAAAAAAGAATGAAATCTTGTCATTTGCCACAACATAGATGGAGCTAGAGAGTATCTGTTAAGCAAAATACGTCAGAGAAACACAAATATCTTACATTTCACTCATGTGGACTTTAAGAAACAAAACAAATGGAAAAAGGTAGGGGGGAGACAGAAAGATACAAAGCAAGAAACAGACACCTAACTACAGAGAACAAACTGATGGTTACCAGAATGGAGAGGTGTGGGGGATGGAGAAATAGGAAGTGTGGATTAAAGAGTACACTTATGATGAGCACTGAATAATATATATAGAATTCTTGAATCACTATATTATGCACCTGAAACTATGATACCATATGTTAATTATACTAGAATTAAAATAAAAAACTTAAAATTAAAATTTTTAAGTTTTTAAAATTATTTTAAGAGACAGAGAGAGTGAGTCAGGGGGGCACCTCAGTGGGGCGATGGCAGGTAGATAGAGAATCTCAAGCAAGCTCTGCACTGCCAGCATGGAGCCTAACACAGGGCTCGAACTCACAAACTGTGAGATCATGACCTGAGCTAAAATCAAGAGTCAGATACTTAACTGAATGAGCCACCCAGGTGCCTCTAATATTATTTTTTAAAAATAAAAACTATTTTAGGGGCGCCTGGGTGGCTCAGTCGGTTCAGCGGCTGACTTCGGCTCAGATCATGATCTCGCGGTCCTTGAGTTCGAGCCCCGCGTCGGGCTCTGTGCTGACAGCTCAGAGCCTGGAGCCTGTTTCAGATCCTGTGTCTCCCTCTCTCTGACCCTCCCCTGTTCATGCTCTGTCTCTCCCTGTCTCAAAAAAAGAAAAAAAAAACGTTAAAAAAATAAAAAGTATTTCAGAACCAAGAAAAAAGAAAATGGGCAAATACATGAAAAGACAGTGCATTGAAGAGCATATATAGGTGGCAAAGAGAGCACATGAAAAGATATCCTGTATCATTACCCATCAGGAAAATGTAAATCAGAACCAAACTGAGAAGTACATCAAACTTATATGAATGTTCAGAGTGAAAAAGATGGGATAAGGGATAATAGCAAGTTTTGGAGAGGATGTGGAGAAATTGGAACACTTATACACTCCTGGTGGTAGCATAAAATGATACAGCTGCTTTCGAAAATAATGTCAGGTCCTTAAAATGTTAAACATTAAGTTGCCATATGATGTAACATTTCCACTTTTACATATGTACCCCATACAAATGAAAACATGTCTGTATAGTAACATGTACGTAAGTGTTCATCGCAGCATTATTCATAATAGCCAAAGCGGAAAAAATTCAATTACTCATCAAATTATGAAAGGTTGAACAAAATGTACATCCATTATAGTATACCCATACAATGGAATGTTATTTGGCCAGCCACATGTAAAAAGTTAAGAAGTACTGATATATGCAACAACATGAATGAACTTTGAAATTATTACCCAGAATGGAAGAAGCCAGGCAGAACCGACTGTGTATCATATGATTCCTTTTATATGAAATGTCCAGAATAGGGGAATCTATAGTCAGAAAGTAAATTTGTGTTGCCTAAGCTAGGCAACTGTGGGTTGGTGGTGTGGAAATGTAAATGCTGCCCACTATTAAATATGGGGTTACTTTCAGGGGTGATGAATATGTTCTGGAAATAGAATAGTGATAGGTGAATAACTACAAATATAATGAAACTAATTGTTTACTGTAAATGGGTGGATTGTATGGTAGGTGAATTATATGGCAATATCAAGTTGTTAAAAAATAATAGTTCCAATAGATTAAAACAGGCTATGAAATGTATAATAAGAGATGATATGGAGAAACCATCTATTGAAGGCATCAAGCTCTGTCATATTTCACTGAAAATTACCTGCCCATTTTTCTTTTCTCCAAATTCTACACTTTCACACCAAGTGATAATGGCAGTGGTTATGAGTAATTTGCTAGGGCAAACAGTCCCATACCATGTTCTCCATGGATTTTTATGCTGGGTACTCTAAAATTCTGCCAATTTTTAGCATAGAAGTACTTGCAAACTTTAATTTTGAAATGTCTTTAGGAATGACTCACCTTTTCCCAAGTTTAATGTACTTGGGCCCTGAAAAAATTACAGACCCACAGTGCAGCTATTTTACATTTGAAAAACTCTCCAGCAGGTGTGTCTTTCTCATTTGCAATTGTCTACTTAACTGTCTGCTCAGAATGCAGTAAGTAGCACATTTAGTATACTCAGGTTTTATTTTGCTGAGTAATTCGCTTGTTTTATCTCTATTTGAGATACTCCTAGTAAGTTATGTATTGAACAAATGTCTATGAACCAAATTATCTTTTTCAACTTATTTCCATGGTACCTTTGGGATTGTGTTCCTACAGGAAATCTTTTGTGGCTGGTACCTATCAACTTCCAGCTCACACTAAAAACAGTACTCTCTAGAATGAGGCCATGCCTATCACCCACAGTCAGGACATTTTGTTGAGGGGACTGGATTGCTGATGAATTTCTCAGAATCTTCAAAAGGAAGAAGTATTTAGCACAATGTTACAGCACACGGGATTTAAAATCAGAAAGATCTGTATTCAAATTATAGGTCCAATGAAAAATAGCCAAGGCAAATAAACAGTCTAAGTGTCTATTGACAGATGAATACATAGTGTGGTGTACACACACACACACACACACACGCACACAGGAATACTATCTAGTCATAAACAATAAGGAAATCTTCCCACCTGCAACAACATGGATGGATATTAGGGCATTATGCTAAGTGAAACAGATGAGACAGTGAAATACACTTGTGGTCTGGTCTCACTTAAAAGCATAAACTAAAAACCAAATTCATTAAAAAAAAATTGAAAGATCAGATTTGTGGTTACCAGGGGTAGGGATGGGGTATCAGGGAATTGAATAAAGGTGATCAAAAGATACAAACTTCCAGGGATAAATAAGTACTAGGGATATAATGTATAACACGATAGTCATAGCTATCACAAATGTATGTTATATTTGAAATGTGCTAAGAGTAAATCCTAAAAGTTCTCATTACAGGGAAAAATAATTTTTGCCAACATATAAATAAGTGAATTAATAAATATACTTTCCAGCACAAGAGCCTATGTCTTGCTCCTCATTGGAAGAGTCCAGCACATTTTGCCTTGGTAGCAGTATATACTAAATAAGAACAACAATCTGGAGTCAGCCGGACCTGGGTTCCAGTCCTAGATTTCTCACTGATGGTTTAAGTAAGATGTTCACCTTGAACTTCAAACTCTTCATCTACAGTAACAGAGATAATTATTGTCCCCCATTCATACGGTTATTGAAAAGACTCAATGAAGTAAATTATATAAAGTTCCGAGACATATGCCTGACAAACAGCATTAAATGATCATAACTATTTTTATTACACTTGCAGCTATAGCAAATTCAGACACAGTCTTTTGTGGACCCACATCTAGGTTTATGAAGGTGGAACTACGTCTATTCCATACCTGAGAATACCGAGAATTTGGTTCAGGTAGAAGGTCATTTATCTAACTCACTCAGGAACACCATTTAATTTTTTCTAAAAAAATCAAAGGCACAAAATACACCCCTGCTTTTTGTTATTTATTTCTGATGACTAGTCTTTCTGGACCTGACCCAAATTGTTTTTAGCATGCAGATTATGTGACACACTCTTAGTATTTGAAAGTAGCATATACTCTTTACAATGTGTATCAGATACAGAAGTCTCCAATTTCCCAGAGGCCACAGCTACCATTCCACTCCTATTACAAAGGTACTTTCCACTGCTTCTCAGTGGAAAGCAGTGATGTCAAGTAATGATAGCTTTTGTATGACGGCCATTTTTTTTCCCTAGTAAATTTCTCTTCTTGCCCTCCAGATAGCACACTATCTGTTTCAATACATGTGGTTTTCATATGTTTTTTTTTTCCTACCCAATACTAAAAGCTTTTATGCCTTTTCTATTCAATATGAGCCAGTCAGGATGCCTGACAAATGAATCCACTTCATATAGCTCCATCAACCAACTAAATATGTCAACAGAATGTATTAGAGATAACATACCATCAAAAATGTTCAATTCTTTGCCTGATCCAGCTATACTCCAGATGTTCCTAATCATCACTCCTGGGCTCAGTCCTACCAGGCTGTGGAGTGGATGATATTTACAGCTCTCCCTCATAACAGGGAGATTATGGTAATTTTCTAATTTACAACACCATATCATAAGTATTCAAAATATAATTTTAAACAAACAATGCCTAGCCATTTATACTCTCTTAACAAACTCCTACACTGATCTTTCAGATGGGGCTATAGCCAGTCCTTTGGTCTGTATCACAAGTTCCTAGATTTGCTGATAGGCCCTGGTCTCAATGCCTACCCACCCCGTCTGTCCAATAATAAGGAACAAACTTGTAGTATTTACTGTAAACCATTTGTCTGCCCTCTATCATTAGAAATATTTTCATATTTAAGATATGTTTTAGGATAAGACTCCTATTTGTGCTTGATTGACCATGGACTTATCTATATCATTGATACCAGTTCTCCTTTCCCTCTCCCAGAAAACATCACTATTAGTTTGATGGTAAGTGGAATACAATTCCTTTAAGTACTTAATAAATTTTGTCAATTTTAGGTGCAGCCTTTGTTTGTCCTTTTATTACTTTTCTCCTTGATATGATGGAATTATTCTGAATTAATTTCTGAAAAATTAGTTCTAAAAATCTTACAACCATGGGAATTATTAATATTCAGAGATGATGTTTCTTTTTCTTTGGTTTCTGGGATATTTTAAAGAGTGTTAATTCTTCATAATGTGACTATTATGTGTATTTTTTTTCATATTATGAAAAAAATATGATGCTAAGATTCTCAGCATCTTAAAAAGGCACTGCAATCTGGGAACAAATAGAAGGCTTATTGCACTGCTATGTGGCTACTGGGTGCTCATTAAATATTAGTTGATGTTTGAAAAGTTAAGTGGAATGTAATTGCTTTCTGCATAAGGAGACTGCAAAGTAGAACTCTGGCCATGCTGGAAACTGAAAGAAGTGATTTTAAAAATCAAGAATAAGGGCCTTCCTCATATTATTATTTTGGTACCTTGGATTGGATGTTATAAAATGTCATAGAGAGTAATTATGATTGAGACATACCACAATATTTTTTCTGGAAACTGGATGTTTTGACAAATATAGATCTTATTCAAAACTGAAAAGCTTTTTTTTTTTTTAAATACTCTGATGACTTTCATTTTGTATTAATTATTTGGGATAGGAGTAAGGTTACCAATAATGATTAATTTATGTTCTATAAAATTCTATGTTAGCAAATCTGTATTTCAAGTGAATCTTGGCTCCAGACAAAGTGACTTGCCTCTATAATAATTTATCTTAGATTGGTGACTGAAATTCACTCACCATTGACCCAGTGTTCATGCCCTCATTTTTCCTTAGAAACATGGTAACTACTAGAATACACACTAATTACATACAAAGCACAATTACATCCACCTATACACTGCTGATATTTACATAACTATCAGTCTAATATAATACAATTCCTTTAAGTACTTAACAAATTTTGTCAATTTTAGGTGCAGCCTTTGTCCTTTTATTACTTTTATCTACAAGGACTACAGGAACTTTTTGACATCCTTCATTCTCAGGTTGGGATTCAGTAAGAAAGGAATGCCTGGAATGGAGTTAAAATATTATCCCTAATCTGTCTTCTCAGCAGAAGCAGGTTGCAGCTCTGAAAATGTTGTACATCTTTGTGATGAATGGGCATTTTCTCGCTGTTAGGATCCATGTTTTAGATGTGCTTCTCATATCATACTTGGTAGATGTGTTGTTCAAATCTTCTGTTTTTCCTAATTTTAGTGTAATGTTCAGAGAAAATAGTGATGTAGGTGGTACTCTGGGCATTTATTTTCCACCTTTGATCTACTATTGGTTTCTGCCCATTTCCAAGCAAGTTCAGATATCCTCTAAATTTTCTTTGTTGTTTGCAGCTGTGATGATTTCTCTTGATTTCAAATGATAACCTGTCTGATTCAGACTTTGGAACCAAGAATGCATTGTAGATAAGAGACTTGCAGTGTCTGGAAGAAATGTAAGCTTGTTCATCTGCTTTTACTGCTACATACAATGAAAATCCCATTATCATTTATGGATAGACAGCTGGCTGACCATGACTTTCTGTTAATAAAAGCAAATTAAATTACACTCTATGATAACCAGGATTAAAAAGCTGATTGAAAGCAAGTTTGGGGGAATCTTTGCTGTTCTCATGATACATTAGAATGATGGGCAAATGTAATTCAAGAAATGCTGCATAGGGTGGCTCTTTCTAAGGGAATTAAGTAATTTAAAGGAAAAAAAATGACAAAACTGAATCCCTAAAGTATGTCTTTACATAGGCTGAAACAAGGGATAATATATAACTTTAAAAATCTGTTATCACTAGCAGCACCAGCAATCTAGTAGATAATAATTAACTTATTATTTTATAGGTTGCCAAACTGCAATGGCAATTGAATTTACTGACTCTCCAGATCTCTTCTGTCAAAGTCAGGACATGGATTTTAAAAATGTGGGCTCTACGAAGAGAAATATAGGCACACAGGAAACTTCCAAAGTCAGGATTTCCCCAAAACCTCAGCTCTCCCTGAGTCTCCTCTGTCAGCTAAAACAGACTCTTCTTCACCTATTTGATAAGTTTGTTTGTCATTTTAATGCTTTAAAGAATGCTCAAATGAGGCACTTGCTTTTCTTTTTTTTTTTTTTTTTAATTTATTTATTTTTTTTTAAATTTTTTTTTTCAACGTTTTTTATTTATTTTTGGGACAGAGAGAGACAGAGCATGAACGGGGGAGGGACAGAGAGAGAGGGAGACACAGAATCGGAAACAGGCTCCAGGCTCCGAGCCATCAGCCCAGAGCCTGACGCGGGGCTCGAACTCACGGACCGCGAGATCGTGACCTGGCTGAAGTCGGACACTTAACCGACTGCGCCACCCAGGCGCCCCAGGCACTTGCTTTTCAAGATAAGGTCAATTCTCACACACTCAACTCCTTAGTAATGGAATTATAATTAGAAAAATATTCCCCCTTATACCACAGATATATATAAAGTAAAGCCTGGAGAGACAGGCTTTAAGAAGAACACACCTCTGAAAATCTTATCTAGATAATAAGCATAAAATGTAGAATGAATAATAAAATTAGTAGTAAAAGTGATTTTCTAAAGAAGGAAAGCATTACATCAGGTTGAACACGCTTATAGTGCATTCATACACATCCACATATTCTGGATACAACATGCCAGTTTGAGCAGATAGGGTCAGTTCTAATACTTCGTTTATTTTACTTTTTAAAAATTGATTTGCTGGCGGGTCTTCTCTTTGAAGTTAAAATGTCAAAATCTCATACAAATGCTTTATTTTGAAAAATGGAAATTCAGACATGGCTATGACTAACAACAATATGACATCCAAGAATATTTTCCTTTCCACATGTCTTTAACATGCATGAACATGAGAGGAGCATTTGCATCTCTAAGAAGTGCTTCTGAGGTTGTTCACTTTAGTGTAGTCATATTGACAAGATATACTACAGAAGAAATCATGATAAGTGTATATTAGGTGTCCACCCACCCCCAAAGTAATGTATTTTAAGTGACAGAAATAAGAACAAGGAAGGCTTAATTAACACAACAGGGTGCAGGGTAGTACAAAATTATTTGATCCATGAGAAATGACTTCTTTATTGCATATTACTTGACTATGGGATACTCAGGAGTAAACATAGATGCATCCCATTGATGTTCTATTTCCCATTTCCCAGAATTGAATCAATTCTAAATTCTATAGCCCCTTTAACAAAGTAGAAGTTGGGTATACTTAAGGAAAACCACTACAGCATCCATATATTTGGTGTATTTTTATACCAAAGGTATGTGCAACTATTTTTTAAAGTTACTTATGGATTTAGATTATTGAATGCTTGCCAAAGTAAACACTATAATCTAGAGACCTATACTGTTTCTCTATTATTTTCCAGTATGCATGGGAATTTATGAAGCCTAGGTCATCAACAGAGCCCAACATGAATCCACCTCACCATACCTCCTGTGGAACGTCCAAATTATCCATTGTTTATTGAGTTATTTAGTATATACTATTGTAGCAATCATTAGCACCTAGGCACAACATTGCATGGGTTCTCTGATACTTAGAATAGTGGTTATTATGGTAGGAAGGACCATGTAGAAATCTTTGGTACTTCTCTTTCCTGACTCTTTCCTTGTACATCAAACGCTAACACATGACTAGAAGACAATTTAAGAAACTAATGCCACTATCAAAGACTTAAATAGGAAAGTAACTTTCTATCATTTCGTATTTTGCTCATTAACTTAACTGATACCCAAACATATGGTGTATAACTATTGACCTGGGGAATGTTTCCCCCCTTCCCTCCAATTTAATGGAAAACACCAGAAGCTGTCTTGTTTATTTTAGCAGGAATTACAAGATATTTACCATCTTGCTTCTAGGGTGTCAGTTCTGTACCATATTGTAGACTCAGGGGCTTTAACTGTCTTACCATCTAGACAACATTATGCTGGTCTTCTACATTGACGATTTAATGCTATAAGAATGTAAAACATAAATACTGTAGAGGCTTTGGTAAGACATTTGTATGATGAAGACAGAGAGATAAAGTCTTCAAATATCAATGAGACATTTAAATAACAAAAGAAATAATGAGAAGAATATATTATTGTCATAGAACAAAATAAGAATCCATGAATCCAAATAGATATAAATAAATGGTAGACAACAAACGCTTCTTCCTTACAGTCAATTCCCGACTAATAAATATAGAAGAAATGATAGAACTAGAAAATTACCATTTGGCGCTCATTTTATTATTAGTTGTTTCAGACAAGAATCACCATAACCTAAAAGTAGTGCCCTAAAATATGAGAAAAAATATTTCTAACCTATCTCTAAAAGATACTTATTAATTGGGATGGAAAATATAGAAAAGTCTGGCCAACAATATTTTAATCAAGTGATCAAATTAACATCACAATTAATGGGAAAAGTTGAGGTCAAGTGCCTCCCTCCTATGATGATTTCTTCCAAAAATCCACACCTAAAATTCTAATCCCGATGAAAATCAGGTGAACATAAATTAAGGAATAGTCTAGAAAATAAATACCCAGAACTCTTCCAAAATATGTTAAAGTCATGAGAGAAACAAAGCGATTGCAGAATTTAAATTTATCGTGTGACCCAGGATTGGATTCTGAGAAAAGAAGGTCTTTTTTTTTTCTAAAAAAGGTAATTATAGGGACAATTGGAGAAATTTGCACATAGTCTGTAATTTCGATATCAACACAAATTCCCTGGTTTGATAACCTTACTTTGATTATGTAAGAAAACATCATATTTCTAGGCAATATACCCTTAAGTATTCAGAGGCATCTTATCTTCAAATTTCTTTTCAACTTTTGAAAGAAAAAACTGCATGTAGATATATAAATACATATGTATACTCATGTGGTCTCATAGTTTATGTGTATGTGTGCGTGCCTATATGGATTCAGAGAGAAAAAAAAGAGGGAGGAAGAAAAGTGTATGTGAAAAATGTAAGTATTGGTGGACTTGAGTAAAAGTTTAGGTGAATTTATTGTCCTACATTGCAATCCTTTTTATAATTTTCCAATCATTTCAAAATAAAGGAAAAGAAAAGCCAGTTGGATTGCAATCTTGTGAAAAGCTGAAGAATCCAGTGGTTCATTCTAAAAAAAATTCACTCTTAAGAGAAAAACAATTTGCTGAACATTATCACTAACAAAGAAGCACATTTGTTTCTAATTGCTTGAAATTAAGAACACCAACTGATACAACAATCTAGAGAGAATAGCTTAAGACCAGATGAGACTAGAAAGGGAAGCAATGAAGGAAAAACTACCAGTAATATGAAAACTGCAAAATACTGGTCTCATGTATATTTCCTTTTTTTTGCAGTTAAGACAGTGTCCATAAATGGCTATCAGTTATATATGCCAGTACCATCTCAAATTGTTTATTACCCTTCACGTACCTCTTTGAAATCCCTTTATTCATTTGGTATTCTATACCTAATTTGTACCAATCATTGCATTAAGTCTTAAAATACCCATCAACAAAAAGGTCATCCTTTCCACAATAAATATACAGTCTCATGGGGAACAATAAAAATAATTATACAAATAATTATTTAATATTGCCACCATAAATCCTATGAAGTAAATGAAAAGACAGGGCAATGAGAATTTAGCAAAGGAAACTGGTATAGTTTCAGAAGACACATGATTTTTTTTAACAAAGTGACTTTAGTTGGAGATTTGATAAATAAAATCTAGTCTATTTATGGATACTCTTTTTAATTAAAAAAATTGTTAAACATTTATTCATTTTGATCCACCAAAAAACTGCTAGACTTGATTCATGAATTCAGCAAAGTTGCAGGATATAAAATCAATGCACAGAAATCAGTTGCATTCCTATACACCAACAATGAGGCGACAGAAAGAGAAATCAAGGAATCGATCCCATTTACAGTTGCACAAAAAACCATAAAATACCTAGGAATAAATATAACTAAGCAGGTGACATATCTATACACTGAAAACTATAGAAAGCTGATGAAATAAATTCAAGAAGACACAAAAATTGGAAAAAGATTTCATGCTCCTGGATAGGAAGAACAAATATTGTTAAAATACTGATACTACCCAAAGCAATCTACATATTCAATGCAATCCCTATCAAAGTAACACCAGCATTCTTCACAGAGCTAGAATAAATAATCCTAAAATTTGTATGTAACCAGAAAAGACCCCGAATAGCCAAAGCGATCTTGAAAAAGAAAACTAAAACAGGAGGCATCGCAATCCCAGATTTCAAGCTATACTACAAAGCTGTAATCATCTAGACAGTATGGTACTGGCACAAGAACAGACACTCCGATCAATGGAACAGAATAGAGAACCCAGAAATGGACCCACAAACATACGGCCAACTAATCTTTGACAAAGCAGGAAAAGAATACCGAATGGAATAAAGACAGTCTCTTAAGCAAGTGGTGCTGGGAAAACTGGACAGTGACATGCAGAAGAATGAGCCTGGACCACTTCCTTACCCCATACGTAAAAATAAACTCAAAATGGATGAAAGACCTCAATGTAAGACAGGAAGCCATCAAAATCCCCAAGGAGAAAGCAGGCAAAAACCTCTCTGATCTTGGCCGTAGCAACTTCTTACTCAACACGTTTCCGGAGGCAAGGAAAACAAAAGCAAAAATCAACTATTGGGACCTTGTCAAAATAAAAAGCTTCTGCACAGCGAAGGAAACAATCAGAAAAACTAAAAGGCAACCGACAGAATGGGAGAAGATATTTGCAAATGACATATCAGATAAAGGGTTAGTATCCAAAATCTACAAAGACCTTCTCAAACTCAACACCCAAAAACCAAACAATCCAGTGAAGAAATGGGCAAAACACATGAGTAGACACTTCTCCAAAGAAGACATCCAGACATATGGCCAACTGACATATGAAAACATGCTCAACATCACTCATCATCAGGGAAATACAAATCCAAACCACAAAGAGATACCACCTGACACCTGTCAGAATGGCTAACATTAACAACTCAGGCAACAACAGATGTTGGCAAGGATGTGGAGAAAGAGGATCTGTTTTGCATTGTTGGTGGGAATGCAAGCTGGTGCAGCCACTCTGGAAAACAGTATGGAGGTTCCTCAAAAAACTAAAAATAGAACTACCCTATGACCCAATTGGACTACTAGGCATTTATCCACTGGATAGAAGTGTGCTGTTTTGAAGGGACACACGCACCCCCGTGTTTATAGCAGCACTACCAACAATAGCCAAAGTATGGAAATAGCCCAAATGTCCATCGACAGATGAGTGGATAAAGAAAATGTGGTATCCACATATATGTATATATATCTATATGTGTGTATGTATGTGTATATATATGCACACACACACACCACACACACACACACACACACACACACACACACACACACAATGGAGTATTGCTCGGCAATCAAAAAGAACGAGATCTTGCTATTTGCAACTACGTGGATGGAACTGGAGGGTATTATGCTAAGTGAAATTAGTCAGAGAAAAACAAAAATCCTATGACTTCACTCATATGAGGACTTTAAGAGACAAAACAGATGAACATAAGGGAAGGGAAACAAAAATAGTATAAAAATAGGGAGGGGGACAAAACAGAAGAGACTCATAAATATGGAGAACAAACTGAGGGTTATTGGAGGAATTGTGGGAGGGGGATGGGATAAATGGGTAAGGGGCACTAAGGAATCTTCTCCTGAAATCATTGTTGCACTATGTGCTAACTAATTTGGATGTAAATTTATAAATAGATAGATAGATAGAACATTTATTCATTTTGAGAGACAGAGAAAGAACATGAGTGAGGGAAGGGTAAAAAGTGAGGGAGGCACAGAACCTGAAGCAGGCTCCAGGCTCTAAGCTGTCAGCACAGGGCTTGATGCCGGGCTCAAACTCATGAACCAGGAGATCATGACCTGAGCCAAAGTCAGACGTTTAACAAACTGAGCCACCCAGGTGCCCCTGGACCCTCTATTCTGATACACTATTCTATTTGATCATCTTTTAACCAATACAACACTCACTCAGTTACTGAGTTTTAAAGTAAATCTTCAAATCAAGTAATAAAGAGTCGTCAACTTTGTTCTTTCAGATGCCTTAGTGATTTTTTGATTTTACATTTCTACATAAACTTTAGAATCAGATTTTCAGTTCTTAACACGAGCAATGTATTTTCGAATTTGGATTGGGATTGCATTTAGATTGCTTTAGGGAATGAAATTTTATAAATAATGAGTTTTCCAAAAACACAGTTGATGCATCTCTCCATTTACTTATGTATTTTTAATTCCTCTCCACAATGTTTTATTGTTTTCAGCATAAAGCTCTTTAACATTTTGTTAAATATATCTCTCCATGATTCATGTTTTAAAACTATCATTAATAGTAGCATTTGGGGGGGCACCTGGGTGGCCCAGTTTGTTAAGTGTCTGACTTTGACTCAAGTCATTATCTTACCACTTGTGAGTTCAAGCCCCACATTAGGCTCTGTGCTGACAGCTCAGAGCCTAGACCCTGCTTCAGATTCTGTGTCTCCATCACTCTCTGTCCCTCCCACATTCACATTCTGTGTCTCTTGCTTTCTCTTGCTCAAAAATAAATACACATTAAAAAAATTAAATAGTATTTTTTACTTTTACTTTCCAATGAATGGCTAGTATGTACAAATAACTAATTAGACTCCCACTTCTGCTTAAAATAGAGAATGTCAAAAACACATCAATTCTACCATAACAATGAACACATCATATAGTGTATAAAATCCTAATTTTTCAGGCCATGAAGGAGCTGAGCTTCCAAGGTAACATGAAAAACTGAATTCCAAAGAGTTCCAAACCTCTCCTATGAGAGACAAGAGTACAAATTATTTTCCTTTTTGCCAAACAGTAGAAAGAAGAGGTCATCACAATAAGAGCTAGTAAGAAGAAAACAGCTGAAACATAAATTAATTATTAAAAGGCAAAATATGTGCTACCATGACAGTTTAGAACCCCAGGGAACCTTACATGCAACATAAGTCCCCATCATTCATCCAACTTTTTCCTTGAGCCTCCAGTGATTACTGATATGACAGAATTCAGGACTGAAACACCTGAAAGAGAACCCCTCTGTGGTCTACACATGAAGACTTCACTACATTTAAAGGTGATACTTCATCTCAACTCTACAGACCATTTAGAGTACAAGGTACAGGTTGGCTCCTGATGGAGGATGGGCACAGAAACAGGCTGTGTCCTGGACATTTGTCAGGTACAAGGAAGAAAATGCCTATTGATGGGCATGGAACAGAAAAACGCTCTGCCCCTAACCCTGCACTGACATGAAGCAGAAGTTATCTACAGCTGGAGGAGGACTAAGAAACCCACCCATCTTGGATCCTTTTAGGTTAATTCTAAAATTTCATTTATATAGATTGCTTAGAATTTCCTAATATGGAAAATCACAAGTAAATGTGAAAAGTTTTAATTTTCTTAGGGATATTAAATTAAAATTTCAAATGAGTGCTAGCATCACTAGGCTTTAGAAAAAAAGAACTACTTTAAAGTATTAAGAGAAATAATATCACTATTCTAAAGTGAATACACTGTTACAAGTATTCAAGTTATAATACCTTTCAATTCAAATTACCATTATAGTTTATTCTGGTAGAAAAACACTTTCAAATGCCAGTTAACAACCAAGAAATGGATACTTCTTTTTTATATCCTCTTCCAACGTTTGTTGCATCATTTAAAATATAGGTCTAGCCCAAAGTATATTTTCAGGTTATTTGGCTAAACTAGGAAATTAGCCATACAATCAGATAATCTATCTCTGTCTTTGACATTTTCAGTATTCCCCAATCTCATCTAACTTTGAAATGCTTCAAAAGCAATGGTATTATTGGGATTTATCAGTTTTCTTCAGAGACATTAAAAATATCCATACATAAATCCCATTTTAAAATATGCAATAAAAATAATTTGGTAACTCAACTTTCACTTTAAAGGTTTAAGTTTCTAATTTGGGTTACAGACACTGAGAAAAACTAGACATGCCTGCTAATTAAAAATCAAGACATCTCATTATAATATTTTTATATTATATAAAATATAGACACAAACCTTCCCAATGACAATCCATCAATTACTACAACATTCCCATTTTTTATCATTTTAGGCATTCCAGCTCTGGTTTTTATGAAAAACTCTGGATTACTAAGTCAACTGAGTTTGTAAAAGGCATTCTTCCATTAGACCTAGTTTTATCCTTAAGCGACTTCAGAAATTACTCTTTCTCATGGAGAAATGGTAACATTATGAATAGTAGCTTTTGCTTAAATACTAATTAGAAAACTATGTATTTTTGAACTCTGAAATATGTGGAAAAGAGGGAAGATGAACATTGAAATAACTTGCTATTCTGCCAAGCAGTGATATTCACTCAATATTTTGATGCATTTAATAATATTCATTTCCTATCCATTCATCTCTTGATGGACATTTGAGTCAATTACCTATCTTAGCTATTGTAAAGAATACTGCAATCAACATTGGAGTGCATATATCTTTTCAAATTAGGTATTTTCTTTTGCTTTTGGTAAATACCCAGTAGTACAATTTAGATATATAAAGATGTGGTATATATACATAGTGGAATATTACTCAACTATAAAAAATAAATGAGATATTGCCATTTGTGCCAGACAACATGGATGGATTTAAGGGTAAGTGAAGTAAGCCAGACAAAGATAACATGATTTCACTCAAATGTGAAATCTGAAAAAAACTAATAAACCAAAAAAAAAAAAAAATGGACTCATAAATACAGAGAATAAATTCAGGAACAAAATAAAAAGCAGAACCAGACTCCTAAACACAGAAGTTGCCCTAGGGGAGGATGTTGGGAAGATGGGTTAAAGAGGTGAAGGAGTCATTGGAACTTTCCTGAAGAAATTATATCTGAGGTGAGAATTAGAGCAAGACGATTTGGCCATGCAAAGAGCCAGGGGAAGAGTGGGTTAGTCCAAAGTCATTCAGGCAGCAAAGAACTTTGCACCAGTTCAACAGAGAAATGGGGCTATGGGATTAGAGTTTAATAATCTGTGGTGGGAAGAGAGGGTACATACAGTGGGGAAAGTTAAGATGTCTAAGATCGTATACCAAGAAGTTTAGATTTTATTCCAATCAAATTGGGAAGTCTCTGAATGTTTTATGCAAGGGTGTGATGGTTAATTTTATGTTCAAGCTGACTAGGCTAAGGGATGCCCAGATAGGTAGTAAAAAATTATTCATGGGGGTGTCAGCATGGGTGTTTCTGGAAGAGATTAGCCTTTGAATTGGTGAACTGAGTAAAAAAGATGGTCTTCCCCGATGTGGATGGGCATTATCTAATATACTGCAGGCCTGACTACAACCCAAAGAGGAAGTATGAACCCTCTCTCTCTCTCTCTTTCTCTCTCTCTGCTTGAGCTGAGACATCTATCTTCTCTTGCCCTCAGACATCATCACTCCTGGTTTTTGGACCCTTGAACACAGAACCCAGATTTACACTATTAATCCTCCAAATAGTCAAAGCACCCCAGATTCTTAGGCCTTCATAATTGAGAACAAAATTGAGTATTACACCAACTTTCCTGATTCTTCAACTTAAAGATGGAAGATCCTGGGACTTCTTTTCTTTCATCACTGTGTGAGCCAATTCCTAGAATAAAGTTCATATACACACATACGCACACACACACGTACACACACACATGTGTATGTGTACATGTGTGTACGTGTGTGTGTGTGTCCTGTTGGTTCTGTTTCTCTGGAGAACCCTAATACAAGGGGGCATTGCGAATTAAGGTTTCAATTTAATTGATCATTGACTTCTGTGGAAAATAGCTTTCAGGTTCATTCCCCAAACTGGCACAAGCATTATTCCATTAATTGCAATTTCTTTGGGGATGTGGTAGTCTCCCTTTATCCACAGTATTGCTTTCCATGGCTTCAGCTACCTGTGGTCAAGTATGATCCGGAAGAAGATAATCTTTCTCCTGAAAGTCAAACAGTAGCCTGATGCTATGTAACAACATCTCTATTCACCTCACTTTATCCCAGTGCAGGCCATTTAATCATCTCACACCATCCCAAGAAAGGTGCTTACAGTACAAGAAGATCCTTTGAGAGAGAACCTTATTCACATAACTTGAATTACAGTAAGTTGTTACAATTGTTATATTTCCTTATTAGTTATTGCTAATCTCTTTTAGCAATAAAGAGATAAAGAGATAAATCTCTTTTATAAATCTCTGATTTATAAATTAAACTATCACAGGTACACATGATAAGAAAACACAGTGTATAGAGTATCCGGTACCATCTGTGGTTTCAGGCATCAACTGGGAGTCATGGAACATATCCTCCCATGGATAAAGGGGACTACTGTGTAGCATTGTGTCTTTCACTATAAAGTAAACTCTGTTGGGCTACAACAGCCCATGACCGTAACTTTCCAGTATCAGAAACATTGCTAAAAACTTCCTACGATACTACTCTGCTTCTCTGATACACTCTTCCTACCAGTAATGCTGCTGTGTGACAGAGAACAGTAAACTAAGCATAGACGCCTTGTCATCTTAGGAATGCCATTCTAGTTACACTTCCATCATCCACATACTCTAGTAATATTTATTGAACAGATAACATGTGCTAGACCTTTTTGTAGGTAGGCAGTGGAGAATAAAAAGGCATGGATCCTACTCTATGAATTTTAAAGTCTGCTTAAGGAGAGAAAACATCTAAAACGCCAACACACACACACACACACACACACACACACTCACTCACACACACACACACACTCACTCACTCACTCACCCACCCACCCACCAGAATCGAAAGTTTCAGAAAAAGAACAGAGTGCCATGAGACAGTAACAAGAGGAAATAAATTTCATTGGTTTTCTAGGGGAGAGGAGGAGAGTTAGAAATTGTGTCCTTGAGAAGTTATAATTTAAATTGAAAATTAAGCAGATGCAGAGCTTGAGGGAAGAGTATTCTAGTTAAAGGGAACAGTATGTAAGACATCTTAAAGCATTTGAGGAACTCAAAGGTGGCTCATGATCTTAGTGAATAAACAATAGTGGTATAACAGGCCTTTGTGGAGGAAAGCAGAAGCCAGATAATCATCAAACGTCTAAGGCCATTTAGGAATTCGTAAATTTTTTGTTTGAAAAAAATGTTAAAAAACCCATTGGATTCCAAAGCAATGGTATTTTAACAGCAATAGGGACACTGAGGGATTTTAAGAAGGGCAATGACATTCCCCAACTTTAGCACAAGCCATCCTCACTGTAACTAAGTCCATGAACTGCTTTTACTGATCTACTTTCCTCGAAGACACAGGCAAATTTATTTTAAATGTGTCATCAATGTAGTGATAATTTCCAACTGACACCAAAACTAACAAATAGAGAAAAAAGATATTCCTGGGCAAAGAAGAATAAATAATCGGTACAATAATAGCAAAGGAAAGTTTATTTCTATTTCTGTGTTTTCCCTAGAATCTCTGATGGTCTCAATTTTATTACAATTAAAGACGATACAAAGTTAATACAAACAGCAACCATTTCATAAGTCTTTACTGTGTCCTCTTTTATTTGCTCTACAACCATGTACGGAATATAAAATTAGCCCAATTTTTTAAGTGAGGACACTAAGGTTTGTAAGCAGCAAAGATCAAAGTGATGGAGCCAGGTGGCAATGGCTCCCTAATAGCTTTGAAGTTCTCTGGCCGATTTATACCACTATTTTTATTTTGCTCTTTCTAATTCTGAGAGAAGTTAGAACTTCTGCCCAATTTCAATTACAAACCAAAAAGCCCTAGCCTTCCTCAAGTCTACAAGTATTCCTCTAATTTATCTTTTCTCAGAGTTTGAGGATGCTTACCTCAACATTTCTCCTACTCTTAGTGTGAGGATTCCTGGTATTAGTTTTCTCAACTATGTCAGTTTTCAGGTTCAAAGTATCATGGAACAACACCTAGGTGTTAGACTAGATAACTATTTGGAAGTCCCTGGGAGTATTTCTATAAGGGCAATAGGGACAATGTCCATTGAGGATACAAGACTCATGTGTGGTCTCCTGAGTCACTAAGGCTTACTACTCTGATCAGTTACACTCACCTTCTCTCACATCTACTTCCTATACCATTCTCCCCAACAAAAGCCATGGTTTGTACCATTTCCTGTTTCACCTTGAACATGAACCTGTCCCTAAACATATTACAGAAGCACTAACTGAACAAAGGAGGTCACTCACAAGGACTAGTGACTTAAAAAAATATTTTTAAAACCAAAGCATAGGTATTTCTCACTGGGACTTAGATTTGTGGAAAGGGAGAATTCTGGCTATCAACTCCAGCTCTTTTCCAACCCTGTAGCTCTCATAAAATCCCCAGTTGTTATTTACATTGCTACTTGGTATGTCTTGGAATAAAGGACAGAGTCACATTTTTCCACTCTCAATCACTTGATTCCAAAGCCAGTCATCCACCTTAAATGCATCACCTCAGCTTTATACCTACTGTGGCTCACATAATTAAAAATGTTATATTCAGTAAAGGGGCCAAATTATCTGAATGGAAAAATGGTGACATTAAAAACAGTTCTGGAATGGGAAACATGGGGGCCTCCAACCAATTCACACAAATTTCATCACCAAAGCCATCAAAAATCTCAGACTTGGTCCCAGATGCCTTTTTCACTCTGCTCTCACCTCATTAACTGGTTTTCCTAACTGAGGACTGACAAAGATGTCATATACCATGGGTTACCTTGAAAATAGTGCTTTGTAAATGAACTCCCACCCTAACATCAGTATAAACAACAAACAGGAAAAAATCTAAGAGGGAGGGATGGAGAGATGGCAAAATAGAATTCTCTAGAGTCATCAGGATGAATCCCCATGACTCAGAGCCCTGGTTCCTAATGTTCTGTCTTCTGCTATGTGCCTTCAGAGAAACACTCAAGAGGGGATCTAAGCTCTGTTGCCATTATTTTGCTTTAAATTCCCATTAAGATTTTTAGCTGGCTGACAATTTCTAAATAGTCTAAATGTCTCCATAATGTCTTACTATTACTTGACTACTTAGTTTCCCAGAGGACATGCAAAAATCCCACAGGGTAAGGATTTTAATATATCATAACCCACATGAGACTTTGGACTCAACTTTCCTTAGTGGCATTCACATCTGTTTGTCAGATGAGAATTAAGTTCGTCTTAAGGAAATTCTATACATTTTTACCAGGGCCTCTTATTTTTCCTTTTAACTAAAACATAATTAAAACAATAAAAACCCTAACTACCTTTCATGTAACACTTTCGCCTCTCTTCAGAGTACATGTAAAGTGAGGGGCTGATCTGCTTCCCTAGCCTCTTCGCATGCACAGGACTGGCCTGGAATTCAAGTTCCCAGGTAAACTAGATACCTTCACAAGAATCAAATGTGTTACATGAGCATTCTTGTAAACTTTTCACCTTTTTCTCTTCACCCCACAACAGAAGATCCAGGAACTAGATCTAGACAATAGACCCTTCCAGATCTCCTCTGTAGCACTGGCTTTCCTCTATAGCAGGGATGGTAAACTAGGTCTATAGGCCGAATCCAGACATCACCCTGTTTTACAAATAAGGTTTGATTGTAACACTGCCATACTCCATCATGTACATACTGTCTATGGCTATCTCAATAAAAGAACAGATTTGAATAGTCATTACAATGACTATATGGTCTGTAAACCTAGAATAGTTACTACCTGGCCCTTTAAAAAAAGTGTTGATAGATGAAAAAGCTCTGGAGGCTTTCTGAAGAATTTTAAATCATTTTTTCATTTTTTTTAATGTTTATTTTCAAGAGAAAGAGAGAGACAAAGCATGAGCAGGGGAAGGGAAGGGAATGTGGGGGTGGGGGCACAGAATCCACAACAGGCTCCAGGCTCCAAGCTGTCGGCACAGAGCCTGACGTGGGGCTCGAACCCATGAACAGTGAGATCATGACCTGAGCTGAAGTCAGAAGCTTAACCAACTGAGCCACTCAGGTGCCCTGAATTTTAAATATTTTACCTCATTCCATCAACTCCCTCACAATCTGATATCCCTCAATGCCCAAGCTAACAAAACTTTCTCTGCTCATGAGATTCCTCCAGCACTCCAGCAAATTCATGTTTTTTGACCTCTGGAATCCAACCAGTCAATGTGAACAGGGACTTTTTGTGTTCTAATAAAACAGCATTATTAAACAAGTCTCAGATAATTACATTGATCAGTCTATGACATATTCCTCAAAGCCCTTAAATCTCTGGTCTCCTCATATTCCCTAAGTTTCTGCTTAGAAATACTAGAATTTGAGGTCTTAATTCAGATTTCTCTGGCATACTTTGAATATTATGCTTTTCAAAACAGGCTTGTTGAGATACAATTCACATACCAAAAAATTCACCCATTTAAAGCTGACAATTCAATTATGTTTAACATATTCTCAGATTTGTGCAACTATCACTGCAATCTAATTTTTACAACATTTTCATCATCCCCCAAAGAAATCCTGCACCCATTATCAGTTGCTCCCAAACACCTTACACCACCTGAAGCCTGGAGCAAACACTCATCTATCCTCTGCTCTACAGATCGATTTATAGGGAAGGTCCAGAAGAGACAATCTCACTATTACAGACTTTTGTGACTAGCTTTGTTCACTTAGCATAATATTTTCAAAGTTCAACCGTGTTGTTGCATGTACCTGTACTTCATTCCTCTTTGTCTATGGCTGAGTAATGTTCCATTGTAAGGATATACTACATTTTAAAATCCATTCACCAGTTGGTGGACATTAGAGTTTTTCCCCTTATGAATAATGGGAGCTATGACCATTCATGTACAAGCTTTTATGTAGATATGGGTTTTTTTTTATTTCTCTTGAGTACATACCCAGGAGAATTGCTAGCTCATACAGTATACAGTATACTAACATTTATGGAAGTGCCCAACTATTTGCCAAAGTCACTGCATCCTTTTACATCCCAGTCAACAATGCAAGAAGGTCCCAATTTCTTCATAACCTCAGCAACACTTATTGTCTTTTCCATTATAATCATTTCAGTGATTGTGAAGTGACGTCTCATTGTGGCTTTGATTTGCATTTTCTTAATGACCAACAGTGTTGAGCATTGTTTTTCCTGTGCTTCTCTAAAGAAGAAATAAAAATGGTCAACATCTATTAAATCATTTGTTCATGTTTTAGTTGGGTCGGTTCCTTTTATTATGACATTGTAAGAGTTCTTTTTTATGACTCTGAGTCCATTATAATATATATAATTTGCAAATATTTTCTCTCATTCAGTGAGCTGTTTTTTCAACTTTCTTGATGGTATCAAGTATAAAAGTTTTATGTTTTGATAAGGTCAATTTATCTATTTCTCTCTGGTTGGTTGTGCTTTACTATCATATCTAGCTAATCACTGCCTAACCCAAGGTGGTAAAGATTCACTTCTGTTTTCTTTTAAGAGTTTAATAGTTTTAACTCTTATATTTAGATCTTTGATCTACTTGGGAGTACTTTTTATATATGGCAGGAGTTAAAGTTCCAACTTCATTCTTTTGCATGTGGATGTTGGTGTTACTGCCATGTGTTAGCACTATTCCTTTCCAATTAATTACATTGGCATCTCTGTTCAAAGTAAGTTGAACAGACATGTAAGTTTTTTTTTTTTTCCTGGATATTCAATTATATTCCATTGACTATATTCCATAGTGTGTCTGAGAGGTGAAACTTCCAACTTTGTCTGGTTGAGTGCCTCCCATATTATTTTGGCTACTGTACAAATGTTTTGCATTTTCATATGAATTTGTGGATCATCTTGTCAATTTAGGCAAAAGAACCAACTTAGATTTGATATGTATTGTTAAACACTGTTTTACATGTTCTGTGAGAAACTTAGGATAACCTGCTAAGGTTAGAGTGGGTAACAAATTGCGGTCGGCTACAGTAGGTAGAAAATGCTAATTTGGGGAGGAAAGTCTAGGACGGGAAACGCCAAGACCTCTGAGCACCACAGAAAGATTATTGCTTCCCAGACTGCTAACATGATATAACTTTGGCATCACTCCATTATTCTAGGAAAAACTTATTTCAATCTAATCAATTTCTCACGAGGAGTTCCTCTTCTCTCTCCCTAGTATCTCTCATTGTTACTTCACCACTCTGATGTACAAATAACAGCATTAGCTACCATGCATACCACTCATTGTTCAAAAGACAGTGTTTATACGACATATTTAATTCTTACATTCAACTTAACAGGTAAATATTAGTTTTATTGTACAGATCAATACCTAGAGGGCCAGTGGATAACAGCTTTGTTATCCTTTGTTTAGGAATGAAGTTTTAGAGATTAGATTTGGACTCAAACTGATAGAGCTCTTATATTTAAGCTATTAATTAGTATTTAAACTTCCCCCCATGAAGCATCCTTTTAACAAATGTCTTTGCAATCAATTAATTCATCAAAAATAAGTTAAGCTTCAGCAGAAGTAACTATTTGTACTGCCTTTCTAAGCTCTCTGAATGACCCTGAAACAAAAATCTTAAGTCCACTATTTTTATAAAGCTAAAGATCTAAAGAAGACTACCTATCATTTTATAAGAGCCTACCCCATAGTAAAATTATTTTGTGTGTCAGATGTGCTTCCAAATAGTCCATGTAGATGAAATAGGGGATGGAATTTGATTAAACAAGTTTTTGAAAATTGTCAAAGACAGGGATTAATACATCGGGTTCGTTATACTATTTAATCTGCTTTTAAAAATCATTATGTCCAGCGTAAAAGTTTGTTTTTTTAAGCAGAAGATTTGAAAGTTTTTTCTTTAATCTCAAATGCATTTGGTGAAATAATGTCTCTTTTACAGAACTAGTAACCTTGAGGGAAAATAAGGTAAAATAAAGTACGACACAGAGTAAATATATAAATAACCAACATCAAGGGCAACTAAATTAATTATTTCAAACATTTAAATTGGTGGTCCTAGGATTCCATGTCATTTTAAAGGTTCCAGTTTTCTCTCTTCTCCCTGTCCAGGTCACGGTTGCTACTGGGCTATTTGGTCAGTACCAACCTGCTTCAGTCATGTCCTAGATCCTGAATAATTTTTCTCCTGTTCTTATGAGCTGATCAACTTATCTGATGTACTCACTTTACTGATTAGTCTTAACTTGTGCTCTGCTCTGTAGAGCAGGACACTAATGGACACCAAGTCCATTCCTGGGAGACATGGAATTTTTCTAACAGGCCTTATATAACGACTCCCCAAACACTTTGTTGAAGCTTCCCTAGACTGCTGATCATGCCATTTTCACCCAATGACCTCTCTCCTTCACTTGGAGTCAGTCCTGTGCTCTCATTTGACAACTAGCTCCCCCAGATTTCCCAGGCTTCCTCTCTACTTTCTCTCATGGGTGCTTCCTGCAATAAAGACCTTTCCTTGTTTGATCACCATGGCACTTGCTTATGGGGGGACTGCTGGTAGCATGACTACATACTGGACAGATTCCCTAACTTCGAGTCACTTTTAAGTTCTTTAGACTTGTTTTAATGTCCAATCTCATATGGCGCTTAATTTTATCTCTCTTCTTCCTCCAGACTCCTGCCAAAGAAGCTTGGAGAGTGAGGAGCTGTAGCTCTTTATTCTCAGCCTGCTTTTAGAGCCCCCTTTGGCTGCTGCTCTTTCTTTCCTTAAATAGCGACTATATGTAGCTCAACACTCAGGTTTGTTGGAAAGGTGGATTAGATACATGTGAGTTCCTTAAGGACTTCTCCAGAGACCTCTTCCTAGCTGCATGGTTTTCTAGTAAGGGATATCCGATTCCAACTTCATTTCATTCCACTCTCTGCTACATTTTCAACCTCTGTTCATACAATCAATTCACACAGCAAACAACTTTCTTGGGTGGGTGCTTACAGGACAGCTCAAGCTCATCTTCTTCCAAGCACTGAGGGTGGGAGGCTGACTGCTACATGGCTCCCCAGCCCCCCCCTTTTTTTTTTTACCTTGTCCTCCCCCACCCCGCCAGTTACCTTATTGCTCTATTCAAAAAGGCATAGATTTCAGATGAGCAAATCACTTCATAGGAACACTTCCAAAAGGGAAATGAAATGCCAGTATTTATTTTCTTCTCTATCAGACTTCCCTCATCTCCACAGACTATTCTCTCAGAACCACATTTACTTAGCTAGTGGGTGGTGGACACATACTTTCTCTTCAATAGGAAAGAGTAGCACAAGCCACATCACTCATTTCTAGGTTCTTATATGGAACTTCAAAGGAGTCCTTTGATATATTTAACCTCCCTGTGGTGGTTTTGTATAAATGAAATAGAGGAAAGGTGATGGACAGTTTGAGTAGCAGAGCTTATCTGACCATGACTAAATCCTGGAAAGATGTCAGACCTCAATTATTTTGGGCTTTTGTTAGAAAACGGTGAGTATTTGAAACTTCTTTGTCATCAGTTTAAGGTTCTATAAATCTCCATGGCACAGTTAAGCTTCATGAAATAAGTTCTGTGACATTAATTTGCTCCCCTGCAAAGCCCAGATTCAACCCTCTTTGACACTGTATTCCCATTTTAAACTGTTAACACTTAATACTGTCTCTAGCTTTTAATTGTACCTAGATGCAGTGCACTGTTGCCCTCTTTAATTACGTGTTTTCTAGATCTGCCACTCCTCTGGATTAACTCAGGAAATGGACGGAGAAAACTTAGATACTAGCCTACATAAACACACTCCTTTGTTATTTTTTTTTAATGAGATTTAAGTGATTACTACACTTTATCTTCTATCCATCTTGTTTCCCTTGCACTTCATTAAAATTTGACAGTGGAATGATCTCCAAATTCAGATATCTTTGCCTTATGACACCCCTAAGATACTTAAAAACATTAGTTCTAAGTCATGGTTTTTCTGTTCTGAGTTATTCTGGATGCCCCAGCTACTGATTTGTGATTTTCTTTGTGAAAAGGTAGCCTGTTGAGTAGTATGATTCTAAGGGTAAAGGGGACTTCCCTTACATTTTCTTAAACATTATTTCTCAGTCATCAGCATGTCCCGAAAGATCTCATATGCTGTTTCTGGGATGTTTGCTGCAAGAGCCCAACTCTTGCATGACACATGAAGCAGTAGGCTTAACTGCACCTCTCTGCTTATCAATACCCACATCCATGTCTCCAAGGATTACTGATTTCTCCTACACTCTGTCTCTAAGACATTCGCCATATTTCTGGTCTTCTTCAAATCAGTAACTATATCCCTTTTGTAGGAGTATTTGGAAATACTAGAATTGAAGAACCTACAAATTCACTTTTACTTTGTCAGACCATGATTCCTAACCTGTATAGAAAATGATATTACAGGAAAAATGCAAGCCTTGAAGAGGAAATGAAGACACTGCCTTTCCACTAGTGTTAAAGAGAACCATTCCTTGGCTAATGTTAACAACTCAGGCAACAACAGATGTTGGCCAGGATGTGGAGAAAGAGGATCTCTTTTGCACTGTTGGTGGAAATGCAAGCTGGTGCAGCCACTCTGGAAAACAGTATGGAGGTTCCTCAAAAAATTAAAAACAGAACTACCCTATGACCCAGGAATTGCACTACTAGGTATTTATCCAAGGGATACAGGCATACTGTTTCGAAGGGACGCTTGCACCCCAATGTTTATAGCAGCACTATCAACAATATCCAAAGTATGGAAAGAGCCCAAATGTCCATCAATGGATGAATGGATAAAGAAGATGTGGTATATATATACAATGGAGTATTACCTGGCAGTCAAAAAGAATGAAATCTTGCCATTTGCAATTACGTGGATGGAACTGGAGGATATTATGCTAAGTGAAATTAGTCAGAGAAAGACAAAACTCATATGACTTCACTTATATGAGGACTTTAAGAGACAAAAAAGATGAACATAAGGGAAGGGAAGCAAAAATAATATACAAACAGGGAGGGAACAAAACATAAGAGACCCTTAAATATGGAGAACAACCAGAGGGTTCCTGGAGGGGTTGTGATAGGGAGGATGGGCTAAATGGGTAAGGGGCATTAAGGAAACTCCTGAAATCATTGTTGTACTACTATATGCTAACTAATTTTGTTGTAATTTTTAAAAAAATGAAATTTAAAAAATAATAATAAATTTAAAAAGGAGCACCATTCTTGCTAGTCATCAGTCACTGTACCTCTGTCATCCTTCACATTTCATGGAATTTTCTTTTAATTGAAACTTTAAGTATGCACTCCCACATAAGCTCAACTTAGGTATGAAGCTAATGGAGTGAAATTTCTGTAAGTAGAAAAACAGCAATATTCCCAACTTAACAGATTTTACAGTTGCAGATTCAATAGTGATGCTTCTTGTTTTATGAACATTTTAAAATAGAAATATTTGTCCCTTAGTCCAAAAAAATTATCTCAATAGAAATCTTAGGATAATTTTCAGTTACAGATTTAGTCCTCAACTGATTGTTTTCTTTCTTTCTAATTCAACCTTGACAGGTATTATTTGGAATCTTATTCATGGTAGATTCTAAAATTTCCACTGAGACACACCTACTAAAAGAAATTTCCAGCTGAGCAAATATTTTTACCACAGATCGTGTTCTTTTTACTCATTCACTGACATGTCTTGTGAGACCCTGTAGTCTGCCCCACCTCTTTGCCCCTGTGACACAGCTCACCCCAGATCTGACATGTTTTTTAGGCACTTCCAGATAAAGGACCAGGAGTCAATTTAGAGCTGTAGAATTCCTTAGTCATCAACATGTCTATTTCTCTCCAACAGCATTATGGAGACTTCATTAAATTCTCCTTAATTTATTCACTCCTAAAGCTTATTTTTCATTATTTAAAAAATGCCAGATCGGGATGAACTAAAAACATAATATTATCTTTAAAAACAAACAAAAAAGACTTAGCAAAGGAAGAGAATGGGAACAGAGAAAGATAAAGAGCTAAGAAAGATAAAGGACACAGAAACCCTAACAGTCTTTCTGAACAGAGGACTGCGGTCCACACCAACAAATGACCACTCTCCCAGGTAATCAAAACACACCCTCCCCTTAGACGCTCCAGAGATAGTGTCTAATACATCTTCGTGCTTCTAGCCCAGGAGTCTTCCAGAGGTGATGGTACCTCTGCATTTAACTTCTTCCTGTTGATCACCATGTTTCTGTGTACGCTGGATGTGAAGGGGAAGAGTATCAGCTCTATCTTCCCAGAATAAGCTATTTGCCATTTACTATGAAGAAGTTTGTCCTTCCCCACATGACTCAAATATACTGAGTATAATTTCTATTTGTTATTTGGCTCAACTTCAAACATATTATTTATTGTACTTTCTCTAACATATTCTAGGAATCATGTGTATTCAATATGGTTCAGTGCAATTTTCTTAATATTTTGTTACTGACAAGAGAACTTAATTTTCAATGGAGGGCATCTTACTCTTGGAAATAGTTTATGAGTTTCCTGTTTCAATCACTCATGAGGGACTCCTCTTTAATCTCCCCAGGGTCTCTGTTCGCTTTATGAAGAATAATGAAAAACGACTATAGCTACATCTACTGAGCCCTTGCTGCCTGCAGCACTGTAAGCAGTTGACAAGTATCATCTCATTCATTCTGCAAAGTAACTTATGAAGAAGATAATATTCATTCTATTTTAGAGACTGCAAAACTAAGGCCTGAAGGTTAAAAAAAATGTTATAAAGCAGTAAATTTTCAGACTTTGGAACTTTTTCCCCATGCATGGTGTGTGTGTGTGTGTGTGTGTGTGTGTGCGCGCGCGTGTGTGTTTGCCAACAAACTTACTCCTGAGAAGTCTTTCCCTGAATTTGTCTTTCCTTTCTTTAGAAGACTTCAAAAAGTTTGGGTAACTTTAAACTTATTTCTCAATTCTCTAGTCTACTTCACATCAATTAGTCTCCTTTTGTTTATGTGTTAGCTAAGAAATTCTAGTGTAGTGAAATGCCTATGTATGTTACCATGTCCATATCTTCACAATTTCACTTGAAACCTTGTTCCCTAAATGAATGTCCTCATCTTCAGACCTCAAAACCACTAATAGGCATAACACACATCACCAAACAGTAATATAGACAGGAAACAGGGCCACTTGCCCAATGGGGAAACAGAGCAGGTCAGACGACAAAGAGGAGTCTTCCTTTCCAGTACAGGGAAGTCTCTGGCCACCTAGATCTCAGAAGGACTGAAATCTGGCTATTCCTCCTACCCTCTCTTTCTGTTCTCACATTTCAAACCCTGAAATTTATGGTTAAACCCGCTTAATAACAACACACACATTTTTACCATGATTATATATAGCCAGTTGGGGTTACCATATTAACTATCATTAATTGAACAAGGTGAGTTATCACAAATCTGGGAAAATAAAAAGGCAAGAGAGAGAAAGATACACAAAAGATACTGATATTGAGGGGGCGTCTAGGTGGCTCAGTCAGTTAAGTGTCCAACTTCAGCTCAGGTCATGATCTCATGGTTTGTGAGTTTGAGCCCTGCATCAAGCTCTGGCTGACAGCTCAGAACCTGGAGCCTGCTTTGGATTCTGTGTCTCCCTCTCTCTCTGCTCGCACCCTATCTCTCTCTAAAAAAAAAATAAACATTACAAAAAAGATATTGGTATTGAGAATAGCTCTTATAAAAGGAAAAAATAGCTTATTTCTTAAGTTTTATTTCTAAATATCTTATTTCTGAAACATTTCCTCTCTTCACTGAAGCAAGAAACATGTCGGGGTGGAGAACACAGCAAAGTTGCACCAGAAATAAGCAACCTTCTAGTTACTCTCAGAAAATGTATTCCTATTGACAACTCTTCTCCCCACCCCCACTAAGGTTTATACACAGCTAAGATCCTCCTATATCTTGCTACTTCTTATTAGGTATATGTTCTTTTAGAGGATGTCTATTAGGAAAGCCCATTACTCTAAGTCTGTTAATATTTTATAACACAATGGAAAATTTTACTCTCATCATTCAATATAATGTGACACTCTGGAGTGGGCTGAAAACATAGTTACACATAGGCTATCCTACCTGGTCTGCAGTGCAAAATAAACATTGCCTACCAAGTCTGGGACACACAGTTCTGGAAGGAGGCAAAACCTATTTCCTCTGTCTTGTTCAATGGATCTGCCTATTTGTATGATGGGCTGTGAGTGGGTTTCCTGGTTCCCGTACTTGCAGGTGTTTGTCCTATTTCCACAATGTTTCTCAAATGCATAGGGTTCATAGTTGCTGTTAATATCTGCTTAGAGAGGTTGAAGGTTGAATGCTCAGAAATGTATTATTTTTCTCCAACAAAACTGGGACAAATTAATTTGGTATTTTTATCTGGAATAAAGCTTCTTAAATAAAATACCTCTTAATGTTAAAACACACTGTTCACAAAGAAGATCTTAAGACCAAAAAATGGGTCCAACAGTCCTACATAGAAAACAATGGACTTGAAGAAAACATCTCAAGGTTGCAATGGAGAGATTACATTCTGTACATCCCAAAAAAGTTCCTGCACCTGAGTCTCTAGGAAATACCATGCTGCTGACTCTCCCAGATAGCTTCCTTCCTGTACTCTTTATCCACTGATATTTTTTATTTTTTTAATTTTGTAAAGTTTATTTTTTATTTATTTTTGAGAGACAGAGACAGAGACAGAGCAAGTGGGGGAGGGGCAGAGAGAGAGAGATAGAGAAGGAGAAAGAATCCCAAGCAGGCTCCACACTGTAAGTGCAGAGCCTGATTCAGGGCTCAAACTCACAAACCATGAGAACATGACCTTAGCTGAAACCAAGAGTCAGACGAGCCACCCAGGTGCCCCACCATGGATTTTTATATTTGAAAATTACTGGTGACTATTAGACAATGGAAAATTTGAGTACGGAGACAGGATATTAAAACACACTTTCAGAGTCAAAATGATTAGAAAATAATACATAGAGAGACTAACAGAGAATAGTATTGCTACCATAGCCTCTCCTTGGGATCTCGTGCTTTAAAGAATAGATTTCACAAATTATTCCTACTGTAACATAATCCACTTATAGATATTTCAGGAAGATTTTACATAATTTTTAAAGACCACTTCTTATTTTCTGGCCATTCATGCCAGGTCACTATATGTAATATTTCTGGGACTTTTACAACAAAGTCACCACAGCTGACTTTAGTCACCACAGCTCAAAGAAATGAAGGAACCATATTTTCTGTGTGCCATGATATTAAGACACACTCAGACTGATGTAGGGTGGGAAAGGGCAGCAGCAGAAGACATCCTATCTGCCTTATCCATTAGGATTCTCCAGAGAGAAAAATGTGAAAATGTGTGTGTGTGTGTGTGTGTGTGTGTGTGTGTACACATACATACATGAGCATCTATGTGTGGTACAGGTGGTACAGACAGAGCAGTGAGACATATACTCAGATTATGTTGGATGAGTGTCAACTCAAGCCTTCTCTGCTCAGCATGTGTAAAATTAATTAAGAGTAAAGTCTCTTCCTTCAACTACTTGCTAGTATCAAAATCTTTCTGCACATTCTTTAATTTGCTATGTTCCAGATTCTTTAGGTGGACACTTAGATCATTGATTTTGAAATCTGTCTTCTTTTCAAATATATACATTTTAGACCTGCATTTCTCTCTAAAGAATCGCTTACCAGCATCCCACAAATGTCGAATTTTCAAAAATGTATCAATTAATTTGAAATTCTTCCTATATTTCCTTGTTACTTCTTTGGCATCGTATTTAAAATATTTTGTTTCCTTTTCAAATGTTTGGAGATTTTTCAGGATGGTACTGATCTTTAAATTAATTCATTATGGTCAGAAAGCATACTCTAGGATTTCAGTCCTTTGCCATTCTGTGACATCTTACAACCCAGCATATTAACTATCTTAACATTCTGTTTGCATTTGAAAAAAAAAATATGTATTTTGATTTTGCTGGGTTTAGTTTCAAAATATCTACTAGATCATGTAGGTGGGCAGTGTTATTTGAACTTCTCATATTCTTACTAATTTTTTTTATAATCTTTCAGTTACTGGGAAGGAGTGTTAAAATCTCCAAATATAATTGTTTTTGTATCTAGTTCTTCTCCTATACCTGTTAAAATTTGTTCCATGTACTTAGAATTTCTGTTATTACAAGGTACATACACATTTAGGATTCCTGTGTTTTCTTTTTCTTTTTTTTTTTTTTTGATTCCTGTGTTTTCTTAATGAAATATCCCTTTTATCATTATGGAATGTTGTTTTGCCATAATAATATTCCATTACTGGCAACCCTCTGCCTAATAGTAATATAGTCATACTATCATGAGTATTATTTTCATGGTTTACATTTTTGTATCTTTCTACTTCTAACCAGATGTCCTTTTACATTTAAAAAGAATTCTCTAGTGGCTTTGTACCCAATCTTATTTTGTATCCTGACATCCTGCCTTTTAACATGACTGATTGGATGATTTTCATATAATTAAATTATTAATACTATCAGGCTTAAGTCAGTCATCTTCCTAATTGATTTCTATTTGTCCTATCTATTCTTCGGGTCTTTCTCCCTCCATGCCTTTATTTTGCACTGAGTTGTTAAATTTTTTTTTACTCCTTCATTGTCTTTTAAGCTGTATCTGTGAATATTTAGTGGTCACCATAGGAATCAAAATGTTCCTTCTGAACTTATGACAGTCTATTCTGAAATATACCACTTCGCATAAATATAATAAAACCTTAAAACAATGTATTTCAATTGATCTCTGTGTTATCTTTGTGCTATTGTCATAGTCTTTACTTCTACATATTTTATAAACTTTACAATGTATTATTTTTACTTTTGTTTTGAAGAGTTTTTTTAAAAAATTACTAAAAGGGAAACATAATTCTTTTTTTTTTTTCAACATTTTTTATTTATTTTTGGGACAGAGAGAGACAGAGCATGAATGGGGGAGGGGCAGAGAGAGAGGGAGACACAGAATCGGAAACAGGCTCCAGGCTCCGAGCCATCAGCCCAGAGCCTGACGCAGGGCTCGAACTCACGGACCGCGAGATCGTGACCTGGCTGAAGTCGGACGCTTAACCGACTGCGCCACCCAGGCGCCCCAACATAATTCTTTATAATTGCACATATTTTATAATTTCCCACTCTCTATATTCTTGCTATTAAGATTCCAGGTTCTGTTATTCTTTTGGCTTTAGCCTGAACAATTTCTTTTAGCATTTCATATGGTGTAAGTTGGCTAAATACAAATTTTCTTAGGCTTTGGTTATCTAAAGTATCTTATTTGCTTTCGTTTGTGAAATATATTTTCACTGGATAAAGACTTTTTCACTAGATTTTCACTGAATAAAGTCGACTTTTTTTTTTCTTTTCAGCATTTTAAGATGTCCTTTTCTTGTTTCCTGCTTTGCCTTGTTTCTGATCCAAAGTAACTTATAGTTCATATTGTTACTCATCTGTGCGTCTCTTATAGTCACTGGTATTTTTGTTTCTTTGGTTTTACTATTTTAGCTTTACTCGTGGTTTTCCACAGTTTGATTATAGTGTTTATTTAACCTGTTTGGTTAATGATATTTAACCTGTTTGGTTGATGATTTTCCTTGGAACTGAAGAAAATATTTAAAAATCATGCTTTATTCTCTCTTCCGTCCCTAACTCTGTGACTCCAATTGCATATATGTTAGTCTGTTTGCAATTATCCTGCAAGCCATTCTATTGAATTTTTTTTACATACTTTTCTCTCTGAAATTTCTCTCTGATAATTTCTACTCACTGGCCTTCAAGTTCAATGATTTTTCCTTCATTAGTCTCCAAATTGTTCTTAAACCCATCCAATGCATTTTTTTTGTATCAGATACTGTCTTATAGTTATAGAATCTGTACTTCATTCTATCTTACTTTTCTCTACATGACAGTCCTAATTTTTTATTTAAATCTTATCCTATTTTTTTTTAACGTTTTTTTTTTAATTTTTTTATTTTTGGGACAGAGAGAGACAGAGCATGAACGGGGGAGGGGCAGAGAGAGAGGGAGACACAGAATCGGAAACAGGCTCCAGGCTCCGAGCCATCAGCCCAGAGCCTGACGCGGGGCTCGAACTCACGGACCGCGAGATCGTGACCTGGCTGAAGTCGGATGCTTAACCGACTGCGCCACCCAGGCGCCCCAATCTTATCCTATTTTTTAAAACATATTTAGAGTATTTGTTTTAAAAGTCCTTGTATGAATGATTACCTAATGTAGTCTTCTAATTATGTCTTCTCTTGATTTGGGATCATAGTTTACTATTTATTTGCACTTTTTAGTATTATTATATACATTGTTTAAAAAGGTAGAGCTAGAAGTATATTGTGTTATTTTGTTTATTACAGCACAAGCCATGTCACCTCCTTTGTTGGACAGGATGAGAGACTGATCATTCAGGTTCTTCCTCATCAAATTGAGTGATGTTTGAACAGCTTTAATTAGCCTGAGTTCACTCATGATTAGTTCAACCCAAAACCTACTTGGCTTTTTGTTGATCTTGCCATTATTCGAACTGGGAGCAATTGAGGCTGTAATTTCATGTAATTTTAACTTGATATGCTTGGAAAACATGCTTTGATTTAACACAGACACTGCCCCAGAATTTAAGTGCCATATGAAAGTTTAAGAACAGATTATTTCCCTCCATTCTCTAACCCCTTCTCCAGCACTACTCTCTGTGCACAAGTTAGAAGTGAAGATGTCCTGAGAATTATTAGCCCTAGTGATCTACTTTTGCATACTTTTGGGAATCTTCATGGTAATATGCTCTCCATCTAATTTATTAGCCATTCAGTACCAACTATATCATCATTGCCCTCTAAATTCTCTGCCCGCTAAATTCTCGCTGACCCGGGGGTTCTGGAAGATGGCGGCGTAGGAGGACGCGGGGCTCACAACACGTCCTGCCGATCACTTAGATTCCACCTACACCTGCCTAAAGAACCCAGAAAACCGCCAGAGGATTAGCAGAAGGGAGTCTCCGGAGTCAAGCGCAGACTAGAGGCCCACGGAAGAGGGTAGGAAGGGCGGCGAGGCGGTGCGCGCTCCACGGACTGGCGGGAGGGAGCCGGGGTGGAGGGGCGGCTCGCCGGCCAAGCAGAGCCCCCGAGTCTGGCTGGCAAAAGCGGAGGGGCCGGACAGACTGTGTTCCGACAGCAAGCGCGACTTAGCGTCTGGGAGGTCATAAGTTAACAGCTCTGCTCGGAAAGCGGGAAGGCTGGAGGACAAAGGGAGGGAGAGCTGCTGAGCCCCCGGACGGCAGAGCTCAGCTTGGCGGGGAACAAAGGCGCCAGCGCCATCTCCCCCGCCCATCCCCCAGCCAAAATCCCAAAGGGAACCAGTTCCTGCCAGGGAACTTGCTCGCTCCGCGCAAACACCCAACTCTGTGCTTCTGCGGGGCCAAACCTCCGGCAGCGGATCTGACTCCCTCCCGCTGCCACAGGGCTCCTCCTGGAGTGGATCACCTAAGGAGAAGCGAGCTAAGCCTGCCCCCTCCACCCCCCGTGCACCTTGCCTACCCACCCCAGCTAATACGCCAGATCCCCAGCAACACAAGCCTGGCAGTGTGCAAGTAGCCCAGACGGGACACGCCACCCCACAGTGAATCCCGCCCCTAGGAGAGGGGAAGAGAAGGCACACACCAGTCTGACTGTGGCCCCAGCAGTGGGCTGGGGGCAGACATCGGGTCCGACTGCGGCCCCGCCCACTAACTCCAGTTATACACCACAGCACAGGGGAAGTGCACTGCAGGTCTTCACCACGCAAGGGACTCTCCAAAATGACCAAACGGAAGAATTCCCCTCAGAAGAATCTCCAGGAAATAACAACAGCTAATGAACTGATCAAAAAGGATTTAAATAATATAACAGAAAGTGAATTTAGAATAATAGTCATAAAATTAATCGCTGGGCTTGAAAACAGTATACAGGACAGCAGAGAATCTCTTGCCACAAAGATCGAGGGACTAAGGAACAGTCACGAGGAGTTGAAAAACGCTTTAAACGAAATGCAAAACAAAATGGAATCCACGATGGCTCGGCTTGAAGAGGCAGAGGAGAGAATAGGTGAACTAGAAGATAAAGTTATGGAGAAAGAGGAAGCTGAAAGAAAGAGAGATAAAAAAATCCAGGAGTATGAGGGGAAAATTAGAGAACTAAGTGATACACTAAAAAAAAATAATATACGCATAATTGGTATCCCAGAGGAGGAAGAGAGAGGGAAAGGTGCTGAAGGGGTACTTGAACAAATTATAGCTGAGAACTTCCCTGAACTGGGGAAGGAAAAAGGCATTGAAATCCAAGAGGCACAGAGAACTCCCTTCAGACGTAACTTGAATCGATCTTCTGCACGACACATCATAGTGAAACTGGCAAAATACAAGGATAAAGAGAAAATTCTGAAAGCAGCAAGGGATAAACGTGCCCTCACTTATAAAGGGAGACCTATAAGACTCGTGACTGATCTCTCCTTTGAAATTTGGCAGGCCAGAAAGGCTTGGCACGATATCTACAGTGTGCTAAACAGAAAAAATATGCAGCCGAGAATCCTTTATCCAGCAAGCCTGTCATTTAGAATAGAAGGAGAGATAAAGGTCTTCCCAAACAAACAAAAACTGAAGGAATTTGTCACCACGAAACCAGCCCTACAAGAGATCCTAAGGGGGATCCTGTGAGACAAAGTACCAGAGACATCACTACAAGCATAAAACATACAGACATCACAATGACTCTAAACCCATATCTTTCTATAATAACACTGAATGCAAATGGATTAAATGCGCCAACTAAAAGACATAGGGTATCAGAATGGATAAAAAAACAAGACCCATCTATTTGCTGTCTACAAGAGACTCATTTTAGATCGGAGGACACCTTTAGATTGAGAGTGAGGGGATGGAGAACTATTTATCATGCTCCTGGAAGCCAAAAGAAAACTGGAGTAGCCATACTTATATCAGACAAACTAGACTTTAAATTAAAGGCTGTAACAAGAGATGAAGAAGGGCATTATATAATAATCACAGGGTCTATCCACCAGGAAGAGCTAACTATTATAAATGTCTATGCGCCAAATACCCGAGCCCCCAGATATATAAAACAATTACTCATAAACATAAGCAACCTTATTGATAAGAATGTGGTCATTGCAGGGGACTTTAACACCCCACTTACAGAAATGGATAGATCATCTAGACACACAGTCAATAAAGAAACAAGGGCCCTGAATGATACATTGGATCAGATGGACTTGACAGATATATTTAGAACTCTGCATCCCAAAGCAACAGAATATACTTTCTTCTCGAGTGCACATGGCACATTCTCCAAGATAGATCATATACTGGGTCACAAAACAGCCCTTCATAAGTTTACAAGAATTGAAATTATACCATGCATACTTTCAGACCACAATGCTATGAAGCTTGAAATCAACCACAGGAAAAAGTCTGGAAAACCTCCAAAAGCATGGAGGTTAAAGAACACCCTACTAACGAATGAGTGGGTCAACCAGGCAATTAGAGAAGAAATTAAAATATACATGGAAACAAACGAAAATGAAAATACAACAATCCAAACGCTTTGGGATGCAGCGAAGGCAGTCCTGAGAGGAAAATACATTGCAATCGAGGCCTATCTCAAGAAACAAGAAAAATCCCAAATACAAAATCTAACAGCACACCTAAAGGAAACAGAAGCAGAACAGCAAAGGCAGCCTAAACCCAGCAGAAGAAGAGAAATAATAAAGATCAGAGCAGAAATAAACAATATAGAATCTAAAAAAACTGTAGAGCAGATCAACGAAACCAAGAGTTGGTTTTTGAAAAAATAAACAAAATTGACAAACCTCTAGCCAGGCTTCTCAAAAAGAAAAGGGAGATGACCCAAATAGATAAAATCATGAATGAAAATGGAATGATTACAACCAATCCCTCAGAGATACAAACAATTATCAGGGAATACTATGAAAAATTATATGCCAGCAAATTGGACAACCTGGAAGAAATGGACAAATTTCTAAACACCCACACTCTTCCAAAATTCAATCAGGAGGAAATAGAAAGCTTGAACAGACCCATAACCAGCGAAGAAATTGAATCGGTTATCAAAAATCTCCCAACAAATAAGAGTCCAGGACCAGATGGCTTCCCAGGGGAGTTCTACCAGACATTTAAAGCAGAGATAATACCTATCCTTCTCAAGCTATTCCAAGAAATAGAAAGGGAAGGAAAACTTCCAGACTCATTCTATGAAGCCAGTATTACTTTGATTCCTAAACCAGACAGAGACCCAGTAAAAAAAGAGAACTACAGGCCAATATCCCTGATGAATATGGATGCAAAAATTCTTAATAAGATACTAGCAAATCGAATTCAACAGCATATAAAAAGAATTATTCACCATGATCAAGTGGGATTCATTCCTGGGATGCAGGGCTGGTTCAACATTCGCAAATCGATCAACGTGATACATCACATTAACAAAAAAAAAGAGAAGAACCATATGATCCTGTCAATCGATGCAGAAAAGGCCTTTGACAAAATCCAGCACCCTTTCTTAATAAAAACCCTTGAGAAAGTCGGGATAGAAGGAACATACTTAAAGATCATAAAGGCCATTTATGAAAAGCCCACAGCTAACATCATCCTCAACGGGGAAAAACTGAGAGCTTTTTCCCTGAGATCAGGAACACGACAGGGATGCCCACTGTCACCGCTGTTGTTTAATATAGTGCTGGAAGTTCTAGCATCAGCAATCAGACAACAAAAGGAAATCAAAGGCATCAAAATTGGCAAAGACGAAGTCAAGCTTTCGCTTTTTGCAGATGACATGATATTATACATGGAAAATCCGATAGACTCCACCAAAAGTCTGCTAGAACTGATACATGAATTCAGCAAAGTTGCAGGATACAAAATCAATGTGCAGAAATCAGTTGCATTCTTATACACTAACAATGAAGCAACAGAAAGACAAATGAAGAAACTGATCCCATTCACAATTGCACCAAGAAGCATAAAATACCTAGGAATAAATCTAACCAAAGATGTAAAAGATCTGTATGCTGAAAACTATAGAAAGCTTATGCAGGTAATTGAAGAAGATATAAAGAAATGGAAAGACATTCCCTGCTCATGGATTGGAAGAATAAATATTGTCAAAATGTCAATACTACCCAAAGCTATCTACACATTCAATGCAATCCCAATCAAAACTGCACCAGCATTCTTCTCGAAACTAGAACAAGCAATCCTAAAATTCATATGGAACCACAAAAGGCCCCGAATAGCCAAAGTAATTTTGAAGAAGAAGACCAAAGCAGGAGGCATCACAATCCCAGACTTTAGCCTCTACTACAAAGCTGTCATCATCAAGACAGCATGGTATTGGCACAAAAACAGACACATAGACCAATGGAATAGAATAGAAACCCCAGAACTAGACCCACAAACGTATGGCCAACTCATCTTTGACAAAGCAGGAAAGAACATCCAATGGAAAAAAGACAGTCTCTTTAACAAATGGTGCTGGGAGAACTGGACAGCAACATGCAGAAGGTTGAAACTAGACCACTTTCTCACACCATTCACAAAAATAAACTCAAAATGGATAAAGGACCTGAATGTGAGACAGGAAACCATCAAAACCTTAGAGGAGAAAGCAGGAAAAGACCTCTCTGACCTCAGCCGTAGCAATCTCTTACTCGGCACATCCCCAAAGGCAAAGGAATTAAAAGCAAAAGTGAATTACTGGGACCTTATGAAGATAAAAAGCTTCTGCACAGCAAAGGAAACAACCAACAAAACTAAAAGGCAACCAACGGAATGGGAAAAGATATTTGCAAATGACACATCGGACAAAGGGCTAGTATCCAAAATCTATAAAGAGCTCATCAAACTCCACACCCGAAAAACAAATAACCCAGTGAAGAAATGGGCAGAAAACATGAATAGACACTTCTCTAAAGAAGACATCCAGATGGCCAACAGGCACATGAAAAGATGTTCAACGTCGCTCCTCATCAGGGAAATACAAATCAAAACCACACTCAGATACCACCTCACGCCAGTCAGAGTGGCCAAAATGAAGAAATCAGGAGACTATAGATGCTGGAGAGGATGTGGAGAAACAGGAACCCTCTTGCACTGTTGGTGGGAATGCAAATTGGTGCAGCCGCTCTGGAAAGCAGTGTGGAGGTTCCTCAGAAAATTAAAAATAGACCTACCCTATGACCCAGCAATAGCACTGCTAGGAATTTATCCAAGGGATACAGGAGTACTGATGCATAGGGGCACCTGTACCCCAATGTTTATAGCGGCACTCTCAACAATAGCCAAATTATGGAAAGAGCCTAAATGTCCATCAACTGATGAATGGATAAAGAAATTGTGGTTTATATACACAATGGAATACTACGTGGCAATGAGAAAAAATGAAATATGGCCTTTTGTAGCAACATGGATGGAACTGGAGAGTGTGATGCTAAGTGAAATAAGCCATACAGAGAAAGACAGATACCATATGGTTTCACTCTTATGTGGATCCTGAGAAACATAACAGAAACCCATGGGGGAGGGGAAGGAAAAAAAAAAAGAGGTTAGAGTGGGAGAGAGCCAAAGCATAAGAGACTGTTAAAAACTGAGAACAAACTGAGGGTTGATGGGGGGTGGGAGGGAGGGCAGGGTGGGAGGGAGGGCAGGGTGGGTGATGGGTATTGAGGAGGGCACCTTTTGGGATGAGCACTGGGTGTTGTATGGAAACCAATTTGACAGTAAATTTCATATATTAAAAAATAAAAAAAATAATAAATAAATAAATAAATAAACTAACAAAAAAAATAAATTATTGTTATGTATCCAAAAAAAAAAAAAATTCTCGCTGACCCATTCCCCCCCTCCCCAATCCCGCTCACTTCCAGAAAAAGCAGGCAAGTGTGCTGTCCTATGAAGGGTTTTGCTTTCTCTGAAATTCAGTTCATCAATGCTTCCTTGAGTCCCTGTTCATTATAGATATAGAAAAATCTTCATTTGTTCCAGGTTTTTTTCCCTTGTTTTTACCATGGGAATCAGAGTACTGTGAGGCCTTTAACAACATAAATGAAAGCAGAAGTTGCCTGTCCACAACCTTTGAAAATTTACTTTTAAGATTTCTCACTCTTCTTCCATAGTTACTCTTAGCTTCCTTGTCAATTTTACCACCACTGCTTTTTGATGCTTAAAATTACATGCCACAGAATATATAATCCCAACAAATTAATGACAGGGTTTCAAGCTCTGAATGAGCATATTCAGAAATATTTTCCATTTTTATCACTAATTTAAAACCCATTTTTTATGCTATTTCATATACTCTATGCAGTCTCAGCCATCTCTCAAATTCCCTGGGTTTCTTCAAGTTACTAAGGCCCTCAACTTTTATTCACATGTACTAAGAAGTTCTAAAATTTAATGAACACTCAATCAAATCTTGATTACTACTTTTTTTATATTGTTTTTGGAATACAGTTTCTCAGGGAATAGCCTCCCAATCTATGGTCAGAGCACTCTGTGCACAGAACAAAGGCGTTAGCCTAAATAAGATTTTCTGACAGTGTAGAAAATCCTACTGTGTATTTGTCTGGTAAAGGTATTCATGTGGCCCCTATTCACTGAAGACAGGAGAAATCCAGCCACTAAGGCCACAAGGAGTATCTTTCTAATGAGTCCACAGATACCATCTTTCTGGCCTCAATCATAATCTATGAATGCTCTTCCTGATCAAATCTTACTGGTGACATCCATGCTCAGATTCAGCATATATGTGTTAACAGCGGAGTAAAAAATGTGTCTAAACTATACATTCCTGTGTTTTTAAAAAGCAACAGTAAGAAAGAGATAGAGAGGAAAATAACAGAGCAATATAGTCTCAAGCTAAATCTTGCTGATTGTAATTTTAGGAAACTTTCACTCCCTACACAAAATGTCTCACACACACTCTATTACAGACTTTTCCTCCTGACTTGCATTTTTCCTGCTCTGAGCACTTCATTCAATAATACAAGAACATTCATTGGGTTATTTTATTAACAGAGAAAAAATTTTAAATAATTTCAGCTGGGATTTTGACTATTCCTAAGTCGAGAGGTGCTTTTAACTCATTTCTCATGTCTTCTGCCATTGTTCTGTGGCAGGTCATGCATCCTATAATATTCAACACAACTGGCACGTGTTGGTAGTGATGCCTCTGCTCATGCTACTCCCTTTTTTAAGTTTATTTATTTTGAGTGAGTGAGTGAGTGAGTGAGCGCACACACACAAGCGGGGTAGGGACAGAGAGAAAGGGGAGAGTGAGAATCCGAAGCAGGCTCCACACTGTCAGTGCAAAGCCTAATGTGGGACTCAAACTCACCAACGGTGAGATCATGACCTGAGCAGAAACAAGAGTCGGTCACTTAACTGACTGAGCCACTCAGGTGCCCCTCAATTCTCCATGATACCAGTAGTCCTCATTTGTCAACTGGGTTGTTAGAAACATACTTGTCAAGGTATTGTTTTGACGATGCCCTGATCAGCAGCACTCCTCAGAGTCTTACATACAAGGGGAACTATTATTTCATTATTACGAAGCACACAGATAAATTGAGAACAACACTCTGTACAACCTAGCTGTCTCATATTTGCCTCATTTCTATTTTAGGAACTACTTGAGTAATCCCAAAGTGCACACCAAACACATAAGCAGCAAACTTGAAAGAACAGAAGATCCAGAAGAGAAAGAGAAGAAACCGTGGGAACAAAACAGCTAACTATAATGTCAGTACTAGAGATAATGAGTTTCTAATAGTGCCCCATCCATATACATGTACTCAAATATGGATTATCTAGAAATATGACTATCAGTTTCTGCCCAAATTCTCTTGACATCATCTGAGAAATTTCACAAACTAGCTCTAGACCATTAGAGTAAAAATACATTCCAAACGCATAAATCACAACTTCCAAAATTTAAGTAAACAAGAAGTAATTAAGAAAGATGAAGAAACCAAATTACAATAAGACGGAAAGACAATTTCAAAGATAATCCGTCAATATTGTTGCTGCTATTTTTAACTTTTTACAACAGTAGTTTCTGTTACCCAAAATATTTTACTCTCGGGATACATTAGGATATTAACAAACATAAGGTTTATAAACTTGACTTGTGATTTGTCTGAGTCACCCTAGAGGCCACATGGCTTGGTACACATTTCCAGTGTTGGAGTAGGTTTTATTTAATTACTATTGACCTCTTCCTTGTTTGCCATTTTAAGATTGTTTTTAAAATATACAGCAAAGTTACCTCACAGTAATAGGAAAACTATTCCCTAACAGTCCAATTTTTAAGGAATCTTCATAATTTAACACTGGAAAGCTAACCTTATTCAAATCAAGGTGTGACAGGCAGCCTCCCCTCCAATATTTCCCTAAAGGGAACTCAATGTAGCCATGGTAGATATCTGAGGGCCAATTAAAGGCTTCAATTCCTTCAGTTAATTTCCTTGGAGAATTCCCATGGCAAGATTACAGGACTGCGACTTCAGAGTTTTGATTGTTTTGTTTTTGGTGTCAGAGGATCTTTAATCTTTAATACCTCTGATTCCATCTCTAAGTAATCCTTTTTCCCAAGTATCTGTCCTTGACTCATTTAATGTTTCAAAGTGGATCTGTTTGCAGAAGAGATCATCAAATTAGTAACAATAAAGAAGAGAGTGAGTGAGAGAGAGCTAGAGACAGGCAAGCAGCCCTAGAGAGTACACAGCCCAGAATGGGAACGGCCAGTGGGCACAGGAGCAGCATACCTTTTGCTTTAGGACACAGAACCTCACAGTGATGAGGAGCTACCTGGCTTTGTGCATAAGTGATCTCTTCCTCACCCCTTCCTGCAAGTAACCCTCAAGAGAAGAGCCTCACCTCATGTTATCCAGTGTAACCATAAAGCTCACCCTGTGAATGTTTCCCTGTTGCACAGGCTTCAAAAATACCTACCTTCCCTTCCCTGCATGTTGCCATAGTTTCTACATGACATACTGAATGGTGATCTATAACACCTTGCACAGCTGTTTATAGGTCACATTCAGCTTCAAGATTTAGACTTAACTTCCAATGGGGACATTTAAGCTCTTGGAAATATTTTTGAGCTTCACCTATGGGTCACTCATGGGGTGGTCCTCTATGTTCTCCCCAGCAATTCTATTCCCTTAGTGAAGTGGCAAAAAGTATTGATGTTTTTACTGAGCTCGTTTTGTGATACAAGTTTTTCTCAATTGACATGCAATAGATCTCCAGCATGGTATGTGGGAGCTATGATGTACTTCCTTTAATACATGTTGAAACTGAGATGCAGAAGTTAACTATTTCTCAAAAAACTCCATGTTGTTAATTTTAAGAGCTGTGATTTATGCAACTCCAAAATCAGGGTTCTTAGGCATGACACACTACTTACTGATAGGCACAGAACAGGTTACCAATTAATGTCTGCTGATTGAATGAATGGCTCTGTCAAACAATCAATCAAACTATGAGAGTGTCCCAGAAAGAGTGACCTTAGCAGCCTCTCCAGTCACATCAATAGCTCCACAACAAAAAAGTCTCTTAACCAGCTTGGTTGTTGGAACACTTCACAGCAGGAAGCTGTATGCAAATAGGTTTTTCCCCCTGCAAAATAGATTGCACAAAAACATTCCAACAGGGCCATTGCACACTGTTGAATATTTCTAATTTTTAAAAGCCCTTACTCCATTACTAATGGCCTGTCCTCAACACTTTACACATCTTGCACCTTTTTCTCTTGCAGTCAATCCTAGAATACTTGCCACAAAGCAACACTTTCCCTACAGCAGCCTGGTTATCAAAAACTTATTACTATATATTCTTGGCTCTTGATCTCAAACTTGTCAAGCCAGAGCCTGCGTACTGTTTACCTTACTGAACAGTACATGATAAATGCTAAAATTTGGATATATTTTATGTCAATCCAAGCCAGCTGACCTACCAGCTAAAGTAAAAAGGCTCAGTAATTTATTCTTACTAGAGCTCTACCCTGTATTATTTTCAATATTATTCTTCACTTCGGAGTCAGACCTTTCTGCCTATTCATCTTTGCTAGATTATTAGTTGCTTACTATTTACATGTGGGTAGTTCCAGTTTCTCTGCATAGTCTAGATTCCTGAGGGGCATCTCTTAGCTCCTAACCTCAATCACATTCCCTGTGTATACTGAAGGAAAAAGTTCACAGATTCCCTCTATAACCTTCCCATGTCCATTTCTTACTCATTGTGTCTACTACCTTCCAACTGGTCTCTAGAATCCTTTTTAAGCTTTCCCTGCATTACAATAGAATTGTTCATCCTTTTTACAAATGTTTATTCCACACCTACTTCTTGCAACATATCTTTGGTTTTGTGGAATGCAGTCTTGAACAAAACATGATATCCTTACCCTAATAGAACTGATGTTCAATTAGGAGAAAGGAGTAATATTATTTTATGACTTTAAAATAATGAAGTAAAACATACATTATATTATATGCTGGTAAGTGAGAGGGGAAACTAAAGCAGAGAAGGACAAAAGGAATGTATGGATGTGGGAATAGATTGCAATTTTAAATAGTATGGTTGGGAATACGAAATAGAATATACTACATAGTCTACAATATATAATAAAGTGAGAAATGACTGTTACTGGAACAAATTTATTTATCTGATGTTTTTATCCACTGCAGTTCGAAAAATATGGTATTTCAAAAAGTATTCCACTTATATTTAAAATAATGTTTCTCAACCTCTGAACTACTGACATTGGCAGGGATGGGGTTTCTTTGCATTTGTAGTATGTTCAGCAGCATCCCTGACCTCTATCCATGACATGCTAGTAGTAGCAACACACACACACACACACACACACACACACACACACACACACACACATTTATGACAACCAACACTGTCTCTAGATATTGCCAAATCCTACCTGGGGAGCAAGATCACCTCCCATTAACAACTACTGGGTTAAAAGCATGCGGGCCAATAGTCTCTACAACTTCTGTCATTGAGAATTCAGTAATCCTAATAAGGGGCAAGTTTTTCCCTTAAATAAAAATGTATAAACAAGCATAATCAGTAAGCCGCATGATTTAGAATGGCTTAAACAATCATTAAGGGAAGCTACTCTCAATCAGTGCTGCTGTTTGTACATTATCCCCTTGTCACCAAGAGGATTTTACAACTTGGACAATGCAATACTATAAGATTTGGGTTAGGCGAGGTAGGGTGGGGGTTATGCCTTTATGCTTTAAAGTACAAAAAAGGGCTACTGTGAATGCATGCAAGTTCTAAGGGAGTATTACAACAGTATAATGAAGGTGAAGAATCTGGTAATCGATACCCTTTAAGCAATCCATGTTGCATATCCTGCTTTTCTTCTCTGATCTATTTTCCAATTGCTGTATTTTCCTCCACAGGTACTTCTTCAGTGATTTCAAAACTCTCCTCCTATCTCAGTATCATCCACACAAGCTAACCCTTGACTCAAACTAGACCATAAAAGCATTTTTATGAGTTGGATTCATTATATCCCACAGAGTTCTTGCACATGTTCCCTGGATTCTGAACCATCTTCAACTGCATGCTATCCTCAGACAGCTTCTGAATGAGAATTTCCCAAAAGTATTCCTAACTTCAGAATTCTTTTTAAAAATATTATCTCTCTAACCTGTATCAAATATTTCTCAAATCTGTCATCTTTCTCAAATTCATAAAAGTTTGCAAATTTTTTCTCCTTCCATTAGATCTTGAATTCAAATTTAGGCATCTATTTCCATTCAGCTGTCTTTAACCTTACAGAAAGATATCCTAGGAATAAACCTAACCAAACAGGTAAAATATCTGTACACTGATAACTATAGAACACATATGAAAGAAATTGAAAAAGATATAAGGAAATGGAAAAACATTCATGCTCATGGATTGGAACAGTATTGTTAAAATGTCTATTCTACCCAAAGCAATCTACACACTCAATTCAATCCCTATCAAAACAATACCATCATTTTTCACAGAGCTAGAACAAACAATTCTAAAATTTGTACATAATCAGAAAAGACCCCCAATAGCCAAGGTAATGTTGAAAAAGAAAATCAAAGTGAGAGAAATCACAATTCCAAATTTCAAGTTGCCTTACAAAGCTGTAATCATCAAGACTGTATGGTACTGGCACAAAAGCAGACACAAACATCAGTGGAACAGAATGGAGAGCCCAGAAATGGACCCACGACTATATGGTCAACTCATCTTCAACAAATCAGAAAAGAATATCCAATGCGAAAAAAAACAGTCTCTTTAACAGTCTTTTCAACACCAAATGGTGTTGGCAAAACTGGACAGTAACACACAGAAGAATGAAACTGGGACACTTTCTCACACTATATATAAAAGTAAATTCAAAATGGATGAAAAACCTACATGTGAGACAGGAAACCATCAAAATCGTAGAGGAGAGGGGCACCTGGGTGGCTCAGTCAGTTAAGCATCCTATTTCAGCTCAGGTCATGATCTTGCGTTTTGTGAGTTGAAGCCCCAGGTCAGTCTCTGTGCTGACAGCTCAGAACCTGGAGCCTGCTTCAGATTCTGTGTCTCCCTGTCTCTCTGCCCTTTCCCCACTTGCACTCTGTCTATCTCAAAAATATATAAACATTTTTTTTTAATTTAGAAATCCTAGAAAACATAGGCAGCAACCTCTTTGACCTTAGCTGTAGCAACTTCTTACTAGAGAAGTCACTGAAGGCAAGGGTAACAATAGCAAAAATGAACTACTGGGATTTCAAGATAAAACTATTGGGACATCAAGATAAAAATCTTTTGCACAGCAAAAGAAACAATCGACAAAACTAAAAGACAGCCTACAGAATGGGAGAAGATATTTGCCAATGACATACTGGGTAAAGGGCTATTATCCAAAATCTATAAAGAACTTACCAAACTCAACACCCAAAAAACAAATATTCCAGTTAAGAAATGGGCAGAAGATATGAACAGACACTTTTCCAAAGAAGACATCCAGATAGCTAACAGACCCATGAAACAATCCTCAACATACTTATTATCAGGGAAGTACAAATAAAAACCACTACGATACCCCCTCACACCTATCAGAATGACTAAAATTAACAACTCAGGAAACAACAGATGTTGGTGAGGATCCGGAGAAAGGGGAACCCTCTTGCACTGTTGGTGGGAATGCAAACTGCTGCAATCACTCTGGAAAACAGTGTGGAGGTTCCTCAAAAATTTAATAATGGGACTACCCTCTGACCAAGTAATTGCACTACTAGGAATTTATCCAAAGGATACAAAAATACTTATTCAAAAGGGCGCATGCACCCCAATGTTTGTAGCAGCACTATCAACAATAGCCTAAAGTATGGAAAGAACACAAATGTCCATCAACTGGGTGGATAAGACAATGTGGAGATATATATAGATATATATATCTATATATATAGATATATATATAGATATATATATGTATATATATACATACACACACATACATATGCATATATATACACACATATATACGTATACATATATATGTATATATGTACATATATATGTATATATACACAGTATACATATATACACATATATATATATATACGTATATATACATATATACACAGACATATGCACACACACACACACACACACACACTCATGCATGCATGCCATCAAAAAGAATGAAATCTTGGCTATTTGCAATGATGTGGATTGAACTTAAGTGTATTACGGTAAGTCAAATAAGCCAGTCAGAGAAAGATAAGTATCATATGATTTCACTCATACGTGAAACTTAAGAAACAAAACATATGAACATAGGGGAAGGGAAGGAAAGTTAAGATAAAGACAGTGAGGGAAACAAACCATAAAAGACTCTTTACTACAGAAAACAAACCACAGGTTGATGGAGGGGAGGTGGGTGGGCATGAACATTAAGGAAGGTACTTGTGAGCAGTACTGGGTTTTATATGTAAGTAATGAATCACTAAATTTTCCTAAAATCAACACCACACTACATGTTAACAAACTTCAATTTAAATAAAATCCTGGAAGAAAACAAATACGATATCCAGTATATGACAGGATAATAGACTGGACAAATACACCCTTGTGCACAACTAGTACTAGTCCTGGAGAATGGACTGTAGGAAGCACCTCACCCAGAGGGGCTGAGGAACTGGCTCCAGCTCTTCCAGTCATTCTTCCACCACCTCATCAGGAGGACCCATCCCACTAGTGACCAACATTTGTGATTCCATAGTGAATTTATACTAAGGAAAAAAGAAAATAAAAATAAACATATTAAAACAAGAAAACAAAGTAGTTAGGGGCTGGGAAAGGAAGGAGAGGTGGAAGGGAGAGAGAAACTCTAAAAATTCTGAACCTCAAATGAAGAATTGTCAAATGAGTCACGGAGTGAACCAAAATCCTCTGTTTATAGCTCCATGCATCCTAATCAGCGTTGCCACATAACAATACCCCACCCGGCACTGTCCAATTGTAACTTAATCTTGAAAGTCCTTGTCTTTCTGCTTGAAACAAACAGAGGCATCTATAAAAATGGGGTTTAGATCAGGTCCCTTACAGCCAATCCTCCTCTGCCAAATCTCCTAAAGCTATTCTTGTGTTACGGACTCTAAGACCCTCCTATGACATTTTCCTTCCTCCCCATAATTTTCTTCTCACTCTGTTATCTGTATCTAAACTGATAGTCTCTAATATTCTCCAAATTACTCCATTCATGTACATCAAAGATTTGAATAAGCCCATTTTATCTCCCCGGTGCCCCAAAATAAAAAATGTTTGTTGAATTTTTATAAAAATTTGCCTTATGCTCTAACTGCCTCAGTAGGGACCCATATTCTGAGCCATTTGTCTACTTCCATCTCTACCTCCTGACCACCTTTCCCATGCTTTACTTTCTTTTATTCTTGATCTAAGACTATATTCCTATACATTGGAGTCTGCCCTGGGAAATGGCACAATTCTGCATTTCTGTTACTGACTTGAAGCTCCTGCCCTAGTTTCTGCTCATTTTGATGATACGCCTTCTGCGCATATCCAGAAAATACAAGACAGTAACAAAACTCCTGGCCAGACAGACACAGGCCCTCTAACTACACGATCTTTTTAAACTGCATAACCAAACACTAGAATGAAGAATTTTACATGGGTCATCCCCTACTGTTTAATTCTAATTACTGTTTGATCATCAGTTAAGATAGAGAAGCTATCAGTTTCTCTCTCTCTCTCTCTGATGGCATCTACGCTGTCTTGATATTCTTGGCTTATTCAATCTTTGAAGCCTAAAAAAGTTGGCCAAAAAGGCTATGGCCCTTCCTCACTTCCATTTATAATCAGTGAGCTCATTCATTGATTTAGCATTTACCTATCATGGGTTTTTCTCCCTCTAGTGTATATTATGTTTAATTTATTTCCCTCAAAGATCAATTCTAAACATTCTGGGAGGCACCACTGCCATTTCAGAAATCGTTTCAACTAAAAAACATATGTCTTTATTACATTTCAAGTGTGTTCTTTGTTTTTAAGTTGTGCATGAATACCAGATATGCTCTGTGTGGCACATGGACATCAGGGACATAGATTCCCTCACCATGAGCACAAGGAGTTGCTTTCCAGTGACCAGCAGTGTACAAAACTGGCTATTAATCTTGGCCATCCCTTGTAGTGAAACATTTTTATGTTACCCGTATGTATTCCATGGAATCCTTGGTTTGGGGAATTTATTTTTTCATGTCTTCACTTTTGTGGTCAAAGATGGTAGATATTTGTAAACATCGGAATTCTTTACCATCTGTGTCTTTCCTGTTTAATATATTCTTGCCACAGCACAAGTGGGCTAAATAATTGATGGGGCCATATGAATGGGTATAAAAGATGAGTTTTAGATAACAGACCCAGAAAGGAAAAGAGGGAAGCCTGAGTACAACAGACAGGTTTCTAGTGAACAAGGTCTTAAGAAAACAGGATAATACACGATGCCATAAGCAACCAAGGGATAAAACATCCCATCCTGTCATAGGGCAGAGAGATAGTTGTAGAAGTTAGTCTTACAGAAAATATCACCTTGGTTAAATCTTTAAAGTCAAAGAAAATGTTAGGTATATGAGGAAGAAAACCATTTACAAGAAAGGAAATGTGAAATCTAAAAAGGCAAATTTGAGTAGCCACAGAGAAAACCAGTGTGTATGGCACTAGATAAATGCTTGAATATGTGGATGGAAAGGAAGCAAGAGACTAGATTAAAATTGCTGAATGAAATCAGTATGGATATAGATATGCAACAGACTATAAAAGTGTTTATGTAGTAGGCTAAGTAAAATTATCACATTATTTCTGACTAAAGTGATTATAAATATATTCCTGAGCCCAGGAAGGGATAAATAATTTGTGTCATTTTTTAAACTACTTTACTGAGGTATGACTGACATACAAAAAGCTGTACATATTTAATGCCTACAACTTCAGTTTGGAAATAAGTATATTCTTGAGAGACCACCACAATCTATGCCATAAACATATTGATCATCTTCAAAAATATCCTCCTACCGTTGCTATTTATTACTATTTTTTGGTGTGAGAACATTAATGTCTACTCTCTTAGCAAAGTTTTAAGTAAACGATGTTGTTAACTATAGGCACTATACTATATAGCAGATCTTTAGGACTTAGTCATCTTATATAACTGAAACATTATACCTCCTGACTAATAACTTCCCAGTCCCTCATCTCCCTGCTCCTGGCAACTACCATTATACTCCCTGTTTCTAGGAGTTTGACTATTTTTGTCTGCTCATATAAGTGGTATCACTGGTGCAGCTACTATGGAAAACAGTACAGCAGGTCCTCAAAAAATTAAAAATAGAAATAGCGTATGAACCAGCAATTCCACTTCTGAATATAAATCCAAAGGGATGGAAGTCAAGATCTTGAAGTCTTATCTGCACTTCCATGTTTATTGTGGCATTGATCGTAATAGCCAAGATGTGGAAAAAACCCAAGTCTCCAATGAATACAGAAATTTGGTACACATAGACAACAGAATATTATTCAGCCTTTAAAAAGAGGGAAATCCATTTGTGACAACATGGATAGACCTGGAAGACATTATGCTAAGCAAAATGAGCCAGACACAGAAGAAAAAAATTGTTGTATGGTTTTGAAACTGTAAGTATCAGAACTGAAATTTGTATGTATACCTAATTAAAGCATGATTTATTGCTTATAACATGCTGCATCTGATTTAACTGGATATGGAGTAAAATGATTCCCATACATTTTATACATATTACTTTCAGATTTATCTTTCCTTTAGACTTTTAATTACATGGTCTCTTTGTTACACAATTTTCAATCATTCTCTGTTATACAGAGAATAAAGTATGCCACAGAATGAATTCATAGCCTGATATCCATTATTCTTCACAATCTTTCCAAAAAGTTTCACCACTCATATTCCTATCTCATTGTTCACATGATTAAATTCCACTTTCCAGCTAACCTGCTCTAAAAATTATGCTTCAGTTCCATGACTTTTTTCTTCCATTAGTTAGAATTTTTTTTTTACAAGTTTTTATTTAAATTCCAGTTAGTTAACACACAGTGTAACATTAGTTTAAGGTGCAGAATCTAGTGATTCATCAGGTACATACAGTACCCAGGGCCCATCACAAGTGTCCCCCTTAATACCCATCACCCATTTAGCCCATCCCTCGCACACTTTCCCTTCATCAACCCTCAGTTTGTTCTCTATAGTTAAGAATAAATATGTTTCTTGGTTTCCCTCTCTTTTTCTCCATTTTCATCTTTTTGGTTTTTAAATTCCACATGAATGAAATCATACAGTATTTGTCTTTCTGTGAATGACTTATTTCACTTCCCAGGATACTCTAACTCCATGCACATTGTTGCAAATGGTAAAATTGCATTCTTTTTGATGACTGAGCAATATTCCATCATGTGTCTGTGTGTGTATACGTTGGAATCAGTGCGAGATATGATATATGAACCCATTTTTCTTTCCACTGGGTGTCAGTGTCCTCACATCAATTTCATTGTATTTAGCTCCTCTGAGTGTGATCTTCTTTTAGTGTTGTTTTTTTGAGAGAGAGAGAGACAGAGAGACAGAGAGAGAGCACATGCACATGTGCAAGAGAGAACAAGTCAAGGAGGGGCAGAGAGAGAGGGGACAGAGGATCCAAAGCTGACTGACAACAGAGACCCATACAGTGCTAGAACTCATGAACCAAACTGCAAGATCGTGACCCCAGCCAAAGTCTGACACCTGATGGACTGAACCAACCAGGCACCCCACTCTAATTGGGATTTTAATGTCTGGAACATATTTTTCATACTTCATGGTTCTTAAATCCAAGTCAACCATTTCTTTTGGTGCTTCTGAAATAAAACAGGAATCTTCAACACTGGAGGAAAAATCCGGTTTCCTGGACTTACTGAAAATGGCACTATTCTATTCTACTTAGGTAAGAGCTCTAATTGGTATGAGTCAACTATTGTATTGTCAAAACTTTTCCTCGAGTTCAAGATGGCCATTCAAAGTAGTAGGGACATCATTATTACTAAATTCTTTGAGCACCACTACATGATAGCCATAATGCTAAGTGCTTTACTTACGTTATCCCATTTAAATTTCACAGCTATCCCAGGAAATACTGGTATTACCCAGTCTTACAGAAAAAGTTACCTGGTATAAATTGAAGAATCTGAGGTTCAGAGAGATTACCCAACTTGCTCAAGTTTATAAAATTACTAAGCAGTTAGCTCTTACCAAGTGTATAATTAATTTTCTCCAAAAGTTAGGAATATAGGTTGAAATGAGAAAGCCAACCATTGACTGGCTTTCAGATAACATTGTTTTCTTCTACTGTAACTTTGTTGTATTTCATCTTATAATAATTAGAGAGATACTAGGTGATTTTATATCATCCTGAAACTAGGGAACCAAAGGGAGAAATATATTCGGTTGTTGTTGTGTTATTGTTATCATTGCCTTAAACCTAGTATTTCATGTACTAGAATATGCTTACCTTATCCATCATTACATATCACTTTGTGGGGGCTGGGGGGGGGAGTAGATGTGTACAAATGGGCATTAGAAAGACAAACAGAAAAATTGTGTGTGCGTCTCTCTGCATTTGTATGTGTTTTTAGGTGATTGCTATAGACTCCAAATATTTACCACTATAAAACAAAATTTTACATGAAGTTCAACATAAAAAGGACATTTTTCTTTTCCTAGAATGTTTCTACAAGTAACCAACATATTGACCATTTTTTGGCAGGCTTTTTTTTCCCTTTTAGGTGCCTCAAATGACACAATCAACCAAATTGACTATACAACGATCCAGAATAGCCATTAAGAAACAACTCTGAGGTGAAATGCTTTGACCTTTATAAAACTTTAAAGATTGACTTCCCTAAGGATCAATTCCTGACCCTAGACTTTACCTTTGGAAGTTGACATGGTGAGGCTCTCTATCAATGTAAAATCTCATTGAAGTCTTTCACTTTCTTAAGAGTTATATGCAACTCCATTTATCACTTTGTTTTGGTGGAAAAATACCTCCCTCCAAATACCCTTGAAATTTGTAAAAATTCCATGATAGCACCTTTTTCAAAATTTTGGGTAAAAAAAACCACATTTATAGATTTTTTTTAACATAAAGAGTTGCAATGGCAGCTCTCCCATAGCTAATATATTTCATATATACACTTCTTATTTCAGGGAAAAAGAAATTGCTCCAATTGAAGAGTAACATTAGGCCACAAACAAATGCATAATACTTATGTGTAATTGGAGTACACTGGTTACTCAACCGTCTTGGAAGTGTAATAAGTATGTGATACGTCTGCTATATGAAGGGCAATATTCTCCATGCTATGGTTAGAATATTAGCAGATGATTTGGGTTTGAAAGAATAGAGACTGATTCTGAATAGTCCCGGCAGAAATTTACTGAAAGGATTCTGAATAAACAACTCAGAACATCTAGAAAATCAGGCTGTGTCAGGATCCAAACAGAATCTTCTGGCAAGGAGTAATCCCACTGGCTGTTACTGCCAGCACCATTAACACTTCCACCAGTCAGCTCTAACGACAGAGTGGATACTACATCTTCTCTATGCTCTTAATTGCACTTGTGGACCCTGCACTCAGCTATAGCTACAGTTAAAATCACAGTCTGACCCTGTCCGTTCATTTCACCCCCTCCAAAATCAAAGTACAGAGTATATGTATCTCTCATCTACCATGTTTGGATCATGTACCAGCTGCTAAATGAGGAATGGAGAAAAGGAAATGCATAAGATATCCCCTTGTATCCTTTAGTGGAAGGGGCTACCAAGATTATTCAGCTTTATGAAAGCCAAAATTCAGATGAGTTTGTGATGAAGACATTTTGGAAATACCAACATAGGGTATAAGGTAAAAAGGAGTGGCATAAGTCAAAAAATTTTTACACGGTCCCAGACAAAGAGTTTCACTTCAGGTGGCAGGTGATAAAAGGATCTATTAAATGGCATTAGATATAAAGTTTGAAGGTGTATAATTCAAACGTTAAATGGAAAAATACCAGTTTTAAATATTTTGGGGACAAAGAGAATACTTTCAATATGGTCTATGAGGCAAGTATAAGCCTCTTGCCAAAATAGTAGGAAGACATTAGAAGGAAAAATTAGAGACTAATATCCCTTTTGAGTATAATCACAAAGAATAAAATATTAACATATTTAACCAAATAATATATTAAAAACACATTACCTCATGACCAATTGTATCTCATCTAAGGGAAATAAGGTTAGTTTAACAGTTGAAAAGGCAACAAAGTAGTTCATGGCATTAGCTGAGTTAAAAAAAAAATACATATTCTCCTTAACAAATACACAAAAACCACTTGGCAAATTCAGTGTTCATTCATGGTTTTAAAGAAAATATTCACAGCACCCTAAAATATAAGACAACCTCCTCAATCTGTTAAGTATCAGCAACAAAACATGAAAAACTAATATACATTTAATGTTGAAACATTGAATACCTTCTCAAAGGTCAAAAACAAGTCAAGGCTACCAGTTCCTTAATTCTACTTAACAGTGTACTAGAAGATAATTAAATGAAAGGCATAGAGATGAGAAAGGACAAAGTAAAACTCTATTTGCAGATGACATTGTTGTATAAAAGAAAATGCTATTCAATTTATAAAAAAACATGCTAGAAATAATTAGGTCAACATGCAAAAAAATCGATCATTTTTCTATATAGTAGCTGAAACTAGTAGACATGAAATAGAAGAAACATCACTTATGAAATTATCAAGTAACATCAAATATCTAGGAATAAATACAAAATCTCAAAATGAGAAATTGAAAAAGACAAGAAAAAGATCAAACACGTTCATGTGTTGGAAGGTCAGAAATTATTAAAATATCCATTCTCCCCAAATTTAGGTATACTAAATTCAAGCTGATGTCAACTTTTGTAAAGTATACAAAATCTCAAGTAGCCAAAGTAATCTTGATGAATAAGAGCTAAGTTAGAAAACTTGAACCACCTGATTTCAAGACCTACTATAATCACAACAGTGTGATATTAGTCTAAAAATAGATAAAACTAGCTAAAATGAACAAATCAGGAGACTATAGATGATGGAGAGGACGTGCAGAAACGGGAACTCTCTTGCACCGATGGTGGGAATGCAAACTGGTGCAGCCACTCTGGAAAACAGTGTGGAGTTTCCTCAAAAAAATTAAAAATAGATCTACCCTATGACCCAGAAATAGCACTGCTAGGAATTTACCCAAGGGATACAGGAGTGCTGATGCATAAGGGGACTTGTACCCAAATGTTTATAGCAGCACTTTCAACAACAGCCAAATTATGGAAAAAGCCTAAATGTCCATCAACTGATGAACGGAGAAAGAAATTGTGGTTTATATACACAATGGAATACTATGTGACAATGAGAAAGAATGAAATATGGCCTTTTGTAGTAACGTGGATCGAACTGGAGAGTGTTATGCTAAGTGAAATAAGTCATGCAGAGCAAGACAGATACCGTATGTTTTCACTTTTATGTGGATCCTGAGAAACTTAACAGAAGACCATGGGGGAGGGGAAGGAAAAAAAAAGTTAGAGAGGGATGGAGGCAAACCATAAGAGACTCTTAAAAACTGAGAATAAACTGAGGGTCGATGGGGGTGGGAGCGAGGGGAGGGTGGGTGATGGGCATTGAGGAGGACACCTGTTGGGATGAGCACTGGGTAATGTATGGAAACCAATTTGACAATAAATTTCATATTAAAAAATAAATGAAATAAAAATAAAAATAGATAAATTCAACACATGAGTGGTCGAATCACACCCAGGCATGATTAACTGATTTTAAACTAATGTGGCAAGTCAATTATGTGGGTAAAGCAAACTATTTTGGCACTAAAAAAAATAGATATTCACGTGGGGAGGAAAAACAATATCAAACACTCACCTCATACACAAATATTAAGTTGGGGTAGATCACAGACCTAAACATTAAATCTTGACTGTAATATTTCCAGAAGAAGATATAAGACAATATATTTACAATACTGAGGTCAAATCATCCTTAGAGAGTTAAGGATTTATTATGAGCATGAGTAAGGATTTGAAGGTATGGACTCATGGGATATATGGAAAATGATACTTATGTATCTATTACATTAAATATTGTTAAGTACCTCCCTATGTGCTATTTGTCTGGGATAAAGCAGTGAAGAATGAAGACAAAATTCCTGCTTTCATTGAATAGGAAAGAAGGGAGGAAGGGG